>NC_090022.1:297190175-297530175 GCF_037176765.1 Anolis sagrei | reverse complement strand
CCAGGGTCCGGATGTGGCCCCTTGGGTTCTTATCTCAGGCCCTCCTCTCTCTCACCGTGCTATCTTTCTCTTCCTTCTCTTTCCTTCCTCCTTGTTTTCCTTCCCTTCCATCCTTTCGTCCTTCCTTCTTCCTTCCCTCCCTTCTTTCCTTACCTCCCTCTTTCTCCCTCTCTCCTTTATCCCTTCCATCCTTCCTTTTTCCCCTCTCTCCATCTTTCCCCTTCCCTTCCATCCTTTCATCCTTCCGTCCCTCACTATCTCTTTCTCCTTCCACCCTTTCGTTCTTCCTTCCTCCTTCCCTGCCTCCCTACCTCCCTTACCTCCCTCTTTCTCCCTCCCTCCTTCCTTCCCTTCCATCCTTCCATCCTTCCTTTTCTCTCTCCCTTTTCTCCTTCCTTCCTTCCCTTCCCTCCCTTCCCTTTCCTTCCTTTTCTCTTTTCTTTATCCTTCCATCTTCCCTCCCTCCCTTATCTTTTGTCTTTCCTTTCTTCCCTCTTTCCCCCCTCCTTCCCTTTCTCCTTCCATTCTTTCCTTCCTCCCTTTCATCCTTCCTTCTCTTTTGCCTTGCCTTCCTTCCCTATTTCCTCCCTCCTTCCCCTCCTCTCTTTCTCCTTCCATTCTTCCCTTCCTCCCTTCCTTCTCTTTTTTCCTTCTTTCCTTCTACTTTCCCTCCCTCCCTCCTTCCCTTCCTTCCTTCCTTCCTTCCCTCCTTCCTTCCTTATCTTTTGTCTTTCCTTCCTTCCTTCTTTCCCCCTCCTTCCCTTTCTCCTTCCATTCTTCCCTTCCTCCCTTTCAACCTTCCTTTAGTCTTTCCTTCCTTCCCTCTTTCCTCCCTCCTTCCCCCTCTCTCTTTCTCCTTCCATTCTTCCCTTCCTCCCTTTCATCCTTCCTCCCTTCTCTTTTCTTTCCTTCCTTCCCTCTTTTCTCCCTCATGCCCTATTTCTCCTTCCATTCTTCCCTTCCTCCCTTTCATCCCCCCTTTAGTCTTTCCTTCCTTCCCTCTTTCCCCCCTCCTTCCCTATTTCTCCTTCCATTCTTCCCTTCCTCCCTTTCATCCTTCCTCCCTTCTTTTTTGTCTATCCTTCCTTCCCTCTTTCCCCCTCCTTCCCTTTCTCCTTCCATTCTTTCCTCCCTCCCTTTCATCCTTCCTTTCTTCTCTTTTGTCTTTCCTTCCTTCCCTCTTTCCTCCCTCCTTCCCCCCTCTCTCTTTCTCCTTCCATTCTTCCCTTCCTTCCTTTCATCCTTCCTCCCTTCTTTTTTGTCTTTCCTTCCCTCTGTCCTCCCTCCTCTCTCTCTCTTTCTCCTTCCATTCTTCCCTTCCTCCCTTTCATCCTTCCTCCCTTCTCTTTTGCCTTTCCTTCCTTCCCTCTTTCCTCCCTCCTTCCCCCTCTCTTTCTCCTTCCATTCTTCCCTTCCTCTCTTTCATCCTTCCTCCCTTCTCTTTTGTCTTTCCTTCCTTCCCTCTTTTCTCCCTCATTCCCTATTTCTCCTTCCATTCTTCCCTTCCTCCCTTTCATCCCTCCTTTAGTCTTTCCTTCCTTCCCTCTTGCCCCCCTCCTTCCATTTCTCCTTCCATTCTTCCCTTCCTCCCTTTCATTCCTCTTTCCTTCCTCCTTCCCCTGTCTCTCTTTCTTCTTCCCTTCCTCCCTTTCATCCTTCCTTCCTTCTCTCTTCCCTTCCTCCTTCCCTTCCTTTCTTCCATCACGTGGTGGCCAGTCCTCCTAGCAGGGTGTGCCAGCATGCGGCCTCCAAGTTAGAAAGTTTGTCGATGCACCCTAAGACTCAGATAGACTGCTGCCACCACTGGCCACAACTCCATCCCATTGAGGCGTATAGTGAATTGTTGTTGAGTCACCGGTCCATATTAATTCAATGCCTCCGATGCAGTCAAGACAAAGTTATATAATTCAGACAGATGTTTGCTACTCCAGTGCTTCTGGACACAGAGGCACTTACACCTGAGTAATTTTGATGGAGTTGCAGAATTGACTTGACTTCAAGCCCTACTCAGTTGTGCACTTTCTTGAGGTTCGGCGTGCCTCGGGCAATTCCGTGAGCACTGGAAATATTACAGCCGGTGCCAAGTTTAATTAAACGAAGCCTTGCCTACGCCCTGCAATCAATCCTTCAAGATGCATATCTCTTCATAAAAGGAAAGGCAGATCTACAAAAGCTCTGGGTGAATGAATCAGGGAAGGCCAGGTGTTGAACCTGGGAATCTTTTCTAGGCAGGGAAGCGGCTTCTGTTCATTTGGGAGCTCCAAGGAGTCCAAGAAAGATAGGATTTTAGCAAGAAGGATTCATGAGAGATCGGTTATCTCCTTGTAATGCACGCCCTTCCTGCCTCGGTTGGGTGGAGTAGCCAACAGCTCCAAACTGGAGTCTGAAGAAATGCTGACTCCAGTTTTGGAAATTAAAGAGTGTTGACTCTTTGGAAAGGAGCCGGGAGACATTTCCCACAGAAATCAATCAAACCAGACGTTGCATTGTTTGTGCAAGCAGGAACTGGTGTGTATTTGTGAGATCTTGGTTCCCACTATAGGCAGGAGGTTTGACTGGATGACCTTTGGAGGTCCCTTCCAATGTTATAATATCACTCAGATATTAATGTAGATCAGGCATTGGCAAACTTTGGCCCTCCAGGTGTTTTGGACTTCAACTCCCACAATTCCTAACAGCCTACCGGCTGTTAGGAATTGTGGGAGTTGAAGTCCAAAACACCTGTAGGGCCAAAGTTTGCACATACCTGATGTAGGCACTTAGCCTGAGCCCATATCCTATGTCCTTCCAGCATTTCTTCCTTTTCTTATCTCTTTGTTCCTTCTCTCTTTGTAATCATGCTGTTTACACACATCAGGGTTTTTTTTTGGACCTGCATTAGCCAGCATCCTTTTAGTGACCTGCAGGCATAAATTGTGCAATTTTGGACAATCATAGAATCATAGCATCAAAGAGTTGGAAGAGACCTCATGGGCCATCCAATCCCACCCCATTCTGCCAAGAAGCAGGAATATTGCATTCAAGTCACCCCTGACAGATGGCCATCCAGCCTCTGTTTAAAAGCTTCCAAAGAAGGAGCCTCCACCACACTCCGGGGCAGAGAGTTCCACTGCTGAACGGCTCTCACAGTTAAGAAGTTCTTCCTCGTGTTCAGATGGAATCTCCTTTCTTGTAGTTTGGAGCCATTGTTCTGTGACCAAATTCAGTTGGGATGAGCAGAATTGTCCATGTGACACCATTGTGCATGTAAAGGTAAAGGATTCTGGGTTTTAGTCCAAACTGTACGTGCTGAATTCTATCCTATTAGACTCAGAACCCTGGAAAGTGTTTTCAAACTTAACTGTCCCCTCAATATGGAAATTAGCAGTTGCCATGTGGAGGCATATCTGGCTGACACATTCCTCTGCTTGGTGATCACAAATTCAAAATTTATTTATTTATTTATCATGTCAGGCAACCGAACAGTTGTATTACATTTTTGACAGAACAAACAAACTTATAAAAGACACAGAGTTTGCAAGCTTGGTAGTTGATTAGATGTGCTTTGACCAGAATCTGGCCCCTTGGAGTGCTTCTGGTGTTGCTCCAAGAAGGTCCTCCATGGTGCATGTGGCAGGGCTCAGGTTGCATTGCAGCAGGTGGTCAGTGGTTTGCTCTTCTCCACACTCACATGTTGTGGATTCCACTTTATAGCCCCATTTCCTAAGGTTGGCTCTGCATCTCGTGGTGCCAGAGCGCAGTCAGTTCAGCACCTTCCAAGTCGCCCAGTCTTCTGTGTGCCCAGGAGGGAGTCTCTCATTGGGTATCAGCCATTGATTGAGACTCTGGGTTTGAGCCTGCCACTTTTGGACTCTCACTTGCTGAGGTGTTCCAGCGAGTGTCTCTGTAGAAAACTATTTCTTGATTTAAGTCGTTGACGTGCTGGCTGATGCCCAAACAGGGGATGAGCTGGAGATGTCTCTGCCTTGGTCCTTTCACTATTGGCTGCCACTTCCCGGAGGATGTCAGGTGGTGCAATACCGGCTAAACAGTGTAATTTCTCCAGTGGTGTAAGGCGCAGACACCCCGTGATAATGCGGCATGTCTCATTAAGAGCCACATCCACTGTTTTAGTATGGTGAGATGTGTTCCACACTGGGCATGCATACTCAGCAGCAGAGTAGCACAGCGCAAGGGCGGATGTCTTCACTGTGTCTGGTTGTGATCCCCAGGTTGTGCCAGTCAGCTTTCGTATGATATTGTTTCTAGCACCCACTTTTTGCTTGATATTCAGGCAGTGCTTCTTGTAGGTCAGGGCACAGTCCAGAGTGACTCCCAGGTATTCAAAATGATCTTGGAGATTAGAGAGGACTAGGGGACCTAGGGACTAGGACGCGGAGCAATGGCTTCAAACTACAGGAAAGGAGATTCCACCTGAACGTTAGGAAGAACTTCCTGACTGTGAGAGCTGTTCAGCAGTGGAACTCTCTGCCCTGAGGTGTGGTGGAGGCTCCTTCTATGGAGGCCTTTAAACAGAGGCTGGATGGCCATCTGTCAGGGGTGATTTGAATGCAATATTCCTGCTTCTTGGCAGAATGGTGTTAGACTGGATGGCCCATGAGGTCTCTTCCAACTCTAGGATTCTATGATTCTAATATCTCAGACTGAAGGCCCTCTCAGCCGGTGTGAAGATATTTCTTGGTTTCAGCCCCACCTCTTCTCAATATCAGTCCTTGTTTGCACTTTACGTCGGATGGGCTGGCTGATTTGAGCAGGTTGGATTAACTGGGATTTGCCGTTGTAGACTTTAACACAAAGGAGCATTGTTCTTGAAGCAGTGGACACACCAAAAAAGGTTGCCATGCTCACACATGCTCATGAGCCTAGACACACGTCTCACGCTGCTATGGCAATCAACCCAACCATAAATGCATGGAAGACCCAAACAATACAGTGAGATCAAACTGCACTTGTTTCCTTATCAACTTCCATTTAAGAGCCATGTTTTTCTAACTGAGAGACTGATTCAAGGTGTAACTTTAACACTTGGTGCCATTCAGTGCTTCTCAACCGTTGTGTGCCAACACCTAAAAACTTGATAAAAGTTTGACAGAATTGATTCTGAGTTTACAATAGGCTGACTTAATCTCTATCGCCGCGACAAAAAAGTTGTCATGCACAATGATGGCATTCTTGCTGGGTTAGTTCAACCCAAGGTTGTGTGTGTGATCCAGATATCAATTTTTGTTTAATGTTCAAGGGCAAAAAGCCATACAGGGCTCTTTAGCCTGAACCATAAGATGTCAGGAGAAGGCGGAGGCAGAAAGCTGATTGCAAAGCAAATAGACTCCGCTTGCACAAAGGCCCAAGCCTGTGCAAACATATACCTTTCCACTCTTCCTACTCAAAAACCCATCCGTAATATAGGGAATGCAATTTGGAATTAAGCAACAATATCTGCAGAAGAGTAAGCCAAATTGTGTGGTGGAAATAGACTGGGTTGTTGCGGGGTTTTTTGGGCTATATGGCCATGTTCCAGAGGCATTCTCTCCTGACGTTTCGCCTGCATCTATGGCAAGCATCCTCAGAGGTAGTGAGGTCTGTTGGAACTAGGAAAATGGGTTTATATATCTGTGGAAAGACCGGGGTGGGGCAAAGAACTCTTGTCTGTTGGAGTTAGGTGTGAATGTTTCAACTGACCACCTTGGCTGTTGTTTGGTGTGGCTTGTTAGTGCCTGGGGCAATCTTTTGTTGATAGAATTGAGCCATGTTCTAGAGGCATTCTTTCCTGACGTTTCGCCTGCATCTATGGCAAGCACCCTCAGAGATAGTGAGGTCTGTTGGAACTAGGAAAATGGATTTATACATCTTTTGAAAGACCAGGGTGGGACAAAGAACTCTTGTCTGCTGGAGCTAGGTGTGAATGTTTCCACAGATATATAAACCCTTTTTCCTAGTTCCAACAGACCTCACTACCTCTGAGGATGCTTGCCATAGATACCGGTGAAACATCAGGAGAGAATGCCTCTAGAACAGTGGTTCTCAACCTTCCTAATGCTGCGACCCCTTAATACAGCTCCTCATGTTGTGGTGACCCCCAACCATAACCCTAACGTTATGGATCGCCATGTAAATAATGATCTGCAGGATGTATTTTCAGTCACTGGAGCAAATTTGGCACAAATACCCAGTATGCCCAAATTTGGATACTGGTGGGGTTGGCAGGGGGATTGATTCTATCATTTAGGAGTTGTAGTTGCTGAGATTTATAGTTAACATGTAAACAAAGAGCATTCTGAACCCCACCAACAATGGAATTGAATCGAAGTTGGCACAGAGAACTCCCATGATCAACAGAAAATACTGGAAGGGTTTGGTGGGCATTGACCTTGAGTTTGGGAGTTGTAGTTCGCCTACATCCAGAGAGCTCAAACAATGATGGATCTGGACCAAACTTGGCACGGATACTCAATATGCCCAAATGTGAACACTGATGGGGTTTGGGGAATATAGACTTTGACATTTGGGAGTTGTAGATACTGGGATTTATAGTTCACCTACAATCAAGGAGCGCTCTGAACCCCACCAATGATAGAATTGGGGCAAATTTCCCACACAGAACCCCCATGACTAACAGAAAATACTGTGTTTTCTGATGGTCTTTGGCGACCCATCTGACACCCCTTCGCGACCCCCTCAGGGGTCCCGACCCCCAGGTTGAGAAACACTGCTCTAGAACATGGCCATATAGCCCGAAAAAACCCACAACAACCCAGTGATTCCCGCCATGAAAGCCTTCGACAATACATGGAAATAGACTGTTAGGAACTGTGGGAGTTGAAGCCCAAAACACCTGGAGAGAGGGCCGAAGTTTGCCCATGCCAGATGCACCCTCAGCCTGCAAAAATTGCAAATGTAGCAACCCAGACAATGTCATCTCACCGAGGTATTATTTTTCATTTGCTTTCAGCTGTTTGGTTGTGGCTCGGTGGCGCAGATCGTGCTCAGCCGAGGGAGCCACGGACAGTTTCTGACGGTCAACCTGGCTTTTGGTTTTGCTGTGACGCTGGCAATTCTCATCGCCGGACAGGTCTCAGGTATGCCACCCCATTCTATTTGTGCACCTTACATGTCACAGACTTGGCTCTATTTAGCACTCAAAAGATGTTTGAGAGTTGATTTATGCCTATGTAAAACTCCCCTGAGTGTCATATGCAGTAGTCTCGCTTATCCAACACTCTATATTATCCAACACAGTCTGCCTCCTGCCTGGATCCACAGCTGTTTTAATACATTGCAATGTTTTGGTGCTACATTTGTGTTGAATGAAAAGTAACGCCTCCACCTTCGTAACTCCGCAACAGATGGCAGTACTGGTATGTGGCAGGTACTGGCTTGTTCAGTAGACTCTCCTCTACAGTTCCATTTTGGCAGGAAGCCTTAGCATTGAACGGTTGTGTTGTTAAAGTGAAAAGTAATGCCTCCACCTTCGTAACTCCGCAACACATAGTAGTACTGGTATGCGGCAGGTACTGGCTTGTTCAGGAGACTCTCCCCTACAGTTCCATTTTGGTGGGAAGCCTTAGCATTGAACGGTTGTTTTGTTAAAGTGCGAAGTATGGAACCCTGCGCTGACGGTCAGTCAATGCAACTTAAGCAACATGCAGTCATTGAATTCATGACACTCCAATGGAGATTCATCAGAGAAGGCAGGCTGTTTGTGGTGATTGTGTTGATGTGAGTACTGTGCTTCGTTGGGCGAGTATGATTAAAGATGTTGAGGTGACACTTTCTGCTGTCAAGAATTCAATGACTGCATGTTGCTTAAGCTGCATTGACCGACCGTCTGCGCAGGGTTCCATACTTTGTACTTGCAACACAACCGTTCAATGCTAAGGCTTCCTGCAAAAATGAAACTGTAGAGGAGAGTCTACTGAACAAGCCAGTACCTGCTGCATACCAATACTGTCATCTGTTGAGGAGTTATGAAGGTGGAGGCATTACTTTTTATTCAACCCTCGTAAATACAGTAATTACAGAACGTTACCTTGTATTGAACTGCTATTTCTGTCGATTTGTTGTAAAACATGATGTCTTGGTGCTTAATTTGTAAAATCATAACATAATTTGATGTTTAGTAGGCTTTTCCTTAATCTCTCCTTATTAGCCAAAATTTTCGCTTATCCAACGTTTATGTTTATGTTGGATAAGTGAGACTCTACTGTACTCACTTACTTGGGAGAAAATGTCACTGAGCTTCCAAATAAATGTGCATTTGGTTTGTTGTAGGTTTTTTGGGTTGTATGGCCATGTTCTAGAAGCATTCTTTCCTGATGTTTTGCCTGCATCTGTGGCAAGCATCCTCACAACCTCTGAGGATGCTTGCCACAGATGCAGGTGAAACGTCAGGAGAGAATGCTTCCAGAACATGGCCATACAACCCAAAAAAACCTACAATAACCCAGTGATTCCGGCCATGAAAGCCTTCGACAATAAATGTGCATTTCTTTTACTTTGCGCTCCTAGTTGGAACTGTGGCTTGAACCATGTTGCTAGGCTTGAGTTAACCCAGGCATAGGCAAACTTCGGCCCTCCAGGTGCTTTGGACTTCAACTCCCAGCTCGTAGGCTGTTAGGAATTGTGGGAACTGAAGTACAAAACACCTGGAAGGAGGGCCCAAGTTTGCCCATGCCTGCTTCGAACCGTAATTGACAAATTGTTGGAAAACCAGTGTTACTTGTTTGGACTGAAAATGAGGACAACTTTATGGTGAGGTAATGCAAAATCTGGAGCCATCCTAAATTATATCTAATGCAGACTTCTCCAAACCTGTTTCAATTATGCAAATTAAGTCTAATGTGCAAGAAAATTTCATTTGCATAATTTATTGTGGTAGTCCCATGGATGCAGATAATTAATTTTGCATTCACCCTTATGGGCAGCCCAAGATGTTCTCATGGGACATACCTGTGTTGAGCATCTGCCATAGGCTTGTGTTAAACTCCCAAGAGCCTTGCAATCTATTAGTTAAGTGGCCAACGTGGGTTTTAGTAGCTCAACAAACAACACAATGGAAAAGGCCAAAAGGGCACTCGGCCTCCGATTCCTATCTTATCTTATGCAAACACACACAACCTGCTGGGGCTGCTACTGTCCTAAGGTTAGACCCAAGCTCGAGCTACGATGCCATAGAATCCTGATTATCAAACTTTGTTTTGAACAGGATTATATGAGTCTACACTGCCATAGAATCCAGTTCAAAGCAGATAATCTGGATTTTATATGGGGCCCTAGGCTGCAGCCTCACTATAGAATGAATGCAGTTTGACACTACTTGAACTGCCATGGCTCAATGCTAAGGAATGATGGGATTTGTAGTTTTGTAAGGCACCAACATTCTTTGGTACAGAACGCTAAATGCTTTGTAAAATTACAACTCAATGTAAAACGACATTAAGGGCCTTCCCATACAGCTCTATACTTCAGAATATCAAGGAGGAATATCACACATTATCTGAGTGTGTGGACTCAGATAACCCAGTTCAAAGCAGATATTGTAGGATTTTCTGCCTTGATATTCTGGGATATAGGGCTGTGTGGAAGAGGCCTGAGCCAAGCAGTTCAAATTAGTCAATGCTCGTGCGCCAGCTGCGCCCGTATCTTGGGAAGTCTGACTTGGCCACGGTGGTACACGCTTTGGTCACATCCCGCCTCGACTACTGCGATGCTCTCTACGTGGGGCTGCCCTTGAAGACGGCCCGGAAGCTCCAGCTAGTCCAGCGCGCGGCAGCCATGTTGTTAACCGGAGCGGGACGCAGGGAGCACACAACGCCCTTGTTGTCCCAGCTCCACTGGCTGCCGATCTGCTACCGGGCCCAATTTAAGGTGCTGGTGTTATCCTACAAAGCCCTAAACGGTTCCGGCCCAAAATACCTTGAGAACCGCATCTCGGCCTACGAGCCCACGAGGACCTTGAGATCATCTGGGGAGGCCCTTCTCTCGGTCCCGCCTGCCTCACAGGCACGCCTGGCGGGGACAAGAGAGCGGGCCTTCTCGGTGGTGGCCCCCCGGCTATGGAATTCCCTCCCTGCTGAAATCAGACAGGCGCCTTCCCTCATGGCCTTCCGTAAGGGCCTGAAAACCTGGCTCTTCGAAAAGGCCTTCAACTAAGTGCTATGTTTTTGGAATGACCACCGGAATGGACTATGACTATGAGATTGACTATGACCCCAAACAAGACGAAGCGGATTTTTAGTTTAATTAGTTGTGTATTAGTAAGATGTTGTGTTATGGTCTTAATCTACTGTAAACTGTTGTCTTTCTATGTTCTATGTTCTGTACACCGCCACGAGTCGCCCTCGGGCTGAGAGTGGCGGTTAACAAGTGCAAATAATAAATAAATAAATAAATAAATGCATCAAAAAATCCGGTTAACCCAGGCATGGCCAAACTTCAGCCCTCCAGGGGTTTTGTACTTCAACTCCCACAATTCCTACCAGCCTACCAGCTGGGAGTTGAAGTCCAAAACACCTGGAGGGCCGAAGTTTGCCTATGCCTGGGTTAACTCAATGGCTGTATTCTAGCAACATGGTTCAGGCCACAGTTCCAACTAGGAGAAATGCACATTTATTGTCGAAGGCTTTCATGGCTGGAATCACTGGGTTGCCCAATCGGAATCACCGGAGGGCCCAAGTTTGCCCATGCCTGCTTCAGAGTATTGCTCACAAATACCCAACACAACCTTTTGGCCTGCGATTCCCAGCATCCCCCAGTCAAACTGGGAATTATAGTTCAAAAAGTAAAATAGCCAAGCTGTAGTTATCAGTAAGACAAACAAAGCAGACGTTTCCTTGTGATCAATGCACCAAAACCGGACTCTCTAACCGTGGATTATTTCACAGGTGCCCACTTGAATCCCGCAGTCACTTTTGCCATGTGCTTTATGGCCCGGGAACCTTGGATCAAGCTGCCAATTTATGCTCTGGCACAAACCCTTGGAGCGTTTCTCGGAGCAGGCATCGTATACGGCTTGTACTTTGGTAAGTGAATTAATCACATGGGTCTCTCCATTTGTGTTGATATTTTTTTCGTGTGGAGTTACACATTTGTAGCTCTGGAATGGACCTCTGTTTGCAAATTTACCCATATGAACACAGTATAGGAAGAGAAGAGCTCAGTTCTTGGAACTCAAGACAATGGAAAGCAGGACTGCTTTCCACAGTCATAGAATCATAGAATCATAGAATCAAAGAATTGGAAGAGACCTCACGGGCCATCCAGTCCAACCCCATTCTGCCAAGAAGCAGGAATATTGCATTCAAATCACCCCTGACAGATGGCCATCCAGCCCCTGTTTAAAAGCTTCCAAAGAAGGAGCCTTCACCACACTCCGGAGCAGAGAGTTCCACTGCTGAATGGCTCTTGTGTTCATGAAGTCCAAAAACTGCAGGAACCCTCATATTACCCTAATTCAGTGGTTCTCAACCTTTCTAATACCACGACCCCTTAATCCAGTTCCTCCTGTTGTGGTGACCCCCAACCACAACATTATTTTCTTTGCTACTTCATAACTGTAATTTTGCTGCTGTTGTGAATTGTCATGTAAATATCTGATATGCAGGATATATTTTCATTCACTGGACCAAATTTGGCACAAATACTCAATACACCCAAATTTGAATACTGCTGGGGTTGCAGGGGGTATTGATTTTGTCATTTGGGTGTTGTAGTTGCAGGGATTTATAGTTCACCTACAATCAAAGAGCATTCTGAACTCCACCAATGATGGAATTGAACCAAACTTGGCACACAGACCAAGAAAAAATACTGGAAGGGTTTGGTGGGTATTGTCCTTGAATTTTGGAGTTGTAGTTCACCTACATCCAGAGAGCATTGGCACACATAACTCCCATGACCAAGAGAAAATACTGGAAGGGTTTGGTAGGCATTGACCATGAGTTTTGGAGTTGTAGTTCACCTACATCCAGAGAGCATTGTGGACTCAAATAATGATGGATCTGGACCAAACTTGGCACAGATACTCAATATGCCCAAATGTCAACACTGGTGTAGTTTGTAGAAAATAGACCTTGACATTTGGGAGTTGTAGTTGCTGGGATTTATAGTTCACCTACACTCAAAGAAGATTCTGAACTCCACCAATGATGGAATTGAACCAAATTTGGCACACAGAGCTCCTGTCACTAAGAGAAAATAGTGGAAGGATTTGGTAGGCATTGACCTTGATTTTGGGAGCTGTCGTTCACCTACATCCAGAGAGCACTGTGGACTCAAATAATGATGGATCTGGACCAAACTTGGCACAGATACTCAATATGCCTAAATGTGAACACTGGTGGAGTTTGGGGAAAATAGACTTTGACATTTGGGAGTTGTAGTTGCTAGGATTTATAGTTCACCTGCAATCACAGAGCATTCTGAACTCTACCAATGATGGAATTGAACTAAATTTGGCACACAGAGCTCCTGTGACTAAGAGAAAATAGTGGAAGGATTTGGTGGGCATTGATTTTGAGTGTTGGAGTTGTAGTTCACCTACATTCAGAGAGCACTGTGGACTCAAACAATGATGGATCTGGACCAAACTTGGCATGAATACTCAATATGCCCAAATGTGAACACTGGTGGAGTTTGGGGAAAATAGACCATGACATTTGGGAATTGAAGTTGCTGGGATTTATAGTTCACCTACAATCCAAGAGCATTCTGAACTCCACCAATGACGAAATTGAACCAAATTTGGCACACAGAGCTCCTGTCACTAAGAGAAAATAGTGGAAGGATTTGGTAGGCATTGACTTTGAGTTTGGGAGCTGTAGTTCACCTACATCCAGAAAGATCTGTGGACTCAAACAATGATGGATCTGGACCAAACTTGGCACAGATACTCAATATGCCTAAATGTGAACACTGGTGGAGTTTGGGGAAAATAGACTTTGACATTTGGGAGTTGTAGTTGATAGGATTTATAGTTCACCTGCAATCACAGAGCATTCTGAACTCCACCAATGATGGAATTGAACTAAACTTGGCACACAGAACTCCCGTTACCAACAGAAAACACTGTGTTTTCTGATGGTCCTTGATGACCCCTCTGACACCCCCTCATTATTCCCCCCCAGGGGTCCCGACCCCTCCAGGTTGAGAAACACTGCCCTAAATCCATGTATTTCAACAAGTTTTGGGATTGGAGACCAAGCCACCACCCAAGAAAGGGAATTCTTCCCAAAACTCTGCAGACTTACTGTGTTGTCAAGCTGTTGGTGGACCTATATTCCAAAAATGACTCAATCTGATGGACCACTGACTATTAACATATTATAGATCAGGTATGGGCAAACTTTGGCCCTCCAGGTGTTTTGGACTTCAACTCCCACAATTCCTAACAGCCTACCGGCTGTTAGGAATTGTGGGAGTTGAAGTCCAAAACACCTGGAGGGCCAAAGTTTGCACATGCCTGTTGCAAATGAAACATCTCACCATTTTGCAATAGGTTTAAAGGTTCTTGGAAACGACAATGTCAATGGGCTCTCTCCATATTTCTTTCATTTGTGCTGACAGCGCAAGGCAAAAGCTAGACGTGACACACAAGAAGCGCTCAGTAGTTTCACAATGTTTTACGACCTTCCCGTTATAACTTAATTGAGGCAGTTACCAAATCCAGCACTAAGGAAATGATAAGATGGGTTGCACAATGCTTGCGAGAGATGAAAGCTTCTCAGCCCAATCAACATGTCCATGGGTTGTTGGTTTAGGGCCACAAACAGCAATGTCTAGGTGTCACTTCCAAAGAAATGGCTCCGAACTATTTTGTTTTCTATCTCCAGGAATGGAGCAATTTCTCCTCCTCAAAGTAAAGCTTTTGAGGCTGAACTGATAGGATTTCAGTATTGGCTTTTGAGTTCTTATGGCTTCTTAGAATTTATTGTCGATGGCTTTCATGGCCAGAATCTCTGGGTTGCTGTGAGTTTTCTGGCTATGTTCCAGAAGCATTTTCTCCTGACATTTCACCTACATCTATAGGAGCCCCCGGTCGCACAGTGAGTTAAACCCCTGTGCCGGCAGGACTGAAGACCGACAGGTCGCAGGTTCGAATCTGGGGAGACCGTGGATGAGCTCCCTCTGTCAGCTCTAGCTCCTCATGAGGGGATATGAGAGAAGCCTCCCACAAGGATGATAAAAACATCAAAACATCCGAGCGTCCCCTGGGCAAACGTCCTTGCAGATGGCCAGTTCTCTCACACCAGAAGTGACTTGCAGTTTCTCAAGTCGCTCCTGACATGACAAAAAAACCCAAAAACACACACATCTATGGCAGGCATTCTCAGAGGTTGTGAGGTCTGTTGTGTTGCACAAAGCGTGTTTAGCCAAGTTCCATGCAAAAGACACACAAACAAGAGGAAAAAGGAACAGAAAAACTTTACTCTTATCAGGAGAGGCATAAACTTACAATGTTGCATTCAAAATCAAACACTGCAACAAACTTACATAGTCCTTGTAAGTAGCACAGAATAAGGCTTCTTCATCTTCATTCAAATGAGATAGCAAAACATAAACCTTGAGTAAATAGCTATTCCACCATAGCAGCATTGCAGCATATTGCTTCTCTTCCTCAGAGTAGTGTATTGCTTCTCCAAACTGTATTCTAAAATCCATACAGTTATACCTCACCGGATGTGGCCCAAACATGCTAGCTGACCTACATTACCAGCTGTACATAATAATTAACATGATAAGGGTTTTCTTTAACACACACTTGTTCCTGCTATGACTTACTTTTAACATGTTGGAAACTAGGAAAATGGGGTTTATATATCTGTGGAAAGTCCTGGTTGGGAGAAAGAACTCTTCGTCTGTTCAAGGTAGGTATTAATGCTCCAACTGTCTTCATTGATTAGCATTGATTAGCACTTAATGGCCAAGCGGTTTCAAGAAAAATCAGGGCCAGCTAATCATCTCCCAACAAAGGATTCCCCCAGGCAGTAAGAAGCCAGAGCCTGAAACTGCTGGGCTATTCAATGCTAATCAAGGTGGCCAATTGAAACATTCATACCTACCTCAAACAGATGACCTCACAACCTCTGAGGATGCCTGCCACAGATGCAGGCAAAACATCAGGAGAGAATGCTTCTAGAACATGGCGCAAAAACCTACAACAACTCAGTAATTCCAGCCATGAAAGCTTTTGACAATACACAGACAAAAGTTCTTTCTCCCACCATGGACAGTCCACATATATATAAACCCCACTTGCCTAGTTTCCAACAGACTTCACAACCTCTGAGGATGCCTGCCATTGATGCAGGCGAAACGTCAGGAGAGAATGCTTCTGGAACATGTTCATACAGCCCATAAAACTCACAATTGTCTTAATTGGTTAAATTGTTTAATAGTTTGCTTATAGTCTCTTCAAAATACAATAAGACCCCTGTATCCACAGTTTCACTTACCTGTGCCAGAAAGAAAAGGATCTCTATGCAAAATTATTAGGTCCTCCAAGTAATTCCATGGTACACTCGTCCTGGAAGTTATCACAAAGTAATGTTGCAGAATCTAGCAAGAGAGGATACCACTCTTGCAACCTTTAAGTCCTCTAATGCAATTCTATGATATTTGCTGAGGTTGGAAGCAAAGTAATTTCATGGAATATGGTCATAACCCCAATTTCATGTAATTGTGGAGCAGCAGGGAATGAACCCCCTTTAGATACAGCTTCCTACTGTAGTTCCATTGCGTTAGATCTTAAACTTCTTCAAACACTAAGGATTGATTTTATGTATGAGCTGTCCTGAGATCCCATGAGATAAGTTGATATATAAATATGGAGATCAATGAATTAACCCATGTCTTGCTTCCTATTCTAGATGCCATCTGGGCTCATGCTGGGGAACAGCTCTTGGTGGCAGGTCCTAACGGCACGGCAGGCATCTTTGCAACCTACCCATCAGAACATCTGCACTCCGTGAATGGATTCTTTGACCAGGTAAGAGTTTGGGCATTTTGGTGGGACAGTCCAGTTGAAGAGCTCAAATGGACAAGTTGCAGGAGAACATTGAATGTGGACCCTACAATGCTTTCATTTTGATGGCTCTCCTCACCAAATGGCATCAGGAGAGCAATCCTGGGGAGAAGGAATGAATTATTTCCCCTCTATCATTTTCAGGATCTACCCAAGTCCCAAACAGGAAAAACATGGTGACAACCAGTTTGATTTGAGAGTTCTCAAACTTGAAACAGCAAAATGGCAACATCTCTTTCATAGAATCATAGAATCATAGAGTTGGAAGAGACCTCATGGGCCATCCAGTCCAACCCCTTTCTGCCAAGAAGCAGGAATATTGCATTCAACATCACCCCTGACAGATGGCCATCCAGCCTCTGTTTAAAAGCTTCCAAAGAAGGAGCCTCCACCATACTCCAGGGCAGAGAGTTCCACTGCTGAATGGCTCTCACAGTCAGGAAGTTCTTCCTCATGTTCAGATGGAATCCCCCTTTATTTTTATTTCTTGTTCAATACTCCACTTTTTTTCCAGCGTGGAAAATATTTTGGGATGAAATGTTTTCCATCCTAGCTAAACAAAATCTCCAAGGATGGAGGCATTATATGCTGGAAGCCGATATTAGGGCCAAAAAAATCCATAAACTTCTGCCCAGACTTGTTTCAAGAATATTTTGGTAACTCTCTTGGAAATAAAATATTAGCCAGAGTTTGGAGGAATTCTCTTTTTGGACTCCTGAAACAATGATGACTGGCTGTTTAGGGAACTATAACTGTAGACTAGATGCATCTGGATCCTGATGGACTTAAGGACCTTCTGATGTTCTTGAACACTTGAAGAGTTGGGCTGTTGTAGATTTTTTTGGGCTATATGGCCATGGTCTAGAGGCATATTTCCTAACGTTTCACCTGCATCTATGGCAAGCATCCGGATGCTTGCCATAGATGCAGGCGAAACGTCAGGAGAAAATGCCTCTAGACCATGGCCATATAGCCCGAAAAAACCTACAACAACCCAATGATTCCGGCCATGAAAGCCTTCGACAATACTTGAAGAGTTGTCGATACTGTCAGAGAAATAGATGTAACCTATGTTAAAAGTGAAGATAAAGAAAATATTGGATAATGTGAGGAATCGGATGCTAATCTTTCTCCTCCTTCTCCGCAGTTCATTGGCACCGCAGCTTTGCTTGTGTGTGTCTTGGCCATTGTGGATCCCTACAACAACCCAGTCCCTAGGGGTCTGGAGGCCTTCACCATTGGCTTGGTCATTTTGGTGATTGGACTTTCCATGGGTTTCAACTCCGGATATGCCGTCAACCCAGCCCGAGACTTTGGACCTCGTCTCTTCACCGCCATTGCTGGATGGGGCTCAGAAGTTTTCACGTAAGTGCATTGCAACATGGCGTCCTCCCAATATTAGTTGGAAGTTGACCACAGAATTGCACCAAAATGCCTAGAATTTTGAGCATTTGTAGGTCTTCCGGTTTGAGTCTATGGTATCCACAGGTCTTTGTGTATAACTGAAGTCATGTACTGTGAGCTTACATAATACATGGGTTGTGTATTTTGTGCACTGTTGGGAAAATACAGTGTTTTTTTGCCCAAAAAAGTTTTAACATCAAAATTATGTAACAACTAAAAATGTGCAAGGCTTCACATAATTATGTCCTGTGAGGATAAAAACTGAATTTCTAATTCAGTTGTTTTGTCTTTGGTGCTTATTGGTTGGAATATGGATTTGGATGTAATGCCAAGCTTCCTAAATTGACAACTCCTGAGATTTCTGTAGGAATGTCCCAACTTCCTCAGTGATGCTATTTTGCCAGAGATATTGTTTAAATCATGTTATCAAGCCTGAGGTTGAAGCCACATCACGTGGCTTTCACTAGAACAGAATTGCCACAACTGGAGATGTTAGCGATTGTCTCCGGACTTTGGCAACCCACAAGAAATCCCAACTCACCATCACATGGTGTCTCTAGGTATTGAAAAAAAAGCAGAGCTGAAAGAGCAGCTCAAAGATTCATGTCAAGACATAGTCTTCCTTGTCTTGTCTAGATATGATCTCGGGATGATGAATGGTAAACAAATCCTCAGCTGAACTCACAAGACATAGACTTAGGAGATCAAGATGGGGGGTATGTAGGCTTGGTTTTGGAGGAAAGAACAAGGATCATGAGGGGAAGACAAGAAAACAGGGAAAAGAAACTACAGGAGGGTAATTGCAAACAATATTTTGTTATGGTTGGAATTGTAATTATGTCGTATAACTGTAACGGCTTATCAGCTCTACAGCAAAGAGCAAAATTGATGAAAATGGTGAAAGATAACAGGGTGGATGTGCTATTTTTACAAGGATCACATAAATGATTGTGGGACAGTACGCCACTATTTAATGATAGGATTAGGAGTCAAGTTTATGAATCTAGAGCAGTGGTTCTCAACCTGGGGTCCCCAGATGTTTTTGGCCTACAACTCCCAGAAATCCCAGCCAGTTTACCAGCTGGTAGGATTTCTGGGAGTTGAAGGCCAAAAACATCTGGGGACCCCAGGTTGAGAACCACTTATCTAGAGGTTCAAATAGAGCACAGGGTATGGCTATTTTAATTCAAAACACAATAGATTTCCAGGTGGAAAAAGTAAAAGGGATTCAGAGGGGAGGTGGGTAATGATAAAAGGAAAAATAGGAAAAATTAGAATTACTTTGGTTTGTATATACGACCCAAACAAAAATAAAAAAGGTATATAAAACAAGTATTTAGAAAGGTGGATAAGTTTTCAGAAGGGGAATTGTATTGTGCAGGAGATTATAACTTGGAGTTAGTAACAACAAGGCCAAATAATAATAGGAAGTTAAATATAAGAGAACACAACATGCAGGACCTATGAGAAGGGGAATCAGAGAACAATAGATGGACATATTACTCAGGAAGACATGATACATATAGTAAAATAGATTATATTCTAGGGAAAAATACAAACCAATCATTGATTCTAGAGGCAAAAAGACTTCTAATATATTTGTCAGATCATGCACCATTAAGAGTAAAAGCAAAATTAGGAATAGAGAGAAAGAACAAGGGTAATTGGCCTTCAGAGGAGGTTAGCTACCATGTTTGGAGAATGTAAAAACAAGACTGTTGATCTTTAGGAGTGGTTACTCCACATCTTCCTCCTCCTTCTCTTCTTCCTCTCACTTCTCCTTCTCTTGGCCTCATCTCTTCCAGGGTTGGTGGAAATTGGTGGTGGATCCCGGTCGTTGCTCCTTTCCTCGGAGCCATTGCTGGTGTCTTGGTCTACCAACTGATGATTGGATGCCATGATGAGCCACCTCCTGAATCCACCGATGAGGAAAACGTCAAGCTCTCCAACATCAAGCAGAGGGAGGCTGTTTGAAGCTGAAGGGGAAAGCTACTCCACCTTTCTCCAACCTCAATGTGCCTTTGGACAATTTTTTTAAGTAAAAAAAAAAGACTGCAAATAACCAAAGAAACGAGAATGCAGAACAAGACAGACACATGGCAGGGGTTTCCTCACCTGCTTTTGAGCTAGTATTCTCTGCCTCTGTTCAGTTAGTTTTCCTTTGGGCCAGAAGAGTGGAAATCCAAAAATAATGTAATAAAGGTCAACCCACTGCTCTCTGTTGCTGAGCATCTGGCAAACTGCTATAGTTTGGCACAACGGAATCCTGGCTTTCATATATATATATATTTGCTTTAGGAAGTTGCCTATGCATTTGCCTGCTCCCAAACATTAAATTAAGGTCTTCATTTGGGGTGAAACATGAGGCAATTGGTCAGTTGAAGACTGAGACCAACACTAAGGTGTCAGAGTCTAATTTTACACTAATAGAGTTGTGCAGTTTGATACCATAATAACTGCCATGGCTCAGTGCTATGAAATCTTGGGAGTTGCGGTTTGTGAAAGTGGTGTCAAACTGCATTAATTCTACAGTGTAGATGCACCTGTAGACATGTATAAGATGCCAACAAGATTCCAGACTGAGTTTCCTGATTCTCCTTTTGCTGAATGCTAACAAACCTATTGCTTTGTACCTGTCTGTTGTCTTCCCTGTTGCCACAATGTGGGATCAAGGCCTGTTGCTTCACTTTTGTAAATATTTTGGGGCCAGGGGTGGGTGGGATGGGGTTGAGGTCAGGAATCATATTATGCAGTTGCTGCCTAAGATCCCTTTGCAGAACAATCTGAGGCTTTCCAGGGCTGGATTCATCCCAGTCACATTTTGAACACAAGGCAAGGGATTATGATCCAGTCTCGTCAGTCTTTTCCCCAGCAACCTAAACAACCACCAAAGTAGGACTGACATCAAGATGAGATATATGCATGGAGATTCACCACTAGCTAAGAAAAGGTGGTTGAAACTATTGGTTTGCAATGTAAGACCTTTTCCAAGCTTTGCAAACCTACCTTGTTATGTTCGATCACAAATATGGCATTCGACTTTTGATAAACCTGTGTGCACGTGCCAACTTAGATCTTGCTTCAAGGTGCTCCTCCTCCTCCTCCTTCTTCAAAACATGCATTTATAAAGATAGCCCTGGGTGGTATCTTTCCAGGCTGAGCAAAGCAGGCTTGAAATTGAGAGGCTTAAAAGCATTCCGTCTTTGTGTTGGATGGCCGCCCAGGGCTTTTGTTGCAACAAACAAGCATTCCAGCAATGTGTTGTGCAATGCATACAACTACAATCTACCTACCGACCTGCAATTAGGATCCAACCCCTGCGGGACTCAACATCTCACGATGCATCAGGGCAAGGGGGACCTCCTAGTCTTCCAAGTCCTTCAAAGAACAACCAAAGTTGAGTTGCATTGCTTACTTGAGCAGTAAATATTTAGGCTTTCATTCATTGGCTGCTGGTGGTCCATATTAATGTTAGAATTAAGTATGTAAGTGGACTTGTGCCTGCAGAAAATAGAACTGACCAGTTTTGCACTGTCCATCTTCCTAATGAGAATGGGAGCCAGCAAAGAGACCATTGCATATTGGGACACCAGATGGATATTGGTTGATCATGATGCACATTGGAACACCAGATGGAAAATGCTTGGTAGAATCCAGTGTGCATTGTGATACTCTTTCCAATGCATTTTTGCAATTCAGGTTGCTATGTATCAAACTATATATAAAATCATGCAATGCAGACATGTTGACTTGCATTTCAGAAGGGCATAGCTTGGTTTATAGGGCTTCCAAAGCTCAGGCATGTATAGGGCTTGCAAAGTCCATGCAACATCTTAAGAAAACATGAAAATTTATCTTTTCTGAATTGCAACTCACAGAATTTCACAAGCTTTCCCAGCATCTCCATATTCTGCACATGGAAAGATGACTTATGATAGTTCTCCACAGCCTCCAGTTTCTTATAATGGAAATGCTATAACTGATGCCCATATATGCCATCTTTTCAGGCACCTGGTCTCCTTGAGATGGATGTTGTGGAGCTCAATTAAACCAAATTGTGTTTTAGTTTGCTTTAAGAGAGTTGTCACATACACACACAGCATGTACTCAACCTCCAGCGTTCATAACTGAAATAATGAAAAGGCAAATAATTGAAAATCTGCATGTATTTATATGAATGAGAAGCTCCTTTGCTGGGAACAATTGTCTTGTAAGAAAGATCTTAATGTATTTTTTTAAAGCTGATGCCTTTTTACAATCTAGTTCCTGCACAATTTGTAAAGTCTATACCATTTGTAATGTATTTCCTTTTTTAAAAAAGAAAATAAATACGTATCTATGTTGTATAATGGCTGTCTCCAGGGTTTCTTTGAATACCAACCTATAATACAAATGCTGATTAGTAGAAATATTATCTATGGGGAAAGAAGGTTGGATAAAATACAGACTTGCTGTGTTGGGTTGCAGCAGTATGTTTGCAGCAAACAATGCAAATAACCTAAAGCTGGGAAACAATGGGGTTCTGCCGTAGCTGATCCTGGTTGTGTGCACCTACCTACAACAGGCAAGTTAAACAGCAGCTGCCTGCAGACTTACTGCGCATGGGCAAAAAGCAAAACAGAGGACCAGGAAGGAGATTGGGAAGGGGATTTGGAACTAATGTGGGGTTTTTGGTTGCCATAAAATTGAACCCATCCACACAAGTTTGTGGCAAACACATTTTCATAGAATCCTAGAGTTGGAAGAGACCTTGTGGGCCATCCAGTCCAACCCCAATCTGCCAAGGAACAGGAAAATTGCATTCAAAGCGCTCCTGACAGATGGCCATCCAGCCACTTCTTAAAAGCCTCTAAAGAAGGAGCCTCCACCACACTCCTGGGCAGAGAGTTCCACTGCTGAACAGCTCTCATAGTTAGGAAGTTCTTCCTAATGTTCAGTTGGAATCTCCTTTCCTGTAGTTTGAAACCATTGCTCCATTGTGTCCTAGTCTCCAGGGCAGCAGAAAACAAGCTTGCTCCCTCATCTTTTAATCCATAGCCCTCATCATGTCTCCTCTCAGCCTTCTCTTCTTCAGGCTAAACATGCCCAGCTCCTTAAGCCGCTCCTCATAGGGCTTGTTCTCCAGACCTTTGATCATTTTAGTCACCCTCCTCTGGATACATTCCAGCTTAGAGTCAACATCCCCCTTCAATTGTGGTGCCCAGAATTGGACAGAGTGTGATTCCAGGTAAAGTGGTCTCACCAAGGCAGAGGAGAGCATGGGTAGCATGACTTCCTTGGATGTAGGCACTAGACTCCTGTTTGTGCAGGCCAAAATCCCATTGGCTTAAAAAGCCAATGGGAATTTGGCTAAAGCAAGTTCTCCAGCATTCAGGATGTTCCCATTGGCTTCTAGTATGATGCAAAAAATGAACAAACCCACAAATGCTTCTTCTCATGTGCTGTATCCATGCCATGTATAATTTTTCCTGAGTTAACAGCTGCAAACAGTATTGTTGGAACTGGGTTGTTGTAGGCTTTTTCGGGCTATATTCCGGCCACGAAAGCCTTCGACAATAGTATTGTTGGAATTTTGCACAATGCAACTTTAGTGTAGTGACGTTGCAAACCAAATCTGGATGTACCTGCATATCACACATGAGCTGCACACCCAAGCCTACTTTCATAACTTTGCATTAAATTCAGATGTTCTGCTGAAGAGAAAAAAATTGGTATCATTCAGTGGGGTAACTCATGTCATCCCTGTGGACCTCCACCCACAGCCAACCATTGCAAAAAATTGTAGCCAAACACACACACACACACACACACACCAGCAACGAAAGGAACAATGCATGCTTGTAGTCTGTGCTCACAAAACCGCATGATTCAAAACATCATTATAAGTGGGTAACAATGACAGCTCTGACCACAATGCATGTACATTAGAAGGTTAAAAAAATAAATTAGCATCAAAGTTTAGCCACCTCAAATGTATATTGATGCAGTATACATAAACTGGGCTTATGAAAACAAAAATAATATAGGTAAAGGTAAAGGTAGTCCCCTGACATTAAGTCCAGTCATGTCTGACTCTGGGGTGTGGTGCTCATCTCCATTTCGAAGTCGAAGAGCCAGCATTGTCCATAGACACCTCCAAGGTCATGTGGCCGGCATGACTGCATGGAGCGCCGTTATGGTGCCACCTCCTCTGATGGTGTCGCCCAGTGTGGTTTGAATCTCCTGCACCCCCTAAAAGTGATGCCACTGAGGATTCAAACCTTTAGTGCATTACCTGCACACTTAAGGAAAGCACAACTATTTGTGTTGTATTGACCCACAATGGGCCCGTTTCTGTAAATGCATTCTGGATGGTGCCTTTCCACAAGAACAGAGAACCCCGAATCCTGTCAGTGGCTGGAGCAGTTGGATTAGTTGTTGACTGGTGAACCAACACACAAATAAATAAATCCAACTGAGTTGTGAGTTTTTCGGGCTGCATGGTCTCTCATCTGTGACAAGCATCCTCAAGAGGTTTGTTCAGATGTCCGTGGGAATGAGGTACGTGGAGTGTATGTGTATCCGTGTGTGTGTATGTGTGTGTGTGTGTGTGTATATATACACACACATTATATTATTAGCATAGCACAATATCAGTATTATATATTACTATATTGTACTATACCATTATATTGTAATATTATTAGTAATACATGTAACATAAAATATAGAATTATAATATTGTATTATTATTAGTAGTATTATATTGCATTACATTATAATATTAGAAATATTATATGTATATACAATATATATTATATTATATTATTAGTATAGCACAGGAGACAAGGTGGAACTGCCTTCCATCTCTCTCTCTCTCTCTCTCTCTTTCTCTATCTATCTATCTATTGTCGAAGGCTTTCATGGCCTGAATCACTGGGTTGTTGTAGGTTTTTTCGGGCTATATGGCCATGTTCTAGAGGCATTCTCTCCTGACATTTCGCATGCATCTATGGCAAGCATCCTCAGAGGTAGTGAGGCTGTCTGTCTGTCTGTCCATCCATCCATCCATCCATCCATCCATCTGTGGAATAATGTCCAGGGTGGGAGAAAGAACAAAATCTGGTTACCAATATTAGAAAACACCAGAATCAAGACCGTAAATAAAGACCACCACTCAGAAACAGGGGAATTTCAGATAGCAAACAATCCAACCAAGTCAGTTAACACCTCCCAAACAAAGGATGCCTACAGGCAGCAACAGCCAGGCTTTGCAGCTGCAAGGCTACTCAGTGCTAATCAAGCTGGCTAAATGCAACATTCACACTTGTTTCAAACACACAAGAGTTCTTTCTCCCACCCTGGACATTGTTTCCCACTTGCCTCATTCCCACAGACCTCTGAGGATGCCTGCCATAGATGCAGGTGAAATGTCAGGAGAGAATGCTACTGGAACATGGCCATATAACCCGAAAAACTCACAGCAACTCAGTGATTCCCACCATGAAAGCCTTCGACAAATACAGCTGATTTGATGGGTCTGCTTTATTTGGAGCTATTGCTAAGATTCACACCAGAAATTAAACTTTAGGTAGACGACATGATCCCGAGAGATAATTTGGGTATAAATCAAGGACAGAATTGCAGCAGCTTCTTATTATCCATCTGGAGTTTCCACTGCAGCCGTTGCCTTAAGGCTCCCTGGTTATTTATGCCTGGATTGACCTGGGAATGGGAGTTGGCACAGACAGAAATGGCATCACGCCCCAGGTTTGGGAAGCAATAAGCAATGGCAACTGAACAACTTCCCTTATCTTGAAACAACTTGTTCAGGGAGTTTGCTCTCTTATTTTGAGATTTCACAGGAAAAAAGCCTTCCATTCTCTTTCTTGCCCCTCCCAGTGTTGGGAAAGTATTTACCTGTATTCCTAGAGGTGTGGGTGGGAAGGGCAGAGTGGGGTGACTCTCAAGGAAGCGGCACTTTCACACGGGTAAGACAGTTCGGAGAGCCGGTGTTGTGGAGCGGATGGAGTCTGCGATCGGGAGACAAAGGTTTGACTCCATCTTCAGCCATGGAAAAAGTACCAGGTGATCCTGGGCAAATCATGCTCCCTAAGCCTAAAGTGAAGGCAATGAGGAAATGCCTTGGGAATAAATCTGGTCTACCAAAACACCCAAGAGAGGACTTCCAAAGGCTGACGACACAGAGCAAGAATACTCCAGTTCCTCCCTGGGATTCTGACTCTTTGCCAGGCTTTTGGCAATAATGTTGTTGTTAATTATCTTCAAGTTGTCTTTGAGTTATGGAGACCCTCATCAATGAAAAAGATCTTGGAGTCCTCGTGGACAACAAGTTAAACATGAGCCAGCAATGTGATATGGCAGCAAAAAAAAAAGCCAATGGGATTTTGGCCTGCATCAAGAGGAGCATAGTGTCTAGATCTAGGGAAGTAATGCTACCCCTCTATTCTGCTTTGGTTAGACCACACTTGGAATATTGTGTCCAATTCTGGGCACCACAATTCAAGAGAGATATTGACAAGCTGGAATGTGTCCAGAGAAGAGCCACTAAAATGATAAAACGTCTGGAGAACAAGCCCTATGAGGAGCGGCTTAAGGAGCTGGGCATGTTTAGCCTGAAGAAGAGAAGGCTGAGAGGGGATATGATAGCCATGTATAAATATGTGAGAGGAAGCCACAGGGAGGAGGGAGCAAGCTTGTTTTCTGCTTCCCTGGAGACTAGGACACAATGGAACAATGGCTTCAAACTACAAGAGAGGAGATTCCATCTGAACATTAGGAAGAACTTCCTGACTGTGAGAGCCGTTCAGCAGTGGAACTCTCTGCCCCGGAGTGTGGTGGAGGCTCCTTCTTTGGAAGCTTTTAAACAGCAGCTGGATGGCCATCTGTCAGGGGTGATTTGAATGCAATATTCCTGCTTCTTGGCAGAATGGCGTTGGACTGGATGGCCCATGAGGTCTCTTCCAACTCTTTGATTCTATGATTCTATGAAAGACCCCCAATTTGCCGTATCATCCACCTCATCATTCAGCAGACTCAGAGCAACTGTGGCTGCCTTGATGGAGTCTATCCACCTGAAATGAAGTCTTTATCTGTTACTACTTACCAAGCTTTATTGTCTTTCATAGAATCATAGAAGCATTGATAGAAAGTTGATAAAAGTTGTAAAATCCAGGGGAGGCAAGTTGGAAAAGATGTCCCAGAGTCCATGGAATTCTTATGAGCTGACTGCCAGCGTGGAAGATCAAGATCCACAGAGAGAACTACAGATCCCTCCTCACCAGGACCAAGGTGGCCCGCTGACATCTTGGGGATCCTATGGAGTGACCACGACCGTTTCCCAAGATCAGCAGGCTCCCTGGGCATCCACAAAATGGTGGCAACGAGGCAGTATCTTCAGAGAAACAGCTGGGCTCCAGATCAAGGTTTGAGAGGCAAAAAGGATTATTCCCGTGGCGGAGGGGTTAGCAGAGCGAAACTGAGATAGCCATTAGTCTTAGAATTCTCCCAGGAGAAAAATGACACCATTTTTGAAGTGATCAATTGACTCGTGGATACGGGGACCCGATGGGTTTCCGCATCCGCGGTTCAAAGGAATGCCGTTTCGGCATCCCCGGGATGCAGGCTGTCTGCAGCCTGGGAGAAGAGAGGTTTATGTAGAGAGAAGTTAGAAGCAATGAAAGGAGAGGAAAAAGGTTATAATTAATTGATAATTTTTATTGGGGGATTAGTTACAATGTTAGGAGGGGGGAAAAACGAAGTAATAAGGAGGCTTCTGAGTTGCAGCTGCTGCTGTGGCCCCCGTTCATGCAGATTGGCCCAAGCGGGGCAATGGAGAACCGAGGAACTCCCTGCTGCAAGTCAGATCAGCTTGAAGGCAGGGAGTTCCAGGTTCGTCCTCAAAGCCATTGCTCCCATTGCGTTTTAGTCTCCAGGGCAGCAGAAAACAAGCCTGCTCCCTCCTCCTTATGACTTGCTCTCACACCCATCTGTGCTTCTTTCGACCTTCTGGTGCTTAGCACTCTGGACTTCCAAATCCCACAATTTTAGAGGAGCTGAAATCACATAACACTGCCTTATCATGCTATGTCCTAGCATATGATGGCCTCAGTTTAATAATCTTGGTTTTAAGGAGAGTTCGGGCCTGATATGTTCTTTAACTCATCCATTTGTCTTTTTAGGTGTACATACTATCTGTAGATATGCCAACACCCACTGGATAATGGAGAAAGGCAGGGAGTTTCAGAAAAACATCTATTTCTGTTTTATTGACTATTCTAAAGCCTTTGACTGTGTGGATCTTAATAAACTGTGGCAAGTTCTTGGTGGGATGGGCATACCAAGCCATCTTATCTCTCTCCTGACTGATCTGTACAAGGACCAAGTAGCAACAGTCAGAACTAACCATGGAACAACAAACTGGTTCAAGATTGGGAAAGGCGTACGGCAGGGTTGTCTACTCTCACCCAACTTATTCAACTTGTATGCAGAACACATCATGCGATGTGCGGGGCTTGACAAATGCAAGGCTGGGGTGAAAATGGCTGGAAGAAACATTAACAACCTTAGATATGCAGATGACACCACTTTGATGGCCGAAAGCGAGGAGGAGCTGAGGAGCCTTCTAATCAAGGTGAAAGAAGAAAGCGCAAAAGCTGGGTTGCAGCTAAACATCAAAAAAACCAAGATTATGGCAACAAGAATGATTGACAACTGGAAAATAGAGGGAGAAAATGTGGAGGCCGTGACAGACTTTGTATTTCTAGGCGCAAAGATGAGTGCAGATGCAGACTGTGGCCAGGAAATCAGAAGACGCTTACTTCTTGGGAGGAGAGCAATGTCCAATCTCAATAATATAGTGAAGGGTAGAGAAATCACACTGGCAATGAAGATCCGCATAGTTAAAGCAATGATATTCCCTGTAGTCACCTATGGGTGTGAGAGCTGATAAGAAAGGCTGAGTGATGGAGTATAGATGCTTTTGAACTGTGGTGCTGAAGGAAAGTTCTGAGAGCGCCTTGGATTGTGAGAAGATCCAACCAGTCCATACTTCAGGAAATAAAGACTGACTGCTCATTGGAGGGAAGGATAGTAGAGGCCAAGATGACGTCGTTTGGCCACATAGAATCATAGAATCAAAGAGTTGGAAGAGACCTCATGGGCCATCCAGTCCAACCCTCTGCCAAGAAGCAGGAATATTGCATTCCTTCTTCATCATGAGAAGAAAGGAAAACTTAGAGAAGACAATGATGCTAGGGAAAATGGAAGCAAAAGGAAGAGGGGCGACCAAGGGCAAGATGGATGGATGGCATCCTTGAAGTGACTGGACTGACCTTGAAGGAGCTGGGGGTGGTGACAGCCAACAGGGAGCTCTGGCGTGGGCTGGTCCATGAGGTCACGAAGAGTCGGAAACGACTGAACGAATAAACAACAACTATCTGTAGAATTCTTCTCCAGTACTGTATTATTCTTCCTCTCAGTTTTGTCACTGTCCAGCTTTCATAGCCATGCATAGAAATGGGAACTGTGGTGCCTTGGAACATCCTAACTTTAGCATTCATTGATCTTTACAGATCAAGGTCTTATCTTGTTCCTTCACAGCCACCCTTCGGGGTCTTTGACTTCTTCTGATCTCCTGACTGCACTCTCCAGTTTGACTTGAATCAAAGCATGGGAAATCTGGAACTGTTTCAATGTCTTTGTTGCCTACATTAAAGTTGACAAGAAGGGAATTGCTCATTCTCACGTTAGAATGGAAACGTTTCGGGTGCCTTTATTTAATTTCCATGTTCTCCTATTAGTTGTAAAAAGATACCTGATGAAACTGGGCAAGTTTGAGATGAACGGGTCCTTCATGTTGTAGGTTTCGTCGTCATGTTGCTGCACACCTGAAAAGGCAGGTGTGGCTGCAAACCCCTCAAGGGGGTTCATAATTTTGATCTTCGGGATTCTCCTTGTCTGTGCAGTGTGTGAGCCACCAGCGGGGATGAAAAAGAGATTTATTGAATGCAACACATTTGGTGAAAATTATCATTTTACACCTGGAATCATAAACTGTTCTGTTGTGTTGTGTGTTGAGAACCAATAAGGTAGTCTGTAGTCTAAGCACTACAGGGAAAGGCTGATTCTACTGTGTTGAGAATCAGGAAGGTTTTGGCTTTTAGCCTGTGTAGTTTAGATAGGTTGAGTTGACTTATGTATATTATTAGTCGGTGTATGAGAAAAGGGGGAGAGAATCTTAATAAGAATCTTTATTGCAACAGAAATAACATAAGGAAGGGATAAGCTTGTACCTGAAGTAATCTGTTAAAGAAAGAAACACATTTTGAAGGAAAATAAGTTTGAAACCTGTTTAGTGGAAGGATTAGTCCTCTTAAGAGTTGGTTTGTGAAATGTTATAAATGTAACCTCTGAAGATATGTGCCTCTAAGAGTTAAGATATATTGAAACCATCAAGCTTCCTCTATACGTCAATAAACTTGTTACAGTTTCTTCCAAAGCCAAGTCTCTGTTAGAAATACTTTCAAGTTAAGCCACGCTACACATTGAAGAAAGCACAAATCAATATCACAAGCTATTAGTTGTGTTATCAATTTAATAAGTCCTTACAAAGTGGTGGCTCCTTTACAAATCGTTACAAATGGGTGGCATCATTACAAACTGGGTACCATCTTCACAAATTGGTGGCCTCTTTACAGTTATCATGTCCTTTCTGAACTCTTTTCTCCACAGATAAACATGTCCAGCTCCCTGAATTGCAACTCAGAGGCCTTGGTTTCTAGGACCCCTTAAGATACAACCATCCTAAGGAAAGTGGTATCAAACTACTCTGTTTAATTCAGATGCACTCCAAGGCTGGCATCTTGTTAGCCACATTTCCATGGTTTAAGTCATATTATGCATGTAGGAAGAATTAATTCTCACAGCAGAGCAGACCTAGTCTGCTGACAATGGTGTAAGCAGAGTTGCACAGACAACACCATTTTGCATTGCAGTTGTACAATACACATTGCATAACTTCAGCCAGTCTATTGCTCAGCGTTCCTATTCTGGATTGGGATTGTGTTAGAGCCCATTGCAGCAGAGCTTCACATATTTATATTTACATCACGCTGCGCCGAGGAGATGCTGGCTTCTGATAAGCATTGGATTTGCATCTAGATCCTCATAAGCAGACTCCTTTATTATCTGCTGTTAATATTTGTTCTGTTACTTAAGTCAGCTGAGGTGAGACTGCCTGGCATATTGTTTCCTGGATCTTCTTCTTTTTCCTTCCTCTGTTGCTCATCCTCTTTTCTCAAAAATGAGGGTGTGGTGAATCTTCCCTGGTAGGCTGGAAAGGGAGCCTGCATAACAGTAAGGCAGGCCTCCATTTTAGGAGGGAATGCCAGGGAGGCAGCCATCTTGAGTGAGGATGGTTGGAAGACTGGAGGACTCCTAGAATCATAGAATCAAAGAGTTGGAAGAGACCTCATGGGCCATCCAGTCCAACCCCCTGCCAAGAACCAGGAATATTGCATTAAATCACCCCTGACAGATAGCCATCCAGCCTCTGTTTAAAAGCTTCCAAAGAAGGAGCCTCCACCACACTCCGGGGCAGAGAGTTCCACTGCTGAACGGCTCTCACAGTCAGGAAGTTCTTCCTCATGTTCAAATGGAATCTCCTCTCTTGTAGTTTGAAGCCATTGTTCCGCGTCCTAGTCTCCATGGAAGCGGAAATCAAGCTTGCTCCCTCCTCCTCCCTGTGGCTTCCTCTCACATATTTATACATGGCTATCATATCTCCTCCCAGCCTTCTCTTCTTCAGGCTAAACATGCCCAGCTCCCTAAGCCGCTCCTCATAGGGCTTGTTCTCCAGACCCTTGATCATTTTAGTCGCCCTCCTCTGGACACATTCCAGCTTGTCAATATCTCTCTTGTGACCAGCAGTGCTGCAGAATTTGAAGAGGTACGAATGGAGGGCGAAAGGGAGAAGCATGCCAAGAGGAAGGCGCGTCAAGCCAACCCCGACCGAGACCGCCTTCCTCCTGGAAACCAATGCCCTCACTACGGAAGAAGATGCAGAGCAAGAATAGGGCTCCACAGCCACATACGGACCGACAAGAATATTGGAAGACAATCATCCTCGGAAAGCGAGGGATCGCCTAAGTAAGTAAGTAATTGGTATTGAATGTTTGCCATGTATATGTGCATTGTAATCTGCCCTGAGTCCCTGTGGGGTGAGAAGGGCGGAATAGAAATACAATAAATAAATACAATACTGAAATACAATAAATAAATAAATAAATAAATAAATAAATAAATTCAGAAAATAACCTGAATAATGGGGAAAATGGTCTTTGAATGGGTTGGGCTGCTGCTGGTCTGTTGCAGGGTGGCAAAGACATTGTATAAAAGGGGAGGATGTTGCTTTATTTCATTCTGGCTTGTTGCCCTTGGAAAACTATAAATCTTTTGGGAGGGGGGTCCGGTATTTATTTATTTATCGTGTCAGGGGCAACCAGACCATTGTATTACATTACTAACAGAACAAAACAAACAAACAGATAAAAACACACATTTTGCATACTTGGTAGATGATTAAATGTCCTTTGACCAATATCTGGCCACTTGGAGTGCTTCTGGTGTTGCTGCAAGAAGGTCCTCCATTGTGCATGTGGCAGGGCTCAGGTTGCATTGCAGCAGGTGGTCAGTGGTTTGCTCTTCTCCACACTTGCATGTTGTGGATTCCACTTTGTAGCCCCATTTCTTAAGGTTGGCTCTGCATCTCGTGGTACCAGAGCGCAGTCTCTTCAGCGCCTCCCAAGTCGCCCAGTCTTCTGTATGCCCAGAGGAGAGTCTCTCATTTGGTATCAGCCATTGGTTGAAGTTCTGGGTTTGAGCCTGCCACTTTTGGACTCTCACTTGCTGAGGTGTTCCAGCGAGTGTCTCTGTAGATCTTAGAAAACTATTTCTTGATTTAAGTTGTTGACGTGCTGGCTGGTACCCAAACAAGGGATGAGCTGGAGATGTCTCTGCCTGTGCAACGTCTTCGTAGACAGCTGATTCTCTCACACCAGAAGCAACCAGAAGTGACTTGCAGCATGCAAGCAAGCAAGCAAGCAAGCAAAACAACCAACGGACCTTTTCAGGACCAACCATGACAATAATCTCAATCAACATTGAAGGCATGTCAGCTGCCAAAGAACAACTGCTCTATGAACTGTGCCAAGATAAGAAATGTGATGTTCTGTGTGTCCAAGAAACACACACGGATGAACAAGATCTTTGTATTGTCGAAGGCTTTCATGGCTGGAATCACTAGGTTCTTGTGGGTTTTTTCGGGCTATAGAGCCATGTTCTAGAGGCATTTCTCCTGACGTTTCGCCTGCATCTATGGCAAGCTTCCTCAGAGGTGATCTTTGATCATTCAAGTCATCTGGCATATTAGTGAGAATAGGTCAGTACTAATCACGTTTACTTCTTGAATGTCAATCCATTCTTATGAACTGTCCTCAGTCAGTTTCATGTTACAATGACCCTCTGGAAGAGAGAGATCCCAAGAAAGCCCTCTTATCAGCTGCCTTGCTCGGCTCTTGCAAAACCAAGGCTGTGACTTCCTCAATTGAGCTAATCTACCGATCACACAGTCTTCTTTTGCTACTGCCTTCTGCTTGGCCAAGCATTATCAGATTTTCTAATGAGTCACGTTGTCTCAAGGCATGTCCAAAACGTAGCTTCTTTCTATGGCTTCGAGTGAGAGTTCTCATCATTTGCTCCAAGGCCCACTCAGTTATCTTTGGGGCAATTCGTGGTATTTGTAGAAATCTCCTTCAGCACTTTTGAAATGATTTTTCTTCATGTCAGCTTTCTTTACTGGCCAGGTTTCACAACCATACATGGAAGTCAGGAATATCACGGACTAGACAATTTTGACTTTGGTATTTTGTGACCTATCTTTATGGGTTTACAGAAGAAAGGTTTTAAGATCAAATCAGGGGGTGCTGTGGTTTTTAGTTTTCACTATGTTTTTATGCATAGTGTGTTGGAGCAATTAAGGAATCAGTGTGTGTGTGTGTGACAACTGTAAAATACCCTGGGATCACGGGGTTGTTGTAGGTTTTTTCGGGCTATATGGCCATGGTCTAGAGGCATTCTCTCCTGACGTTTCGCCTGCATCTATGGCAAGCATCCTCAGAGGTAGTGAGGTCTGTTGGAAATAGGAAAAAGGGTTTATATATCTGTGGAATGACCAGGGTGGGACAAAGGACTCTTGTCTACTGGGGCTAGGTGTGAATGTTTCAACTGACCATCTTGATTAGCATATAATGGCTTGACAGTGCCTAGAGCAAACTTTTGTTGAGAGGTGATTAGGTGTCCTTGTTTTCTCTCTGTTGTTATGCTGTTGTAAAGAGAAGCCATTGAAATACACAAGAATGTGGACAACTTCAACAGAAAGGAGGAAACCATGAAAATAAACAAAATTTGGCTACCAGTATTTAAAAACTCTAAAATCACAACAGCACAACAACAGAGAGAAAACAAGGACATCTAATCACCTCTCAACAAAAGTTTGCTCAAAAGTTTGGTCAGTTGAAACATTCACACCTCCAGTAGACAAGAGTCCTTTGTCCCACCCTGGTCATTCCACAGATATATAAACCCTTTTTCCTAGTTCCAACAGACCTCACTACCTCTGAGGATGCTTGCTATAGATGCAGGCGAAACATCAGGAGAGGATGCCTCTAAACCATGGCCATATAGCCCAAAAAAACCTACAACAACCCAGCCAATGAAGCTGTTTTAATAGGGGTGTTGTTCTTTGTCTCCGTCTCCTTCTCCTTCTCCTTCTGGACCCAAGCCATTTAGGGCTTTAAAGATAATGACCAGCATTTTGTATTTAGCCTGGAAGCAGACCGGCAGCCAGTGGAGTTGCCGCAACATGGCAGTGGACTTTCCCTATATGGAGCTCCTGTTAGCAATCTGCCCACCGAACCAATTGAAGTTTCTGAACTGTCTTCAAAGGCAGCCCCACATAGAGAGCATTGCAGTAGCCCAAGAGGGATGTGAGTAAGTCGTGGACTACCATGGCCAGATCTGGCATCTTGAAGTATGGGTGCAGCTGCCACACAAGTTTTAATTGTGCAAAGGCGCTCCTGGCCACCGTCGACACCTGTCGTTTCAGGGTCAGCGACGAATCCAGGAGCACCCCCAGACTGTGAATTTACGTCTTCAATGGGAGTTTTTGCAGTTTAATAAACTTTTCCTATGTTTTTAAATGACAGAAAATTGGGATATAATATTTATAACCCAGGAATATAGAGAAAGAAGAAAGCGCAAAAGCTGGGTTGCAGCTAAACATCAAAAAAACAAAGATTATGGCAACAAGAATGATTGACAACTGGGAAATAGAGGGAGAAAATGTGGAGGCCGTGACAGACTTTGTATTTCTAGGTGCAAAGATTACTGCAGACGCAGACTGTGGCCAGGAAATCAGGAGACGCTTACTTCTTGGGAGGAGAGCAATGTCCAGTCTCGATAAAATAGTAAAGAGTAGAGACATCAGACTGGCAACAAAGATCCATTGCCTAGTCCAAGCCATGGTATTCCCTGTAGTCACCTATGGATGTGAGAGCTGGACCTTCGGGAAGGCAGAGTGAAGGAAGAGAGAGGCTTTTGAGCTGTGGTGTTGGAGGAAAGTGCTGAGAGTGCCTTGGACTGCGAGAAGATCCAACCAGTCCATCCTCCAGGAAATAAAGCCCGACTGCTCACTGGAGGGAAAGATACTAGAGACAAAGTTGAAGTACTTTGGCCACATCATGAGGAGACAGGAAAGCCTAGAGAAGGGAATGATGCTGGGGAAAGTGGAAGGCAAAAGGAAGAGGGGCCGACCAAGGGCAAGATGGATGGATGGCATCCTTGAAGTGACTGGACTGACCTTGAAGGAGCTGGGGGTGGTGATGGCCGACAGGGAGCTCTGGCGTGGGGTGGTCCATGAGGTCACGAAGAGTCGGAGACGACTGAATGAATGAACAACAACAACAGGAACATAGAATCATAGAATCAAAGAGTAGGAAGAGACCTGATGGGCCATCCAGTCCAACCCCATTCTGCCAGGAAGCAGCAATATTGCATTCAAATCACCCCTGACAGATGGCCATCCAGTCTCTGTTTAAAAGCTTACAAAGAAGGAGCCTCCACCACACTTCCCGGCAGAGAGTTCCACTGCTGAACGGCTCTCACAGTCAGGAAGTTCTTCCTCATGTTCAGATGGAATCTCCTCTCTTGTAGTTTGAAGCCATTGTTCCGTGTCCTAGTCTCCAAGGAAGCAGGAAACAAGCTTGCTCCCTCCTCCCTATGACTTCCATTCACATATTTATAGTGTTATTCTACTCCCGTCAAAAATGATATTATAGCATAACCATACTTTGGCATTTGATAACATTCTCATAAATCCTGCCATTGACATTTGCTCCAATAAAGAAACCCCAGTCTTTCTAAAAGTTGGGCAAATATTCCTCCTTGACCAGCACAGCCCATTCACCTTAGGGTGGCCCTGAATTGGAAATTATTTGGAGACAAACCCATGGCAGAACTGTAGGAACAAAGCCGGTGACCTCGCTTTAAGGACAACAAATCCTAGGTAAACCCTGGTAGTCCGGAAGTGTTTCATTGCTGGGAAGTGGGGTAAGTATATGTCGAAGCAATGACACAAGGCACATCTTTCCCTTTAATCCCCCGCTCAGTGAATAAGCCAGTACTGATGCAATTTCAGGTTTCCTGTCATCCAGTCGGTGTCCAAGCCCAGCTCACATTCCTGTAGTCCTTGATACAGGAATGTGGTAACCTGCCCTCCTTTAGTCTTTGCTACATGGATCTACATGACTCAGAGAACACGTCTCTCCGGTACAAGGAATCAAAATGGCCTTGACCTGGATTTGCTCATGACTTGACTCTTGCAAGAAGAGGGATTTCGGATCAACGACTGTGATCCACTGCTTTTTGTTTGAGTAGAAAGCAAAGCCAAAGGTGAAACTGAGATCAAGCTCAACAGCAATCAAAAGCCTTTCAAGTCTTGCTGTCTTTTTACTGGTCACTCTTCACTGAGTAAAAACATTTTGCGAAGATGAAATAGATGTATCATGACTGTTTTCACTGGAGAATGCACTGCAATGTCACAGAAAATAGAAGAAGAAATCCAGAGCAGTGGCCTACTCTACATCCTGGTGCAGTTTGGAAGAATTTGACAATGGATGATGGGACTTGCAGTCACATCACTCACTTCCCGAGACTACTGAGACCCTTGCCAATGACTGAGCAAGACCAAACTTGGTACACAGAGTCCCCATGACCCACTCCACATCCTGGTGCACTTTCAAGGAGGACAGACCATGGATGATGGGACTTCAAGTACCTCCACTTCCTTCCCAAGACGGCTGCAACCCTTATCTAATGTCCGATCAAGACCAAACTTGGCACACAGAGCCCCCATGACCCACTCTATATCCCGATGCTTTTTGGAGGAGGACAGACTATAGATGATGGGACTTCCAGTACCTTCACTCACTTCCTGAAACTACAGCGACACTTATCCAAATACCAAGAAAGACCAAACTTGGCAGAGAGCTCCCTTGGCTGACTCAACATTCTGGTGAGGTTTGGGGGAGAACAGACTATGGATGATGGGACTTGGAGTACCTAAACTCACTTTCTGAGACCACTGTGACCCTCATCCAATGACTGAGCAAGAACAAAACTTGGCACACAAAGTCCCCACGACCCACTCTCCATTTTGGTGCAATTTGGAGGAGGATGGAGCACAGATGATGGGACTCGCAGTACCTTCACCAACTTCCTGAGACCACCACGAGGCGTATAAATAACTGACAAAGACCAACCTTGATACACAATTCCTTTGATCAGGACTGCATATGACTGAACAACAGGGAGGCCTCTCACTCAATAATGCCTGGTATGGTCAGAGTCAATAGGAACAAAAGGAAGACCATATTGAAGATGAGTAGACTCCACCAAGGAAGCCACAGCTGCTCTGAATCTGCAAGACCTGAGAAAGGCTGTTGTTGACAGGGCAACTTGGAAGTCTCTCTTTCAAGAAGCCACCATATGTCACACCTGACTTGTTGGCAGTCCAAAAAGTAACACCCTCAAGCTTGGTGCATGGATATCATAACACTCCAGGATGATTTTGTGTGTTGAACTAAATGATATTTGGAGCCCCTTTCAATGCTATTAATCTGTAACCCACTCTGAAAGGAGCCAACTCTTGGCTGGAATTCTGGCAACTAATTCTTTTTGGAATGAGTGCAGAGAGCAATTCCTTTGGTCTTGTGCTCCATCCCAAACCCTCCCATTCCTTGGAAGAGACTCTAGAGACCTTTGATTCTTTCACTTAACAATTGAGATGGGAGCAGAAGGTGAAATCAAACCATGAATATCCGTCTGTTCTGGGCTCTTGGGAAAGGAAAATACAAGATCACACCATGTGAGAGCGCATCTTCATTTCTTGGCCTCAAGTGAGCTGAGACCAGGTGCTTCTCTATGATCTGATATGTCTTCTGCCCATCTTGTCCCCAGCAACAACAGTGGATGTCCTTTCAGGGTTGGTTGGAAGATGAACAACAGCATGTGTGGAGCTACGTGCTTCTGCAATTCAGTAGAACAGTGGTTCTCAACCTTCCTAATGCGGCGACCCCTTAATACAGTTCCCCATGTTGTGGTGACCCCAACCCTAAATTATTTTCGTTGCTACTTCATAACTGGAATTTTGCTAATGTTACAAATCATCATGTAAATATCTGATAGGCAGGATGTATTTTCATTCTCTGGATCTTGGGAGTTGTAGTTGCTGGGATTTATAGTTCACCTTCAATCAAAGAGCATTCTGAACTCCAGCAGAGATGGAATTGACTCAAACTTGGCATACAGAACACCCATGACCAGCAAAAAATAATGAAAGGTTTAGGCAAGCATTGGCCTTAAGTTTGGGTGTTGTAGTTCACCTATCTCCAGAAAGCACTGTGGACTCAAACAATGATAGATCTGGACTAAACTTGGCACGAATACTCAATATGCCCAAACGTGAACACTGTTGGAGTTTGGGGAAAATAGACCTTGACATTTGGGGGTTGTAGTTGCTAGGATTTATAGTTCACCTACAATCAGAGAACATTCTGAACCCCACCAATGATAGAATTGGGCCAGACTTTCCACACAGAACTCCCATGACCCGCAGAAAATACTGTGTATCCTGATGGTCTATGGCAACACCTCTGACACCCCATCGTGACCCCACCCTCAGGGGTCCCGACCCCCAGGTTGAGAAACACTGCACTAGAACAACATAATAAATAATAGAGTCTCTGCCCAACCACGAAACTGTATCAACATTTGCCAAGTGTTAGCACAGGGTCTCATGCATAACCCTGGAAGGCACTCTCTGTTTTGGGTCTGTCCACAGAGAATTGCTTCAATGTGCTCAGCTTCTAATCATTACTGACAAGCTGGGTAGTTGAAAGGATGTTATGCTGGGGGCGGGGTGGGGTGGTGGTGGTGGGGAGGCAGGGAAGACATATCAACTTCTTCATCAGGGTGTGATTCAATCTACTTTTCTTACAAGCTGAAGCAACTGCTCCCTCTGGGCAGGATACATGATTTCAGGACTGAGGGAGGATCCAAACCCTCCGACCCCAAACCCTTGAACTGCAAGGAGTGAGTTCGCAAGGTAGAAGCTCAGAGAAAGGGAAGTGGAAGGAGACAAGGAAAGCAAGAGAGCTGGTTTGATCCAGTTACATCCCTGAAGAAACTCATAAATAACTCACCAAGGCATGATTCATCCTGACTCTGTCCTCCAGAAGCCCTGGGCCAGTTGGATCCTGCACAGAAGCTGAGGCGAAACACATCTGGTTTATGGAAGCGGGGAAGGAAGTGCAAAACCTCCAAAGTTTCACAGAGAAACTGAAAGGCATGTAGCCACTGGCCACACAATATCGGAGAGGTCAAGCTGGTAAAAGTTATGAATGAGGAAGAACGGGCAAACTAAGAGAGGCATGTGCCTGCATACAACAACAAAAGTAATAGATTGCTGTGAATATTTCGGGCTGTATGATCATGTTCCAGTAGCATTTTTCCCTGATGTTTCACCTGCATCTGTGGCTAGCATCCTCAGTGGTCTGTTGGCAGTAAAATAAGTGGAGTGTATATGCATCTGTGGAATAATGTCCAGGGTGGGAGGAAGAACCCTTGCCTGTTTAAAGCAAGTGTGAATGTTGCAGTTAGCACGCTTGAATACCATTGGGTTGTTGTAGGATTTTTTGGGCTATATGGCCATGTTCTAGAGGCATTTTCTCCTGATGTTTCGCCTGCATCTATGGCAAGCATCCTCAGAGGGAGTGAGGTAGGCCTCTCTGAGGATGCTTGCCATAGATGCAGGTGAAACGTCAGGAGAAAATGCCTCTAGAACATGGCCATATAGCCCAAAAAAACCTACAACAACCCAATGATTCCGGCCATGAAAGCCTTTGACAATACATTGAATACCATTGAGTAGCCATGAAGCTGCAAAGTCAATCAGTGAGAGTATTTGCAGAGAGGTAACCTGGCCTCTGTTGCCTGGAGGCATCCTGTTTGGGAGGTGTTAACAGGCACTGAATTGTTTGCTGTCTGGAGTTCTCCTGTTTCTCTACTGAACAACATTCAGAAGCAGGAGTGGTATCCATAGATACATATACACAGATACATATACACTCCGCTTGCTTCCCTGCCAACAAAACCTTTGAAGATGGCAGCCACAAATGTAGGGAAAACATCAGCAGGGAATGCTGCTGGAACATAGACATACAACCCCAAAAAGCTCACAGCAACCCAGTGATTCCTACCATGAAAGCCTTTGGCAATACAACAACAACAACAACAACAACACGGAGGCGGGTATCATTGGCTTTGCAGAGATGGTGCGGACCAAAGTGGACTGTGGGGGAACTTGTGGAGATTACCGGAAAGTGGTTGCTGCAAGGGCTCCATAGAAGGTACTTGGCTCTGGAAATGCCAATTTGATGTCATCTCCTCTGTCACGGAAAGCGGAGAATGAATATACTGGTGGCAATCCAGTCTGTGTGCGGCCAACACCACCATGGCAAAAAGGAATAGGCAAATTCTTCACTCAGTCCCCAAAGCACTTTTTGGATGATGAACAACCAGGATGCAGTGAAATAGGAACAAGTAGTTAAATGATTTGTCCCCTACGTCCCTATATGGACCCCACAGAAGATGACCAAAATTACTTAGGCTCACCTCTTCTGCTGGCAGATCTTGGCATTGTGTACACTTGTGTGTGTGTGTGTGTGTATATATATATAGTTGTTGTTCATTTGTTCAGTTGCTTCCAACTTTGTGACCTCATGGACCAGCCCATGCCAGAGCTCCCCATCGGCCGTGGCCACCCCCAGCTCCTTCAAGGTCAAGCCAGCCACTTCAAGGTTGCCATCCATCCATCTTGCCATTGGTCGGCCTCTCTTTCTTTTTCCTTCCATTTTCCCCAGCATCATTCTCTTCTCTAAGCTTTCCTGTCTTCTCATAATGTGGCCAAAATACTTCATATATATATTCTGAATGTTTGTTTTGAGCAAAGGCTTTATAAAAGCCTCCTAGGCTGTGTTGTTTACTAAAATGACCTGAAACTTGAATAACCATTAAGGGAATGGTACTGATAAGCATCATATTGCTTGGTAGAAGGGTAAATAATGTTAAATGCTATTCGCTTCTTGATGCACTTACTAAATACTTGTGCCATATAACTGTTAATAAACTTTTTGTAAAAACAACAATAACACCTTTAGGTTCTTGTGGGTTTTTTTCGGGCTATAGGGCCATATTCTAGAGGCATTTCTCCTGACGTTTCGCCTGCATCTATGGCAAGCATCCACCTTTATTAACACCTTTATTACTCAGCTTTCTTTGTGGCTTGAAGTGGATTACAAAATCATTAAAACAAAGGGATAAAACAACATTAAAACAGAAGACACACAAAGTTAAAATTTACTATTGGGAAGGCAATTTTTGCCCCTTTTACTCTTTCAGATTTAATTGAGCACAACTTTTGTAACTTTGAATACAGCCATTGAAGAGAGCTAAGAACAAAGGGGCAATGGGAGGAGGAGTGAGAAAATGGGACATTTCAGAAACAGCTGAAAATGGGACAGCGGAGGATTAATTGGGTAGACCCAATTAATCCTCCGCTTCTCCGCCTTCTCCGTGGTGGCCCCCCAGCTCTGGAATGCACTCCCCATGGAGATTAGATAGGCACTTACCCTGACAGCCTTTAGAAAAAGTTTTAAAACCTGGCTTTTCCGATGTGCCTTTGGGTACTGAACTACTAATTTCCATGCCATGCCCGTCCCAAGTCCAACTTGTCTTCCTGATGTTCTTCATCTTATATCTCAGTTGAAATTTAATTCCACTGCTATCCCGTCTGAGCCCCCTCTTAAATCATAGCACTCTACCTTATCTCACCTATGGATTTTATCAATTTCTATTCACTTTTAGTCATGGCCTCACTCTCTTTGTCTAATTCTATTACCATTTTATCATTTCATAGAATCCTAGAATCAAAGAGTTGGAAGAGACCTCATGGGCCATCCAGTCTAACCCCATTCTGCCAAGAAGCAGGAATATTGCATTCAAAGCACCCCTGACAGATGGCCATCCAGCCTCTGTTTAAAAGCTTCCAAAGAAGGAGCCTCCACCACACTCCGGGGCAGTGAGTTCCACTGCTGAACAGCTTTCACAGTCAGGAAGTTCTTCCTCATGTTCAGATGGAATCTCCTTCCTTGTAGTTTGAAGCCATGGTTCCATTGCGTCCTAGTCTCCAGGGAAGCAGAAAACAAGCTTGTTCCCTCCTCCCTGAGGCTTCCTCTCACATATTTATACATGGCTATCATATCTCCTCTCAGCCTTCTCTTTTTTAGGCTAAACATGCCCAATTCTTTAAACCACTCCTCATAGGGCTTCTTCTCCAGACCCTTGATCCTTTGAGTCACCCTCTTCTGGACATATTCCAGCTTAGAGTCAACATCTCCCTTCAATTGTGGTGCCCAGAATTGGACACAGTGTGATTCCAGGTAAAGTGGTCTGACCAAGGAAGAACAGACTAGAGGGGTTATCATGTCTCCTCTCAGCCTTCTCTTCTTCAGGCTCCACATGCCCAGCTCCTTAAGCCACTCCTCATAGGGCTTGTTCTCCAGACCCTTGATCATTTTAGTCGCCCTTCTCTGGACACATTCCAGCTTGTCAACATCTCTCTTGAATTGTGGTGCCCAGAATTGGACACAATATTCCAGGTGTGGTCTAACCAAAGCGGAATAGAGCATGGGGAGCATGACTTCCCTAGATCTAGACACTATGATTTTGTTTTATTGTGATTTTATTATATTTATTTTACTATGTTATTACTACGTATTTTATGTGATGCTATTGTTCTTGCTTTATTGTAATTTCCTTTGGGCTTGGCCTCATGTTAGCCGCCCCGACTCCCTTTGGTGAGATGGTGGCAGGGTATAAATAAAGTTTATTTATATTTATTTGTATATACTAGCAAAGGATGGCTCTTGAGAAGTATCATTTGGGAAGTATCAGGGGTTGGACAGAAATCATTGGACGGAGATCAGAATGGATGGTTTGTGGAGGGCCACCTAAGGCTATAGGTTACCAAAACACTTGCTGAGAGCCATAAGAGTAGCACATGATTCATTTTTTTATTATGTACTTAGCTGTTTGGAAGGGTCAGATCCACGGTAACTGGAGGTTTCTGTGTGGGTTGAAGAGTTCAAGTCAGATAGCAGGAATCTTGGTTATCAGTCAAATTGCTTTGGATGTACTACTGTAATTGCATCACATTCCCAGAAGCTTCTTTCTGGAGGAGTCAGTGCTGATGAGCCATTTCCTTTGGAGATTGATTCCCCAATTCTGGGCTTGCACAATGCTCCCTGATTCCTAATCCTAAGGAATGAAGAAGTCTCCAGTAGACTTTGAAAGACTTGTTTGTGTCACAAGAAATAAAGAATAAGCGCACAAACACATTTCGCGGGCATAAGGATATCACCTGCCCCTGACTGACCTTTGCCCAGTGGGTTCATGTGGATCTCTTCTAGGATTTAATCTGAACTTTTCAGATCTATCCAAGCATCAAACCTATTTTGCAGGCAGAGTTCAACACTTTAAGGAAGATACTTTACATTTTGATATGGTGCCATGCTTTGTTCACTGGAGAATGACACTAAAGAACAGGACTCGAACCTTTGCTCAGACATGGAAACCCATTGGGTGGCATTAGGTGAGTCACGCTCTCTCAGCCTCAGAGGAAGGTAATGGGAAACCTGTTCTGAACAAATAATGCCTCAAAAAACCCAAAAGTAGGGCTGTCATATGCCCAAAGCAACTCAAAGGCACTCAACAGCAGCAAAACTATTTCAGCACTGTGGATAGCTCCATTGAAATCTGGATTTAAAGGGTTTCTTCCTTCTAAGGAAAACTGGCTAAAGCCACAGACTGATCCATCCTCTGCTGATTTATATAAGTCCCTTTTAGGATTCCAGTGTTATATCCACTTGGAGAATTCTCCTTTGAAGTTCTTTCGAAAGCTGCTTTATGGGGCTTTTGAGAATCAAAGTATAAGATATGTGAAATACCTCTTGTCTGCATACAGGATTGTACAACTTTGGATAAGAGAAAACAGATCAAGTGCATATCTGCACTTTAGAATTAATGCAGTTTAACACCACTTTAACTTTTCACCTTAAGAACAGACAAGCATCTTGAGCTCTGAGGATTACCTGGGAAGGAATCCCACTGGAGCATTGCAGTGCACCCAAATACCTGGGAATTACCTTGGACCGTTCTTTGATTTGCAAGAAGCATTGCTTGAATAAAAAGTGGGTGCTAGAAATAATATCACATGAAAGCTGACTGGCACAACTGGGGATCACAACCAGACACAGTGAAGACATCTGCCCTTGCGCTATGCTACTCTGCTGTTCACTACGCATGTCCAGTGTGGAGCACATCTCACCACATTAAAACAGTGGATGTGGCTCTTAATTAGAATGCCACATTATCAAAGGATGGCCATGCCCTACACCACTGGAGAAATTATACTGACATCCCCCAGGAAGTAGCAGCCAATAACAAAAAGACCAAGGCAGTGGCATATCTGGCCTATCACCTGTTTGGATATCAGCCAGCATGCCAATGCCTTAAATCAAGAAATAGCTTCCTAAGCTCTACAGAGATACTCTCAGAGATACGCTCAGCATGCCAGAGTCCAAAAGTGGCAGGCAAAAACCTGAAAAACCTGAAAGTTCAATCCATGGCTGATACCAAATGAGAGACTCCCCCCTGGGCACACAGAAGACTGGGAGACTTGGAAGGCACTGAACGAGATGCAGAGCCAACCTTAAGAAATGGGTCCACAAAGTGTGGAGAAGAGCAAATGACAGACTACAATGCAGCCTGAGCCCTGCCACATGCACAATGGAAGACCTTCTCACAGTGACACCAGAGGCATTCCAAGTGGTCAGCTACTGGTAAAAGGACATTTAATAGAATGCCAAGTTTTTAAACTTTGTTTGTGTTTTTAAATACATCACAACTGTACCCTCAAGTCATTTCTGACATCAGCCAGCACGTCAATTACTTAAATCTAGAAATAGTTTTCTAAGATCTACAGAGACACTCGCTGGAACACCTCAGCAAGTGAGAGTCCAAAAGTGGCAGGCTCAAACCCAGAACCTCAACCAATGCCAGATACCAAATTAGAAACTCCTCCCTGGGCACACAGAAGACTGGGAGACTTGGAAGGCACTGAACAAGCTGCATTCTGGCATCACAAGATACAGAGCCAACCTTAAGAAATGGGGCCACAAAGTGGAGTCGGCAACATGTGTTTGTGGAGAAGAGCAAACCACTGACCACCTAATACAATGCATCCTGAGCCCTGCCACATGCACAATGGAAGACCTTCTTATAGCGACACCAGAGGCATTCCAAGTGGCCAGCTACTGGTCAAAGGACATTTAATAGAATGCCAAGTTTTTAACTTTGTATTTTAAATACATTACAACTATAATCTCAATTCACTTTTGACATAATAAATAAATAAACCACTTCAACTGCTATGGCTATATTTTGTAGTTTGGTGAGGCACAAGCACTCTTTGGCAGAGAAGGCTAAAGACCTTGCAAAACTATGTCTCCTAGGATTCCATAGCATTGAAACCTTGACAGCTAAGAGTGGTGCCAAACTGCATTAATTTTACAGTGTGGATGCAGTCTTAGTCCACTGCTCAGATCACCAAACTGCCTGCCCTTTCTATTTTCTCACTAAGTTTCTCTTGTTGTGATTTTAAGGAATGCATTTTGGAGACTTTTGACTTGTTGACTTTCCCTCTCGCTTTTCTTTATGGCCAGCCACCTTTTCTTTTTGAAGTGTCCTCTTCTGAAGTCAATATTGACTAAGCCAGACCTCCTTGAAAGCATACACACACAGTTATGTTATGCAACCCTACTCTAGGCAACATATGTGGGTAGTGGCAGTGGTCAATGCAAAAAGACAACGTAGTGAGGCAATGCGCATTCATCTCTGACTCTGTCTTCATGCACGGCTACAAAAATAGTAATCCCATTTGCACAACAGTATTATACTGCTGTCAGTTAGTTATGACTATTGCACAGACCTTGCAAAACAACTCCATCATTGTCAAGCAACTAATACCTGTGATTGCCACAAACATAATGCTCATAGGAGTCTTCTGACTACAATGTGTTGCATTATACGATTGTGACAATATGACTGTTGTATGATCAGAAATGTAGGATTGTGAAGAATCAGGTTGAGAATCTCTTATCTGAAATGCTTAAGACCCAAAGTGCTCGTTTATTTGCTTTGAGTCTCCTTAGTGGAGAGAAAAAGTGGGGTATAACTAAACATAAATAATAATTCCTTTTCAGAATAATGGTTAGGTAAAGGTAGTCCCCTGACATTAAGTCCAGTCATGTCTGACTCTGGGGTGTGGTGCTCATCTCCATTTCTAAGCCGAAGAGCCAGCGTTGTCCGTAGACACCTCCAAGGTCATGTGGCCGGCATGACTGCATGGAGCGTCGTTCCTTTCCCGCCGGAGCGGTACCTATTGATCTACTCACATTTGCATGTTTTCGAACTGCTAGGTTGGCAGAAGCTAGGGCTGACAGCGGAAGCTCACGCCGCTCCCCGGAATCGAACTTGTAACCTTTTGATCAACAAGCTCAGCAGCTCAGTGCTTTAACCCACTGCACCACTGGGGGCTCCTGAATAATGGTTATCTTCAGTTTATTTTCATATTTACTAATTATAATAGTCACTGGAGAAATTGCAGCACACCCAAATACCTGGGAGTCACTCTGGACCGTGCCCTGGCCTACAAGAAGCACTGCCTGAATATCAAGCAAAAAGTGGGAGCTAAAAACAATATCATACGAAAGCTGGCTGGCACAACCTGGGGATCACAACCAGACACAATGAAGACATCTGCCCTTGTGCTATGCTACTCTGCTGCTGAGTATGCATGCCCAGTGTGGAACACATCTCACCACGCTAAAACATTGGATGTGGCTCTTAATGAGACATGCCGCATTATCACTGTCAGCAGCTTATGATACTGTGAACCACCGCCTCCTCCTGAGAAAAATGTATAATATCACAAAGGACGACCACCTCACCCGCCTCATAGGAAACCTGCTACAAAACAGGAGCTTTTTTGTTGAGTTCCAAAGCCAGAGAAGCAGATGGCGGAAACAGAAGAACGGCCTGCCTCAGGGGAGCGTGCTTGCTCCATCCATGTTCAACATCTACACAAATGACCAGCCACTGCCAGAAGGGACAGAGAGTTTCATCTATGCTGATGATCGTGCCATCACCGCTCAAGCAGGGAGTTTTGAGATGGTTGAACAGAAGCTCTCCGAAGCTCTAGGTGCTCTTATTGCCTATTACAGGGAAAACCAGCTGATCCCCAACCCATCTAAAACACAGACATCTGCCTTTCATCTCAAGAACAGATAAGCATCCCGAGCTCTGAGGATGACCTGGGAAGGAATCCCACTGGAACATTGCAGCGCACCCAAATACCTGGGAGTCACTCTGGACCGTGCTCTGACCTACAAGAAGCACTGCCTGAACATCAAGCAAAAAGTGGGTGCTAGAAACAATATCATACGAAAGCTGACTGGCACAACCTGGGGATCACAACCAGACACAGTGAAGACATCTGCCCTTGCGCTATGCTACTCTGCTGCTGAATATGCATGCCCAGTGTGGGACACATCTCACCACGCTAAAACAGTAGATGTGGCTCTTAATGAGACATGCCGCATTATCATGGGGTGTCTGCGCCCTACACCACTGGAGAAATTGCCCTGTTTAGCCGGCATTGCACCACCTGACATCCGCCGGGAAGTAGCAGCCAACAGTGAAAGGACCAAGGCAGAGACATCCCCAGCTCATCCCTTGTTTGGGTATCAGCCAGCACGTCAACGACTTAAATCAAGAAATAGATACATAACAGATACATAAACATATACAAAATATAATCAAGGTAAAATTCGATATGAAACCCGAATACTATTTGCTAAATATAATGGATTTAGACCTAAAGAAAAATGAAGAAAAAATCCTACTTTACCTTTCCACCGCGGCAAGAGTACTAATCGCGCAAAAAATGGAAAGACAAGGAAATCCCAGCCAATGAAGAGTGGTTCCAAAAAATAATGGAATATAGAGATCTAGACAAGCTTTCGTACATGCTAGAGGAACAAAATAAAGAGAAACAGATAAATTGGAAATCTCTAGGAGACTATCTTAAAGAAAGACTTAAGTTGGATATTTAAAGTGCTATGAACTAAATAGTAATGATGGACAACACAAATAAAAGAAGAATAATATAACCAGAGGATCACCTCTCTGCGGACCGAACGGAGGATCGACCCACTCCCCATTCCCCCCCCCTCCCCTGTCCCATCATTCCACCCCTCCCTTCACTCCTCACTCACCCTATCTTCCCCCCTCACGCTATCTGACCTACTTACCTTTACCCTTTCCAATCTTTCTATCTGGATGATTGTTCCCCCTCTTTCACTGCATATGGAAAAATTTATAAATAAATAAAGAAAAAAAAGAAAAAAAAGAAATAGTTTTCTAAGATCTACAGAGACACTCGCTGGAACACCTCAGCAAGCGAGAGTCCAAAAGTGGCAGGCTCAAACCCAGACTCTCAACCAATGGCTGAGACCAAATGAGAGACTCCCCCCTGGGCACACAGAAGACTGGGCGACTTGGAAGGTGCTGAACAGACTGCGCTCTGGCACCCCGAGATGCAGAGCCAACCTCAAGAAATGGGGCCACAAAGTGGAATCCTCGACATGCGAGTGTGGAGAAGAGCAAACCACTGACCACCTGCTGCAATGCACCCTGAGCCCTGCCACACGCACAAGGGAGGAACACCTTGCGGCAACCCCAGAGGCACTCCAAGTGGCCAGATACTGGTCAAAGGACATTTAATCAACTACCAAGCTTGCAAAATCTCTGTGGGTTTTTTTTTAATCTGTTTGTTTGTTTTGTTCTGTTAGAAATGTAATACAATGCTATGGTTGCTGATGACACAATAAATAAATAAATAAATTATACTGTGCTTGGAAAGTGAGGTGCTACAAACTTATTTGCGGCCACCAGAGGCTTAGCCTATCTAATTTTGGCCCTATATTACTGCCAAGTTCTGCAGGCCTGGTGTAGATGCTCCCTGCATTGGAGGGAGTAAGACTCTTCATTGGAGGCCTTCAGACACAGATTGGAGGGCTTTTGCTGTGGATTCCTACATGGCAGAATGGGGTTGGGTTACAAGGCGACTTGGATCACGTCCATCTCTATGATTCCACTATTTTCCCCTAAGGTGTACCCCTTTGTTTTTACTTGTTTGCCAGCTTGGGCTCTTTCCCTCTTTAGCTGGCAGCACATTTGAAAACCCGTAATTACTTTTGAACAAAGCCAATTCATTCTGTAGGATTTTTACAAGCTTGTGCAATACACCGCGGGTGGTTCCACCCCCATATTTTGTGTTTCTGGTGCAGAGGGTGACTGCCTAAAGATGCCTACCTCTCTCTTCAAGGGCAAATGTGGCCATTTTATGCAATTGGTGCAATCAAAGAATCAAAGAGTTGGAAGAGACCTCCTGGGCCATCCAGTCCAACCCCATTCTGCCAAGAAGCAGGAATATTGCATTCATATCACCCCTGACAGATGGCCATCCAGCCACTGTTTAAAAGCTTCCAAAGAAGGAGCCTCCACACACTCTGAGAGTTCCACTGTTGAACGGCTCTCACAGTCAGGAAGTTCTTCCTCATGTTCAGATGGAATCTCCTCTCTTGTAGTTTGAAGCCATTGTTCCATTGCGTCCTAGTCTCCAGGGAAGCAGAAAACAAGCTTGCTCCCTCCTCTCTGTGGCTTCCTCTCACATATTTATACATGGCTATCATATCTCCTCTCAGTCTTCTCTTCTTCAGGCTAAACATGCCCAGCTCCTTACGCCGCTCCTCATAGGGCTTGTTCTCCAGACCCTTAATCATTTGAGTCGACCTCCTCTGGACACATTCCAGCTTGTCAATATCTCTCTTGAATTGTGGTGCCCAGAATTGGACACAATATTCCAGGTGTGGTCTAACCAAAGTGGAATAGAGCATGGGGAGCATGACTTCCCTAGATCTAGACACTATGCTCCTATTGATGCAGGCCAAAATCCCATTGGCTTTTTTTTGCCACCACATCACATTGTTGGCTCATGTTTAACTTGTTGTCCGCGAGGACTCAATGATGGAAATGCAACTTGAGAGATGTAGTTCAAAAAAGTTCCTTTTCTAAAAAAGAGAGCTGCAAAATCAGACCAAACGTGACTCCCTCTTTGCATTTGTTCATTACCATTAGTAATAAATTAATGCAAAACCTGGCTGAATTCCAGACTGCTTGAGGAGCTGTGATTCCCACCAAATACACTTCTGTTGTTGAAATGCTTTTTTGGGGGTGGTGGTTCTCTTTTATCACGATCTGAGAAGCCTGCATCCTCTGGGTGGGTCAAACCCAGCAGCTAAAGAGACCCAACAGGTTTGGTCATGTGCTCTACAGATTACATGACATAAAACTTCCCAGGCGTTGATGAACTTCATTAATTCATGCTCAGAAATTCAAAACATCAATTTCCCCAATCTGTTGATCTTGCTCTCTTTCCTTCTGTGGGCACGGTTTAGGAAGGTGCTTTCTTTGACTTGTAAACACTCTGAATAGTTGAGTGTTAGTTGAGGCCTGGCTTGAGAGCAGTACGTGTGAAAAAGATCTTGGAGTCCTCATGGACAACAAGTTAAACATGAGCCAACAATGTGATGTGGTGGCAAAAAAAAAGCCAATGGGATTTTGGCCTGCATCAATAGGAGCATAGTGTCTAGATCCAGGGAAGTCATGCTCCCCATGCTCTATTCCGCTTTGGTTAGACCACATCTGGAATATTGTGTCCAATTCTGGGCACCACAATTCAAGAGGGATATTGACAAGCTGGAATGTGTCCAGAGGAGGGCGACTAAAATGATCAAGGGTCTGAAGAACAAGCCCTATGAGGAGCAGCTTAAGCAGCTGGGCATGTTAAGCCTGAAGAAGAGAAGGCTGAGAGGAGATATGATAGCCATGTATAAATATGTGAGAGGAAGCCACAGGGAAGAGGGAGCAAGCTTGTTTTCTGCTTCCCCGGAGACTAGGACGCAATGGAACAATGGCTTCAAACTACAAGAGAGGAGATTCCATCTGAACACGAGGAAGAACTTCCTGACTGTGAGAGCCGTTCAGCAGTGGAACTCACTGCCCCGGAGTGTGGTGGAGGATCCTTCTTTAGAAGCTTTTAAACAGAGGCTGGATGGCCATCTGTCAGGGGTGATTCCTGCTTCTTGGCAGAATGGGGTTGGACTGGATGGCCCAGGAGGTCTCTTCCAACTCTTTGATTCTATGATTCTATGAATGCAACATCTAAGAAAGATTACTATTGTGCTGACTGGGAGATTTATTATTATTATTTACAGCTTTTATATTCCGCCCTTCTCACCCCGCTGGGGACTCAGGGCGGATTACAGTGTACACATATATGGCAAACATTAAATGCCAATTTTTGACATACAAACATATACATACATAAACAGAGGCTATTTAACTTTTTCTAGCTGCCAGGGGAGCTGTCGCTTTCCTGCGACGCTGATGAAGCACTTCCGCATTCCCCGCATGCTTCCCCGCTGGAATGCTTTGCTGGAGTCTTCTTTATGGCCTCATAAATTACTTAATTTAGCCTCCCCACACTTTAAGGTGGTACCTAATTTTCCTACTTGACAGATGCAACTGTCTTTCGGGTTGCAAAGGTCGACAACAGGCTACACAATTGGTTGGAAACCCACTCCAACCTTGGCTGCCTTCGAACTCATGACCTTTTGGTCAGAGTGATCTTAATGCAGCTGACACTCAGCCATCTGCGCCACAATTGGGGGGGGGGGGGGGCTACAGTTAAACAAGGGTGCAGCTACATTGTGGAATGCATGTAACTTGATGCCACTTTAACAGTCATGGCTCAATGCTATGGAATCCTGGGAATTGTAGTTTTACCAGGTATTATTATTATTATTATTATTATTATTATTATTTTCATTTATATCCCACTTTATCTCTCCCAAAGGAGACTCAAAGTGGCTTAACATAAAATCATTAGCATACAATTTAATATATACAAGCATGCAAAGATTAAAAAAGAATAAAAATAACATAACAATATAAAAAATTCACCGAAGGCCTTCATAAGATTTTAAAGACCCAACCGAGAGAAGGAGATGGGCACCAGATCATCTGCATACATCAGGATGGAAATCTGTCTGTTCCTGATTACTGGTGAAGGAGCATTCTCTGCCAAAGAGGACTGGTGCCTCACCAAACTATATGAGCACAATTGGCTGGAGATTGCAAATTAACTTGTGCTTGGTGGGCCTGTTCCATACACACACACACACTAGCTGTCCCCTGCCACATGTTGCTGTGGCCCAGTCAGTTGATCTGGGAAATAAAGTACTGAGAAAGTGTTGGTTTCTAATATATGTAATGTCTTTATGCTTGTGGGTAAACAGTATTTCTTTCTGTTTCTTTGTCAGTGTTGATGTGGAGAGTGTCTGGTTTGCCCACCCTGGAACATGTAAGATATCATTGTCCTTCTTTAGGGGTCCCTTTCAAATCTATGATACTATCTCTCTGTGTGTGTGAATAATATCTATCTATCTATGGCTGGCTGGCTCTTTGTCAGGAGGGCTTTGATTAAGTTTTCTTGCCCTGATGAAGGGAGTTGGACTGGATGGCCTTAAGTATTTCCCGTTGGTCACGGGGTTTCTGTGTGGGAAGTTTGCCCCGATTCTGTCGTTTGTGGGGTTCAGAATGCTCTTTGATTGTAGGTGAACTGTGAATCCCAGTGACTACAAATCCCAAATGTCAAGGTTTATTTCCCCCAAACTCCATCTGTGTTCATATTTGGGCGTATTGAGTGCTTGTGCCAAGTTTGGTCCAGATCCGTCATTGTTTGAGTCCACAGTGCTCTCTGGATGTAGGTGAACTACAACTCCCAAACTCAAGGTCAATGCCCACCAAACCCTTCCAGTATTTTCTGTTGGTCGTGGGAGTTCCGTGTGCCAAGTTTGGTTCAATTCCATCGTTGGTGGAGTCCAGAATGCTCTTTGATTATAGGTGAACTATAAATCCCTGCAACTGCAACTCCCAAATGACAAAATCATAATTTTTGAGTGATGGTTACTCTTTGTGTTGTGAGACATTTTGTTGCCAAATTTGGTGTGATTTTGTTCATTGGTTCTTTTGTTTTTAAGGTACTCATTATGTACAGAGCATATATATATATATAGCATTTATATTCCGCCCTTCTCACCCTGCAGGGGTCTCAGGGCGGAGCACAACATATATACGGCAAACATTCAATGCCGGGACATAAAACCATAAATATAAACAAACATTAAAATCACTTGTATTCACTTTAAAATAGGTTGCTTAAAAACCATCTCAGGACGCCATTCTATTATTGCTCATTGCACTGCCCCAAAGGCTTGGTCCCACAGCCAGGTGTTCATCTGGCTGTCCTTCTGAAGGACAGGAGGGAGGGGGTGGATCCAATCTTGCCAAGAAGGGAGTTCCATAACCAGGAGGCAATCACTGAGAAGGCCCTGTCTCCCCGCCAAATGCGCCTGTGACGGTGTCAGGACTGAGAGCAGGGACTCCCCAGTACATCTTAGTTTTCTCAGTGGTTCGTAAAGGGAGATGCATTCAGACAAGTAAACTGGGCCAGGGCTGTTTAGGGCTTTATAGGCCAAAGCCAGCACTTTGAATTGTGCCCGGTAGCAAGCAGGCAGCCAGTGGAGCTGGTGTAACATGGGAGTTGTGTGCTCCCTGTATGCCGCCCCAGTTATTTACCTGGCTGCCTCTCGTTGGACTATTTGAAGCTTCCGAACCGTCTTCAAAGGCAACCCTATGTAGAGTGCGTTGCAGTAGTCTATTTTCGTTGTAATGAGAGCATGGACCTCCGTGGCTAAGTCTGACTTCCCAAGGTACGGGCGCAGCTGGTGCACAAGTTTTAATTGTGCAAAATCCCCTCTAGCTACCGCTGCAACCTGAGGTTCCAGGCTTAGCGATGAGTCCAGGAAGACTCCCAAGCTGCAAAGCTGTGCCTTCAAGGGGAGTGTAACCCCATCCAGCACAGGCTGTAACACTATACCCTGTTTGGTTTTGCAACTGACCAGGAGGATATCTGTCTTGTCAGAATTCAACTTCAGTTTGTTCGCCCTCATCCAGATTGTCTCACGACCTGGACAGCCTCCTTAGCATCTGGTGGAAAGGAGTAATGGAGTTGGGTGTTATCTGCATACAGATGGCATCGAATTCCAAAACTCCAGATAATCTTATCCAACGGTTAAAGACAGAGTGGGTTTCAGCGATATGTCTTGATCCTCCATTATGGAAAATAGTATAGAAAAACATCATAGAATCACATTGAGATGGTCCAGGCCAGCCCTAGATTTCACTGTTTCTAGAGCAGTGGAAAGCAAGCTAGTTCCATCATCAGCAAGACATGCTATAATATGTATTGTCGAAGGCTTTCATGGCTGGAATCACTAGGTTCTTGTGGGTTTTTTCGGGCTATAGAGCCATGTTCTAGAGGCATTTCTCCTTACGTTTCGCCTGCATCTATGGCAAGCATCCTCAGAGGTAGTGAGGTCTCTGAGGATGCTTGCCATAGATGCAGGCAAAACGTCAGGAGAAATGCCTCTAGAACATGGCTCTATAGCCCGAAAAAACCCCCCCACAAGAACCATGCTATAATAAATACAAAAATATAGAATGGAAAGGTATAGAACATCACTAAATCCTTTCTGATCTTGGAAGCTGCCAGATATTGAGCCAAATGGGAAAATCTAGAGATTTCTAGATACAATATACTTTAATCAAATCCATGAATAATTTAAGCAGTGGAAGTCCAATTCGTAAATGAGGAGAGCCGACTTGTTACTCCTGAAATATTCTGCCAATTGGCGAAATGTGGAGAGGGTGAAAGGGCATTTTCCCTCTTGTGCTCTTAACAGGCAGCAAAACAACATTCCTGTTTGTTTCCAAATCCTTTGGCATCTATCCTCTTGAGTTTTGCCCAGGGCACTCTTTCCATGCTGCCACCCGCATGCCAAGCTGCACCTAGACAGTGTGCAGAGAGAAAAGCCATTCTTGGTAGGTGTCCTGCAAGAAAGAAACTCAATTTCTACTAAACTTTGGTTGGTAGTAGAACAGTGGCTCCCAACCTGTGGTCCGTGGACGACCAGTGGTCTACAAGAAGGAAAATATGGTCTGTGGCTTCACCATTACTACACTGTTGCCTCAAAACCACGAGGCAATGAGAGCGACTAGTCTCACGAAACCCTCTTATAGTGCCAAGACAATGGGGATGTCAGGAAGTGAGAGGCTGTCTACCCACAAAAGATTACTACTACCACATTAGTTCCAGATTATTAAAATATGGTTTACTGTGGGCGAACAGATAGCGACTACTGGATGGCATATGTTCTAGAGCTGATGTGGTCTGTCCAATGCAATGTTGTGAATCAGCAGCCCAAATAACCAAATTGAATCTAAAGTTGACCAAAAACCGGGGGGGGGGGGGGGGGGGGAATTTGGGACAATTTGTGTGGATTTATGGGCCCTTGGACTCAATGCCAGTAGCCACCCCTGTGAGTAGATGCACCCTGGGTTATTCAGTTTTCCAGGCAGGTTTGTTGAGATGGTTTTGTTGAGACTTCATGGCTTCCTGCCTTTGAAGAGGAACACGAGTATTTATTTATTCCACTTCTAGAAAGGTAATTTACTCCTTCTGCTGCAGTTCCTGGAGACACACCTATAACTCAGCTATTATTATTGTTGGCTGACTTGCTGGGATTTCTTGTAAATTTAATTTCACGGAGTTGGGTGGATTGGGGAGGGCCAGGTGTATATCTGTCATGATCAGTTTGGGTGTGGGAGGAGGTTTAGCCTGCGGCAGAGAACTTCAGTTAGGTGTTCCTTCTCATTGTGGAGCTTTGATCACGTCTTTCTTGGAGAGTGGGTCTCAAGACTGGCGGAGGTCTGGCAAACCAAAACCAATTCACTAACTGCAACCTATCTTGTAGGTTAGTGCCATAAGACTTTGAGTTATGGCAACCCCATGAATCATCTACAGCCCTGCTCTGGTTTTGTAGACTCAAGGAAGCAGTTGTGGCTTCTGTGGTGGAGTTTCTCCATTTGGAAAGAGCTCTTCTTCTTTTCTTCCTGCCTTACCAAGTATTATTGTCTTCTCTAGTGAATCCTGTCTTCCCATGATATGGCCCAAGCATGTCAGTCTCAGTTTAGTCATCTTGGCTTTTGGGAGAGTTCTGGCCTGATTTGTTTTAGGACTCATTCATTACTTTTCCAAACAATCCACATATCCCAGGGTGGTCAAACCCATTTTCACTTAGGACTACACCAACCTTAGAGTTGCCCTCAAAGAGCTCTTCAATCCATGTGAAGTCGAACATACCTCCCCTCCCTCAATAAGAGATACTTATAGTTTTCCAAGGACAAGGGACAAGATTTGACCTCAGCCCTGCAGGGCTTCATGTTTTGGCTCAGTGGAAATCATCAGACTCCTTTTTAAATGATCTTTGGACTTCCTGCCACATTTTGGATTCCTCTTTCCTTCATGAACTTGTTTTCACCCATGAATTTTCCTAAAACTGAACTATGAATTCATACTATGCCATGATAAAGGCTTTTATCAATTGCTCTGTTGGAGGAAGGGAAGGGATGCCTAGATATGATTTCCTTGTGCATGATTGCAATATTTCTGTATTTCCCCTTATGTTTCTGACCCTTTCCTGACCCTTTGCCCCATTCCCTTGCCTTAAGAAAATACGTGAGGAAGTCACCCAGCCCCAAGGGACAAAGCAATTAGCGAATACCGAAACCCTCCATCCTGCAGCACATCTCTTGCATGGACAATAGAAAAAGAGTTATTTCCTGACCTCAGAGGCTGACCATCAGGAGATAATTCATTTGGTAGAATTTAATCACTTTTCAGTAAGATAAGGAGGAAATTTTCCCCTCTGGTCCAGTTTACACACAAGCCTTCCTATTGATAACATCTACTCAAGTTTGCCCCCCATTGTTCCCCTGTCTCGCAGTTAAGGAAAAACTCGGGTTATGCTGCAACATGTTTATTGCCACCACTCACAAAACAATAGGCCAGCTTGACTGGCAGGTCCTTTCAGAACTCGTTAAGCTCTTGGACATTTCCTGAGCCATAATCCATTCAAAAATGCATTGTATTCCATCGTCCCGCCTCCCTCCCTCCTGATTCGCTGAAGCGCCGAGGCTGCAGGAGTCTTCCCATTGGTTCTGGTGTGCCGCAACTGCTCTGTGATTGGCCCAGGCACTTGGGAGGCGGGCGAGCCTCCTCCCAGCTGTTTGCGCATCAACCAATCACTTTCAAGACCGGCAGGAGGCGGGAGCGGGAGATTTGAAACTCACAACCCTGTATTTTCTATAAAAATGGCATTTATTGTGTAACTTTTCATGCTCTGCTTGGTGAATGATTGCTGCTCTGCATCCTTTTCAGCTGAATCGCTAATAAACCTCGGTGGCACTTCCTTCAACTTGGTGAGACCTTTTATTGGGAAAAATCTGGGATTGGGTGCTTCTCTCTGTCTCGCCATGGTAACGAACTCTTTTGATGAGTCTGATTGGTCTCTGCCTCCTGGCAAAGACCCCTAAATTCTGGCACGATGCCACATGTACAGAGAATCTGTGGATACAGAGGGCAAACAATACTTTCTTTACCTAGTGGATGGTGCTCTTCGGTTTTTACCCAGTTTGGATTCCCAAATGTCCCTGTACAACAACTCCCATCACCTTTGATTACACTATGTAACACGGCTTTTGCTCCTGGGTTATAAATGTCATTTCCTAATTGATCCTATCATTAAAAACATGGAAAAAGTTGATTAAACTGCAAAAACTTTGTTATTGCAGGACATCCTGCAGCACATTTTGCTATAGTTTTTCAATTAATAATTCATGGAGTCTCAAGCAATTTAACATAGTTTGTGGCAGACACGAAAATGAAGTTTTGGGAATCACTTTCTAAGAGCGGCAATTATAAGAACATGGAATAAATACAAGAGAAGGATGCATGAGAAGACACCTGAATGGGTCTCCTCCCTAGAATCATGCCAAAGGAAAGAACTAGGTTGGACTAAATGGCCGAAATATAAAGAGGTGTTAAAGGCAGACAGGGAAGGAAAAAGCTTAAAATCAATGGAGGAAATGAGAGAAACATACAAAAATATAACATGGCTACAGTACTGGCAGATGCAAGAATACATTTCGGAAATGACAAGAAAATGGGATTTGAGACAAAAGAGAACAAATGGAATAGAATTTGGGGCACAGAAAAGAAGAAAATATCCAAAATATATAGAGAATTATTAAAGTGGAGCACGGAAGAAGAAGAAGTGAAAGATTGTATGGTGAAGTGGGCTAAAAACATAGGTAGAACGATAAGACTAGATGATTGGAAAAAGGTGTGGAGGAAGAAAAATAAGTACTTAAAAGCCTATGATATGCAGGAAAATTGGGTAAAATTATTTTACAGATGGTACATGACACCATGCAAATTAAACAAATATTACAAAAACGTCAACCCAAAATGTTGGAAATGTGGTATAGAAGAGGGGACTTTTTTCCACACATGGTGGAAATGTAAAAAGGCAAAAAAATACTGGAAGGAGATACATACCATATTACAAAAAATACTAAAAATCCAAATCCCTTTAAAACCGGAAATCTTTCTGCTGGGAATCATAAGTGACAAGATTGAAAAAAACACGGAAAAGCTGATATTCCTCTCAATAACTGCTGCGCGAATATGCTATGCAAAGTTATGGAGAAAAAATGAGACACCAAAAATTGAGGAATGGAAAAAGAAAATGATGGACGTAAAGAATATGGATAGACTGAGTTATCTCCTCCAAAGAAGTAAAGGAATAGAAGAGACGGAGACAGATTGGGAAAAATTTGAGGAATATCTAAAATAAGCATAAAGAAGGAACACTATCTAAATAAACTACAAACAAATGACAAATAGGAAGCAATATAAAAAGACGAAAAATGAAGAAAGGAAAAAAGAAAAGGAAGAGACCAACCTCGACGAATCCTGGAAGTCAGTTCAGAAAGAAACTACTATCTATATCATTTCTTGACTTCTCTCACTTTTAACTACCCCTCCCCTCTATATAGATACCTATCTCTACTATACTTCTATGCAACTCCTTTACCTCTTTACCTCTATACCCTCAGCACTGCCACTACTTTCTTTTCTTCACTCCCCCCTCCTATCAAAATCTTTTTAAACTATTGTGTAACAAGAAAATTAATAAAGATTATATTTTTTAAAAAAAAGAAAATGAAGTTTCTGGAGTGAAACAACTACTTTCAAAGTAAACATCACACAATTAAATAGGAAATAACACTTTCAAAGCAGGACCAGAATTTTTTTCACATTTTGTTGCATACAGACTGGAGATAATGGGAATTGCAACCTTACAGTAATATTGACTCTGAGCTTTGGAAAGGTAGAGGGCATCCTATCCACAAGCCTTGCATCTCAATTCAAACCCCACTCTCATAGAATCATAGAATCATTGAGTTGGAAGAGACCTCGTGGACCATCCAGTCCAACTTCCTTCCAAGAAGCAGGGCAATCATGTTCAAAGCACCTCTGACAGATGGCCGTCCAGCCTTTGCTTCAAAGCCTCCAAAGAAGGAGCCTCCACCACTCCGAGGCAGAGAGAGAGCGAGTTCCACTGCTGAACAGCTTTCCTTACAGTTAGGAAGTTCTTCCTCATGTTCAGGTGGTAGGTATTGGTCTTCATTATGTTTTCTTTTTGTTGGGATTAGGGTTACGTTTATTATTTCTCTTTAATTTCCAAACACTGAGAAGCCAAAGGGAGAAGGGCAGAAATATCCTAAGTAAGTAAAAGCAACAGTGAGAAAGTTCAAGTTGAAATTTTACAGGAAGAAATATGATATTATTGTTTTCCAGCTGATGTGTCATGCTGGAAATATATATTTGTAATGTGGTTACAAACTCTTCATTATGTTCAGAAAGTGCTTTAAGGGCACATTGGTGGATGCCAACTGCTTCCTCTTGTGCATAACTGCGGTGTTCTGAAGCATGGAACACACAACTTTGCGCTGCATCACATTTTCTAGATCCGTATCTAATTCCCAAGCCCAGTCCTTTGGTCATAGTTACTAATTTTTGATCTGATTGGGGCTCAGGAGTTAAATGGGGTCAGGCCGGCTCAGGACTTTGTCGCACGAAGCTGCCATCCCATGGCAATTGTAAAATCACTGATAGTGGTTGCATACCGGCACCTTATTGCACCTTTCTCCATTCACACAACTGTGCCAATTTGCCAATCTGTGGTCTTGGACTCGTATTTCCGCATATCTTTGTAACGTAACCCCACCTTCTTGAGTTTCCACAGTTTCGTAATTATTTTCAAAGCAATTTTGCAGCTGCAGCTTTTGGTAATTTAAAAAAAGCCAAATATTACCGAAAACTGAAAAAAGGAACAAAGCTCAGGAATACTGAGTAATTGGGTGACATACAGGGAACATACCAATCCTCTGTTACATTGAAATGGCAGGGAGAAGGTTTGAGGAAAAGAGACAAAGAGAGATCTTGAGGTATGAAAAGCAGGATTTATTCTCGGTTGGTGCCAACCGGATATGGACCCTCCTGGTAAGCCAGGAAAATAGGGTACAGACAAAGAAAAGGCTTGGTATATATACCCTTTAAAATAATATGCATGTGTTGAGATTAACTTCACAATTCAGTAGCAGATCAGTTGCACAACTTCAGCACTTTCCAGTAGTTTCTTCCTGCACAGTATTTTCAGTCAACTGCTCCCACAGCCTGCAGTCACTCTGGAACCTTTTACAGACACTTGAGCACATGCCCAGCTATTGTCAGTTTTACCATTGTCTTTTCCCCAGTCTAGATGATATTACAGACTTGCCACAGCACACAGTTATGTCTTGTCTTAGCAGACAGGTTCTTTTAATTACATTTATTTATTTATTTACTGTACTTGTATACCGCCGTTTCTCAGCCAACTGGTGACTCAACGCGGTTTACAACAAATATACAGTCAACAGTATACAATTAAAACCATAAAAAACATAATATACTATATTAACATGTAAATCACAATCCAATACATCTCCTAACTAAAATCGTGGTCCAGTTTCGTCATCCATGTTACCAATCCATAATCAACACATTCATTGCACCGAATTAACCAAATGCCTGCTCGAACATCCAAGTTTTTAGTCTTCTTCGGAATACCATCAGCGAGGGGGCTGATCTTACCTCCATGGGAAGGGCGTTTCAGAGCCGAGGGGCCACCACAGAAAAGGCCCTGTCTCTCGTCCCCGCCAGCCGCACCTGTGAAGCAGGCGGGATAGAGAGCAAGGCCTCCCCAGAAGATCTTAGGGTCCTGGTGGGCTGATAGGCCAAGATACGTTCGGACAGGTAGGTTGGGCCAGAACCGTTTAGGGCTTTAAAGGCCAACGCCAGCACTTTGAATTGAGCCCGGTAGCAAATCGGCAGCCAGTGGAGCTGGTGCAGCAGAGGAGTTGTGTGCTCCCTGCGCTCCGCTCCAGTTAGAATCATGGCTGCCGACCGTTGGACTAATTGGAGCTTCCGAGCCGTCTTCAAAGGCAACCCCACGTAGAGAGCGTTGCAGTAGTCTAAACGGGATGTAACCAGAGCGTGGATTACCGTGGCCAAGTCAGATATAGCCTTTGACGAACAACATCACAGCACAAGGAGAGATATACACTGTACATGACTTCCTTATATACAATTCATTTACACATAGCAATCACCGATTGATTCCCAACTCATTGACTCAACTCAAACCCAGGATTGCATCATTCACAATCACCTGGACTAGGCCAGAACACATTCCCCAAATGATCCCCTATATACAGTTAATGCATGACTCAGCATTTCCAATAGAAGCCCATTAGAAGGGCATGACTCAGCTATATATTACATTACAATACACTGTAAAACCTGACAGCATGCATCATACAGGCATCACAATGTGCATCACAAAATTCTACTTTTACATAGACTTCAATAGCATATTTTCATTTCAACACCCGTCAATCTTCATTTAGCATCCCTATCTGAAGAGTTGCTATTAATGAGGGATGTCTACTGAACCATGATAGCAAGAGTCTCCATCCATCCTGAGATAAGGTCTTCCTGAAACCTCTTGATGGTCAGCTCATTAATCTTACGATAAGGTGCCTGGTACCAAAAATGGAACCTCTTGAAATATGCCAGGTCTCAAGACATTCCTTTCCTAGATGCTGGCCTCTCTAATTTTGCAGCTTTTAAGAAGTCAAGTGAAGTGAAGGACATGCATACATACATTTCTCTTTGTGATTTCTCTTTGTGATTTTCTAACTCCTATTTCTAATATGGTTACATCAAATATATATTTTCCAATATGTGTATTATGTATTTTCATCAAGCCTTCATCAACATCAGCTCCACTGGCTGTGGGTCCACCCCTGAGCACAATTCAAAGTGCTGGTCTTGGACTATAAAGCCCTATACGGTTCCGGCCCAGTTTACCTTTCTGAACGTATCTCCCTCTACATCCCGCCTCGGAATCTAAGATCGTCCTGGGAGGCCCTGCTCTTGCTCCCGACCTCTTCGCAAGCGCATTTGGTGTGGATGAGGGACAGGGCCTTCTTGGTGGTGGACCACCAACCTGTGGAATGCTCTCCCTAGTGAAATTCGGTCAGCTACATCCTTCCTCTCTTTTAGAAAGACGTTCAAAACATGGTTTTGGGACCAGGCATTCGGACAGTAGGTTTGACAGTAATCACAGTGTTTGAACTCTGACAGGCTTTGGACTGAGTCGTCGGTCACTGAATCAGATTTGGATTCAGCTATATGATGAATAATAATGTTTTAATGTATTTTAATCCAATGTTTTATCTCTTGTATAATGTTGTTGTAATGTGTTTTTGTATGTTGTTGGCATCTAATTGCTGCAGTTGTAAGCTGCTCTGAATCCCCCTTCCGGGATTGAGAAGGACGGAGTAGAAATGTTGGAAATAAATCTGTAAATATGATAAAAGTCAGTGTTTTTATGCAGCGGTGTATGGATGTGGCAGCTTTCTGATTAACTGCCACTTTCACAGGACACTGCGACCTCCACGGATGACGGACCTGGACCAAACTTGGCACACATAATCCTCATAACCCACTTTATGTCCTGGTATGGTTTGGGCAAGAATGGACCATAGATGATGGGATTCACAGTACTTTCATACACTTAGAATCATAGAATCAAAGAGTTGGAAGAGACCTCATGGGCCATCCAGTCCAACCCCATTCTACCAAGAAGCAGGAATATTGCATTCAAATCACTCCTGACAGATGGCCATCCAGCCTCTGTTTAAAAGCTTCCAAAGAAGGAGCCTCCACCACACTTCGGGGCAGAGAGTTCCACTGCTGAACGGCTCTCACAGTCAGGAAGTTCTTCCTCATGTTCAGATGGAATCTCCTCTCTTGTAGTTTGGAGCCATTGTTCCATTGCGTCCTAATCTCCAGGGAAGCAGAAAACAAACTTGCTCCCTCCTCCCTGTGGCTTCCTCTCACATATTTATACATGGCTATCATATCTCCTCTCAGCCTCTCTTCTTCAGGCTAAGCATGCTCAGCTCCTTAAGCTGCTCCTCATAGGGCTTGTTCTCCAGACCCTTGATCATTTTAGTTGCTCTCCTCTGGACTTTGGTTCCCACAGACCACTGTGTCCCCTACCAATGACAGATCAGGACCAAACCTGGCACACAGAGCCCCCATGACCCACTCTACATCCTGGTGCTCTTTAGAGAAGGATGGAACATAGTTGATGGGACTTGCAGTACCCTCACTCACTTCCTTAGACCACTGTGACTGACTGCAGTGACTGATCAAGACTAAACTTGGCACACAGTGCCCCCATGACCCACTCTACATCCTGGTGCAGTTTGGAGGAGGATGGACCACAGATGATGAGACTTGCAGTACCTTCACTCACTTCCTGAGACCACTGCGACCCTCATCTAATGACTGATCAAGACCAAACTTGGCACACAGAATCCCCATGACCCATTCTACATTCTGGTACAGTTTGGAGGTGGATGGACCATGGATGATGGAACTTACATATGGAAGTTGTAGTTCACACACCCCCACTGAACCCAGCTGACTTTGGATCTAGACTCAATTTGGAGCACAGAAAATTCCTTTCTCAAATAACCCAGGCACTGTGGACAAGTCTACATAGGGACCACCAAACGCAGCGCCCAGACACGCCTCAAGGAACATGAAAGGCATTGCAGACTACTCCAACCAGAGAAGTCAGGCATAGCAGAGCACCTGATGAACCAGCCTGGACACAGCATATTATTTGAGAACACAGAAATGCTGGACCACACCAACAACCACCATGTCAGACTACACAGAGAAGCCATTGAAATCCACAAGCATGTGGACAATTTCAACAGAAAGGAAGAGACCATGAAAATGAACAAAATCTGGCTACCAGTATTAAAAAACTCTAAAATTATAACAGCTAAACAACAGAGAGGAAAAAAACCAGGCACAGATTAACACCTCTCAGCAACAGATTTTCCCAGACTCAGGCAGGCCTTCAAATGCTAATAAAGGTGATCAGCTAAACATTCACACCTAACTGCAGCAGGGAAGAGCTCCTTGCCCCACCCCAGCCATTCCACAGATATATAAACCCATTTTTCCTACTTCCAACAGACCTTCTCAACCTCTGAGGATGCTTGCCATAGATGCAGGCGAAATGTCAGGAGAAATGCCTCTAGAACATGGCTCTATAGCCCGAAAAAACCCACAAGAACCTAACCCAGGCACTGTTATTTACCCAAGCTGGTAAATAATAAATAATAAATACTGAAGGGATGGAGGAGAGTGGGAGAGGAGAAAAAACAAACTCCTTATATCACTTTAGCTCGGAAGATATCCCCATTTCATAATGAAGGTGATCGAAACATTGTGAAATTGGCAGCTATTGATGGGTTTTGCCTGTAAATAACAAGAGATGCAATAATAGTGTGGAGGAAGCAGCTTGGGAGTGAGATGTGCACATGCTTCAATGCTGGTTTGCCTCCCTCCCTCGTGTGATAAAGTCCTCAGTCTCATCCTATGAACTACAATAAAGAAACAAACAAAAGTTAAAGCTCCTGCTTTGCCAAGAGCATATGAAGCCTTCACCGAGCCAGATCATTTGGTTCCTCTTTAGACAGTGATTATGGCTTTAGGCGACAGGCGTCTACTCTATTAATGTAGTAGATGACATCTTGTTATTTATGTCTGTCGAGGTTGCCTTTCCCAGCCCTTGATGCCAACCAGGCCAAGCCAGATCAGAAAGATTCAACCAAAATTTCACATCTGAAACTGCCTTTCGTACTTCAAGAGATACCAAATCATAGCACAATATAGCAGCTAAAAGTACCAGAAAGTTTGACTGAATCAGCAACTATAAAAAGCCAGCAGCAACGAAAACAACAGCATGTGTTTGTAATCTCTGTAGACAAGCCTACGTAATTCAAAGTCCTTTTGGTAATTTGGTAATAATGGCAAATAATGGGAGTTGTAATTTTGCAAGCCTTCTCCACCAAAGAGAAGGAAACAACGGAGGCAAAGAGAAAGGAAAAGCGGCAAAGAAAAAACTGAGGTCCTTCTTTACCGTATTTTTCTCTCTGTAAAACAACCAATCTAATGTTCACTTTTAACTTACTTACTTACTTACTACTTAGGCGATCCCTCATTGTCCGAGAAGGATTGTCTTCCAAGTTCGGTGTCCTGGTGGTGGGTCCGTAGGTGACCGTGGAGCCCTATTTTTGACCGGCATGTTCTCCCGCAGTGACGGCATTGGTTTCCAGGTGGAAGGTGGTCCCAGTCGGGGTTGTCTTGATGCACCTTCCTCTTGGCACATTTCTCTCATTCTCCCTCCATTTGTGCCTCTTCAAATTCTACAGCACTGCTAGTCACAGCTGACCTCCAACTGGAGCACTCAAGGGCCAGGGCTTCCCAGTTCTCAGTGTCTATGCCACAGTTTTTAAGGTTGGCTTTGAGCCCATCTTTCAATCTCTTTTCCTGTCCCCAACATTCCGTTTTCCGTTCCTGAGTTCGGAGTAGAGCAACTGCTTTGGGAGATGGTGGTTGGACATCTGGACAACGTGGCCAGTCCAGCGGAGTTGATGGTGGAGGACCATCGCTTCAATGCTGGTGGTCTTTGCTTCTTCCAGCACGCTGACATTTGTCCGCTTGTCTTCCCAAGAGATTTGCAGGATTTTTGGAGGCAGCACTGATGGAATCATTCCAAGGGTTGTGTGTGACGTCTGTAGACAGTCCATGTCTCGCAGGCATATAGCAGGGTTGGGAGGACAATAGCTTTATAAACAAGCTCCTTGGTTTCCCTAAGGATGTCCCGGTCCTCAAACACTCTCTGCTTCATTTGGAAAAATGGAAAAATGCTGCACTCGCAGAGCTCAGGAGGTGTTGTATTTCGGTGTCAGTGTTGACTTTTGTGGAGAGGTAGCAGTAATAGTCAACATTTTCTAATGTTACACCATTCAGCTGTATTTCTGGCATTGGAGAAGGATTGGCTGGTGACTGCTGGAAGAGCACTTTGATTTTCTTGATGTTCAATAACAGGTTGAGCTTCTCATATGCTTCTGCAAAGGTTTTTAGAGTGGCATTCTTCTGAATGCGCACAGACGATGTTGTTCAATTTTAACATAACCTGGAGATGATTCCAACCTCCCTGAATAAAGGACTGATACCCCTTACAATTTTCCCCCTCACTCCCCACTATTGAGTACAACAATCTGGTGGCGCAATGTGCCGGCAGGACTGCTGATCAAAATTTCAGCGGTTCAAATCCAGGGAGCGGGGGAGCTCCCGTCTGTCAGTTCCAGCTTTCCATGTGGGAACATGAGAGAAACCTCCCATGGGAGGGTAACACATCCAGGCATCCCTGGGCAACGTCCTGCTCTGCTATAATGCAGCATGTGACCTCCCTTCTCTAAGGCTTCAGCTCAGAGCTTCTGGAGGCCACACCAAATCCAGTCTCCGGCCCATATGTCATGTAGGTCTGGTGTAGACGCACCCTAAGTCTACTTTGTCAGATGCATGGAACACGCCTTTATAGGATGACTCTGTGTGTGAATAGCTATTGTACAAAACTGGTGGAAAACACAGTTCTAACAGACATGTGGTCACACACCTACTGAAGAGTTATGTGGGAGGTGATGTGGAACTTGTGGGATAGGCAGAGTCATGACCATTTGACAGTCACAATGAGATTTGTATCATTCATTCTTGTTCCTACCAGATGACGAGAAGCAATAGGTATAAACAAGGGCAGCAAGCGTGTGCTCCCTCTCTCTTGCCATGATTCTCTCGCCTCTCACCATACATCTGCATCATGAATATATCTCTGTATATGTTATTGACAGATAGGAGATCAAGGGATCCCAATGTGTGTGTATATAGCTGTACATAAAGCAACATGTCAAGATTAAACACTCCACTGTGAGTTTGGATGAAAACTGAGTCAAAGAGTTTTCTTAAACAGTGAGCAGCACAAGGTCAGACTGTGCAATAAAACTCTGCTGACAACTGATTAAAACTCTGCTATGTTTGTGTTCTGGTACGGCTGTACCAGGAGCTCCAACTTTATTTGCTTTCTATTAAATGTTTGCTTGCAATCCAAGGTTTCAGGGACTCTGCAGATAGGTGGCTTCCTTTGGTTGCAGTCATAGGGCAAGTCACCTGTCCATCATCGTTAAGTTTTGGTCCCGCCCCTTGCTCAGGGCAATTGGGAAGGGAAGGGAGCCATTTTAAGTTAGTCTCAGCAAGGAAAGCCAATGTACAGGACGTGTGCAAGCTTCCCCTGTACAAAAGCTTCAACCCTTAAGACTTTCCGGGGGGAAACAGTCTTAAGAGCATCCAAGACTTTCCGGGGGAAAACAGTCTTAAGAGTCTCCAAAGATTTCCAAGAAAACAGCCCTAAAGACCAAAGAACTCCAGCTGGAGAATATCTAAGCCTTTACTGGTAGGTCCACTCGGCGTTCGAGAAGCAGTTCGACCTGGTAGCGGAGCCCACATCAGTAAGCGTTAGATTACAGTCAGCCTGGGAGAAGTTTAAAAGGGGACTTTCCTTTAAAGTAAAGAAGAAGTTATTGAAGACAGTTGCCTGTCCTACGTGGGCAAGTTTAGGAAGCTACCAGTTGCATAAAAGCCTGGAATCATTTGTTTATCTTTACTGAAGACAAGAGAAGTTTCTGTTTGATTGTTCATTAATAAAAGACTTTGTTATACTTCACAAGCCATCTAAAGACTATTTGTGGTGGAAAATCTCTAAGAACTTCTCCTTGGGCTCATCAGTAATGTTCTGGAATTCAAGAATGTTTGTAGAGCTTTTTTACTTTATTGTTGTTTCATAGACCATTTGCTGATAATAAGGACCTCTTGCTCTTGTACTTTGGAGGGGAGATGGCCTCACCGCCAAACAGGTTTCCAGCTCTCTGCATCCACCTTACCTATAGGTTACTCTTAATTCTGTGGCGCAATGAGACCAGTAAATCTACAGATGCAGTGGGCTTTCGCGGTGTGGCAGTGAACCCTGTGGTTGCCACGGGCCCTCTCCAAGCACTCTTGCTCGTGGCGGCATGGCTTTCCTCAGACTCAGTTCTCCAGAAATGCTCTCCATCCGGCCAAAGGCCAGAGAAGCGATGCCATCCTGGTCCTCTCCAGGCGGCTCTTCCCAGGACGTATCCCCGTGCCACTTGGAAATACGCAATATTCCTCTTGCTCGTCTGCTTCCTCTCCAGACCTTGTTCAATGCCTGGCCTCAAAGCCCGGCTTCGACATGCTGTTTTTTAGCATGAGCATGAGTTGGCTGGGGACGAGCTGTGGGTTGATCCGATAACCACAGTGCCGGTAAACTTCCTCGATGGATTGGACGGCCGCGCTGGTCACCAAAACGTCACAGTCACCCTGGAGCTCCCGAAGGGCTGAGAAAGAGAAAGAGAAAGAGAAAGCGGTTTGTACTGTAATACTTATTTATTGCTGGCTATTATTCTGCATTATGAATTGGCAATCAGCCTGTATTCAGTAGTGCCAAATAATTTATTTATTTAAAACATTTATATTCCGCCCTTCTCACCCCAAAGGGGACTCAGGGCAGAGCACAGCATATATACGGCAAACATTAAATGCTGGGACACAAATTTTTATATACATACATAAACATTAAAAACATTTATCAAAATATTAAAATACACCATTTAAATAGGTTCTTGTGGGTTTTTTCGGGCTATAGGGCCATGTTCTAGAGGCATTTCTCCTGACGTTTCGCCTGCATCTACGGCAAGCATCCTCAGAAGTAGTGAGGTCTGTTGGAAATAGGAGAATGGGTTTATATATCTGTGGAAAGACCAGGGTGGGACAAAGAGCTTTTCTCTGCTGGAGCTAGGTGTGAATGTTTCAACTGACCACCTTCATTAGCATTTGAAGGCCTGCCTGAGTCTGGGAAAATCTTTTGTTTAGAGATGTTAAGATGTCCCTGCCTGTTTCCTCTCTGCTGTTTTGCTGTTGTAATTTTAGAGTTTTTTAATACTGGTAGCCAGATTTTGTTCATTTTCATGGTCTCTTCCTTTCTGTTGAGATTGTCCACATGCTTGTGGATTTCAACACCATTTAAAACTGTCCTAGTCATCCACGTCAAATCTAATTGGCCTGGTCATCTTTCCTATTGCCGCTTTATTGCCTTGCCCCGAAAGCTTGGTCCCACAGCCAGGTTTTTACCACCCTTCTGAAGGACAGGAGGGAGGGGGCTGACCTGATCTCACCAGGAAGGGAGTTCCATAGCCGGGGAGCAACCACCGAGAAGGTCCTGTCTCTCGTCCCCACCAATCTTGCCTGTGACAATGGCGTGACGGAAAGCAGGGCCTCCCCAGAGGATCTTAATCTCCGCAATGGTTCATAGGGGGAGATGCGTTTGGAGAGGTAATTTGGGCCGGACCATTTAGGGCTTGATAGGCCAAAGCCAGCACTTTGAATGGTGCCCGGTAGCAAACTGGCAGCCAGTGGAGCTGGTGTAACATGGGAGTTGTATGCTCCCTGTATGCCGCCCCAGTTATTAACCTGACTGCCTCTCGTTGGACTTTCTGAAGCTTCAGAGCAGTCTTCAAAGGCAACCCCACGTAGAGTGCGTTGCAGTAGTCTATCCTAGATGTAATGAGAGCGTGGCCAAGTCTGACTTCCCAAGGTACGGGCGCAGCTGGCGCACAAGTTTTAATTGATCTTAAGATCTTGCACCCACATTGAACATTCAGCCTTCTCCTGCTACTGGATGGGGATGTTGTGTGTTGCTGTAAATACATAATTGCAATGCAATTATGTCAAAACTAATTAAAAATGATAAAACACAGAAAAAAAACAATGTGACTTCCCTCTATTGGAAATTCCATAACCTATTAGAAATAAGTGCACCATAACCTTATTGAAAAGGTAAAAATGATGTCACTTCCGTTTGGCAAATGTGAATCTCCATGAACATGTGGAGACCACCTTTAGAAAACCACTTGTCAAGAAAAGCATGACCTTGTTAGAAGTCAACTCTTTGAACAAGTGATATTCACAAGCATTCATGTAATGGCACACGGGTAACTCAGTTGTTAAACTGAAGAACCATGTCTTTAAACTGCCAAGGATAAAGACATGCCGCTACAAAAATATATATATTTGGTTAGCAGAGGATGGTTGGAATTTGCAGATGGAATTGTAATTGCAGTTGCCCAAAAGATATACTCTTCTTTGAAACCTCTCAGTTGACAAGCTGGGATGTGTCCAGAGGAGGGCGACTAAAATGATCAAGAGTCTGGAGAACAAGCCCTATGAGGAGCGGCTTAAGGAGCTGGGCATGTTTAGCCTGAAGAAGAGAAGGCTGAGAGGTGTCATGATGAGGGCCATGTATCAAGATGTGAGAGGAAGCCACAGGGAGGAGGAGGGAGCAAGCTTGTTTCCTGCTTCCCTGGAGACTAGGACGCAATGGAGCAATGGCTTCAAACTACAAGAGAGGAGAATATGAGGAAGAACTTCCTGACTGTGAGAGCCGTTCAGCAGTGGAACTCTTCCCCGGAGTGTGGTGGAGGCTCCTTCCTTGGAAGCTTTGAAACAGAGGCTGGATGGCCATCTGTCAGGAGTGATTTGAATGCAATATTCCTGCTTCTTGGCAGAATGGGGTTGGACTGGATGGCCCAGGAGGTCTCTTCCAACTCTTTGATTCTATGATTCAGTTAAAATATGCCCTTTGAGGATGCTTGCTGTAGATGCAGGTGAAACGTCAGGAGAGAGTGCTTCTAGAACATGGCCATATAGCCCGGAAAACCTCTGTGGCATTTGTTTTGTCCAGTGTGTAGCATTTCCAGGGACGGTGTGATTGGAAAACTATATGTCACGCACCTACCTCATGAGAAAAGGAACTAACTCACCTACAAAGACGTTCTCAACATCTGCTGTGGACACCACGTCTGGTTTCATAAACTGCGCACTGCATGCTAGGCAGAACAAAAAAGAAAATAGCTGATATTTTGTCCAGATACATCATTTCCATCCATTTTTAATATAGGTAGCTCTTCTGAGATAGTAGAAGCAGGTAACTTTCATTAATTTTCATTAATCAGGGGGCCAGTTGAGAGCCTTCAAAGGCAGCCCTCCAGGTGTTTTGGACTTCAACTCCCACAATTCCTAACAGCCTATCGGCTGTTAGGAATTGTGGGAGTTGAAGTCCAAAACACCTGGAGGGCCTAAGTTGGACCACGGCTGTATTAAATAGAGCAAAGTGAAAGAAAGTAGGGAGCTGAATGCCTCCTTTGCATCTCCAATTATTTATTATTTATTTACAGTACTTATATTCCACCCTTCTCACCCCACAGGGGACTCAGGCCGGATTACAGTGTACATATACATGGCAAATATTCAGTTCCATAGACACGCAACATATATAGACAGACACACAGAGGCTATTTAACATTCCAACTTTTTCATGAGGGTATTCTGGCCACCAGGGGAGCTGTTGCTTCACAGTCCATTTCTGACACCGATGGAGTACTTCCTCATTCTTTGCTTGCTTGCTGGAGATTTTATGGCATCATAAATTAGTTAAATTAGTCTCCCCTCATAAATGGTACTTAAATTTCCTACTTGACAGATGCAACTGTCTTTTGGGCTGCAAAGGTCGACAACAAGCTACACAATGATCGAAAGCTCACTCCGACCTGGGCTGGCTCCGAACTCATGATCTTTCGGTCAGTAGTGATCTTAATGCAGCTGCGCCACAGTCCCGGTGCAATGCAACTGAAAGCTCATATCCTTCCATTTTGCTTGCCCTTACCTATCAATATGGCTGCTGCCTCTCGGTGGGAAGCATTCCTGCTCTTCAGGAATTCAACCATTTGAGCCAGCATTCCTGGAAAATGGGGTTTATTATTCCATATCTGTGGAAAAACAAAAAAAAAGTAGTCAAGGTGCAGAATTGGCCACTGACTTTCCCAAGGATTGCTTTTCCTCGGTGTGTTTGAAACCCTCTCTTTGTAGTCAAAAGACAATTCATGTCTCTGCCCCGATTTTTTTTTCTCGTGTCAGGAGCAACTTGAGAAACTGCAAGTTGCTTCTGGTGTGAGAGAATTGACTGTCTGCAAGGACGTTGCCCAGGGGATGCCCGGATGATTTGATGTTTTTATCATCCTTGTGGGAGGCTTCTCTCATGTCCCCGGTAAGAGAGAGTAACAACAGAGAGTAACAATCAGGCACATCAAATCACTCTCAACAAAAGATTCCCCCCAGGCACTTCCAAGCCATTCAATGCTAATCAAGGTGGTCAGTTGAAACATTCACACCTAGCTCCAGCAGACAAGAGTCCTTTGTCCCACCCTGGTCATTCCGCAGATATATAAACCCAATTTTCCTAGTTCCAACAGACCTCACTACCTCTGAGGATGCTTGCCATAGATGAAGGCGAAACGTCAGGAGAGAATGCCTCTAGAACATGGTCATATATCCCGGAAAAACCTACAACAACCCAGTGATTCCTGCCATGAAAGCCTTCGACAATAAATTCATGTCTTTGCCCTGATAAGGCGATGTCTTTTGACAGATTCTGAATGCAGTCTTCTTCATCATAGGCAATGACTTGTTGCGGGGTAAGATTGACTTCCAAGGGTAGAGTCTTGGTGGCAGGTCTGTCAGTGATTGTGGAGAGCCGTTCTGTACTCACACAGTCTCTCACAATCACATCGACTTCTAGATGGGAGATGGTTCTGGCAAGGATTTGCTTGACGCACCTTCTTCTTCTTAGGACATTTATCTACTTTTTGTCTACTATTTGTGCCACTTCATAGAATCATAGAATCAAAGAGTTGGAAGAGACCTCATGGGCCATCCAGTCCAACCCCATTCTGCCAAGAAGCAGGAATATTGCATTCAAAGCACCCCTGACAGATGGCCATCCAGCCTCTGTTTAAAAGCTTCCAAAGAAGGAGCCTCCACCACACTCCGGGGCAGAGAGTTCCACTGCTGAATGGCTCTCACAGTCAGGAAGTTCTTCCTCATGTTCAGATGGAATCTCCTCTCTTGTAGTTTGAAGCCATTGTTCCGCGTCCTAGTCTCCAAGGAAGCAGAAAACAAGCTTGCTCCCTCCTCCCTGTGGCTTCCTCTCACATATTTATACATGGCTATCATATCTCCTCTCAGCCTTCTCTTCTTCAGGCTAAACATACCCAGTTCCCTAAGCCGCTCCTCATAGGGCTTGTTCTCCAGACCCTTGATCATTTTAGTCGCCCTCCTCTGGACACATTCCAGCTTGTCAATATCTCTCTTGAATTGTGGTGCCCAGAATTGGACACAATATTCCAGATGTGGTCTAACCAAAGCAGAATAGAGAATAATATAATATGAGAATAATATAATATGAGAATAATATATACGTATTGCTATATTGAATGACTGCACAGGTCCAGGAGACTGCGGATGCATCTACACAGTAGAATTAACACAGTTTGGCACCACTGCCATGGCTCAATTGCTATAGAATATGTACACTATGTTCAGTGTCCACAGGCATTCAATGCACAACTCCACCTCCATAGCATTGACCTGAATGCAATGACTCTGTTTCCAGACGGGACGGTCCCGGTCAGGGTTGGCTTGATGTGCCTTCTTCTTGGCACATTTCTCCCTTTTTCTCTCTGTTCATGCCTCTTCAAATTCTGAAGCACTGCTGGTCACAGCCAACCTCCAGTTAGAGCGCTCAAGGGCCAGGGCTTCCCAGTTCTCGGTGTCTGTGCCACAGTTTTTGCGGTTGGCTTTAAGCCCATCTCTAAATCTCTTTTCCTGTCCACCAACATTATGTTTCCCATTCTTGAGTTGGGAGTATAGTAACTGCTTTGGGAGACGGTGATCGGGCATTCGGACAACGTGGTTAGATCAGTGGAGTTGATGGCGGAGGAGCATCGCTTCAATGCTGGTGGTCTTTGCTTCTTCAAGCACACTGACATTTGTCCGCCTGTCTTCCTAAGAGATTTGCAGGATTTGTTTTGAGGCAGCGCTGATAGAATCGTTCCAGGAGTTGCATGTGACGCCTGTAGACAGTCCACGTTTCGCAGGGATAGAGCAGGGTTGGGGGGACAATAGCTTTATAAACAAGCACCTTGGTATCCCTCCCGATGTCCTGATCCTCCAACACTCTCTGCTTCATTCGGAAGAATGCTGCACTCGCAGAGCTCAGGCGGTGTTGTATTTCAGTGTCGATGTTGACTTTTGTGAAGAGGTGGCTGCCAAGGTAGCAGAAATGGTCAAAATTTTCCAACGTTACACCATTAAGCTGTATTTCTGGCATTGCAGAGGGGTTGACTGGTGAGTGCTGGAAGAGAACTTGGGTTTTCTTGATGTTCAATGAGAGGCTGAACTTCTCGTATGCTTCTGAAAAGGTGTTTAAAGTGGCTTATAGGTCTAGGGCTGAAGGGAATAGTGGTCCAACAATATCTGAAAGCCACACTTTCTTTATCTCAACCTTTGAGAAGCAACATCTGTTGAGAAATGGTCCAGAACTGTGATACCCAAACTCTGCTCCCAGGAGTTTTGAACTTCAGAGCCCAGAATCTCCAACCATTGGCCAAAATGGCTGAGGCTGCTGGGTGCTGAAGTCCAAAACACCTGGAAGGATTTAGGAATCACCCGTCTAGACCAAAGTGAATAGAAGTGAAACTTAAAACTTTAGAAGAACCATGTTCAATCTCAGAAGAAAGTAGTCCACTTGCTTTCTGGGTAGTCAAAGACCCATTGAATAAATACAACGTGTTGCAACTCATCATGATCCCCATGCAGAACAACAGCATTGAGCAACAAATGTCAATACCTAGGTATCATTGCACAGTGAGAATGCGCAGCATATACAAACAAGGCGCAGATGAATATGCTGTTGGCACAAATCCACTTCTGTTACTATCAGAAAAATACATCTGTGACACAACCGTATCAGTTTTGGCCCCAAACACTTTGCATGACTAATAGATGTTTTGTCCCTAACATGCATTCCAGCCACAGTTTTACTTACAACATAGTTGCAGATGTTTAAATATGTGGTGGTGATGTTGTCATGTTTTTCATAGTCATAGATGTCAAAGGGCATGTTAGTCCACTTCATGAAGACGGCACAGCTGCGGAGGGCACTCCGGGCAGCCTAAGTGATGAAACGGAGGAAGGGTTAGCAAGTCCAAAGCTATGGCTACTTCTTAAAATGGAGCCTCAGAAGGAGTGTTATAGGCAAGTTCTCCAGACATGGTAAATTCACTCTGAATGGGGTCTCTGCCCTCCTAACAGGGAAAATCCCACTAGTGTCTTGGAAGAGGCAAATCATCCTATAATTGCATATATGCAGAGCAGTCTTTCAATATCATACGAAAGCTGACTGGCACAACCTGGGGATCACAACCAGATACAGTGAAGACATCTGCCCTTGTGCTATGCTACTCTGCTGCTGAGTACGCATGCCCAGTGTGGAACACATCTTACCACACTAAAACAGTGGATGTGGCTCTTAATGAGACATGCCGCATTATCACAGGGTGTCTGCGCCCTGCACCACTGGAGAAATTACACTGCTTAGCCGGTATCGCACCACCTGACATCCGCCGAGAAGTTGCAGCCAATAGTGAAAGGACCAAGGTAGAGACATCTCCAGCTCATCCCTTGTTTGGGTATCAGCCAGCACGTCAACGACTTAAATCAAGAAATAGTTTTCTTAGATCTACAGAGACACTCGCTGGAACACCTCAGCAAGCGAGAGTTCAAAAGTGGCAGGCTCAAACCCAGCACCTCAATCCGTGGGTGATACCAGATCAGAGACTCCCCCCTGGGCACACAGAAGACTGGGCGACTTGGAAGGCGCTGAACAGACTGCGCACTGGCACCATAAGATGCACAGCCAATCTTAAGAAATGGGGCCACAAAGTGGAATCCACGACATGCGAGAGCGGAGAAGAGCAAACCACTGACCACCTGCTGCAATGCACCCTGAGCCCTGCCACATGCACAAGGGAGGACCTTCTTGCGGCAACACCAGAGGCACTTCAAGTGGTCAAAGGATACTGGTCAAAGGACATTTAATCAACTACCAAGTTTGCAAAATTTGTGTGTTTTTTTAATCTGTTTGTTTGTTTTGTTCTGTTAGAAATGTAATACAATGTTCTGGTTGCGGATGACACGATAAATAAATAGCCTTTCAAAGACAACTTCCTTGGGACATTATGCTCTCCAGGTATATTACATGGCAACTTCTATCATTGCAAGCCAAACTGGCCATGTTGGCCACAGGAGATAAGTGTTCATCGTGCATGAAAAAAAATGCCTTGACTCACTTCTCTGGTTGCAAAGTCTGAAAGCTGGATAAAGAGGGGAACCAAGCTTTTAAATGCATCTTCTGTCACGTTGTTCCTATGGACTTCTCTCACACCCTTCAGCAGCGTCCCAAAGAGGATGATAGCAGAACGGCGCAATTCAATGTCATCCTGCAAAGACAGATAGAGATAGAGAGGGAGAAAAACTATCAATTCCGAGTCTTCCTATATGTGAGAGGAAGCCACAGGGAGGAGGGAGCAAGCTTGTTTTCTGCTTCCTTGGAGACTAGGACGCAATGGAGCAATGGCTTCAAACTACAAGAGAGGAGATTCCATCTGAACATGAGGAAGAACTTCCTGACTGTGAGAGCCGTTCAGCAGTGGAACTCTCTGCTCCAGAGTGCGGTGGAGGATCCTTCTTTGGAAGCTTTTAAACTGGATGGCCCATGAGGTCTCTTCCAACTCTTTGATTCTATGATTCTATGAGTCTTTTGTGTGGTAGCAAACTAATTTGGTTTTGATGGTACAAGTATGCAAGCCAGGTCTACTCAATGTGCAATGCAATCACGTGGACCTCAAAGACTTGAGTTGATTTTAGGATGCCCTAAATTGTATGGCATGTTCTCTTGGTACCCGAGAGGAGAGGATCAGTATCCAAAATAATCTTAACAGATTAGAAAGCGGGGCCAAACTTTCAACAGAGGAAAATGTATGGTATGGTTAATGCTGTTGTAGTTTAGCCTGTGGTTGTGTCTGATGTCAATGGGGATGATGGTTTTCATGGGCCTGAATCGTCAAGTCCTGGCCTTGTTGAAAGGCCTGAGGTTTCTCATGAATGGAGTGCTTCTGTAGATTCCCAAGATCAAATTACTGAAAGGGGTCCAAGGCAGCCTTTCTCTGAGGAACTGCCTTCTAAGAATGATTTGTCAGGTGCAGAAGTTAATGAGATTGAAGATAGAAGACAAGACTTTTGTAAACTAAGGGAAAGTTGGGTTGTTGTAGGTTTTTTTGAGCTATATGGCCTGGCGAAACGTCAGGAGAGAATGCCTCTAGACCATATAGCCCGAAAAAACCTACAACAACCCAGTGATTCCAGCCATGAAAGCCTTCGACAATATAAGGGAAACTTTCCAAGTTCACTGAAGGTCAGCCCGTCTATTAGAAAGAGTCGGATGTAAAGGCAAACGGAATGTTTTCCTTTCGTTTCATGAGACAGGAAAAGCTTTATATGAGATGAGGAAAGGATTTTAGCCCAATCTGGTCAACGTTGAATTCTCATGACTTGTTTCCAAGTGGATTTTTAGCTTCATGTTTTGAGTTTTGCAAGGTTCATGTTTTGTGTATTGGATCTCCATGCTGGATTTTGGATTTTGTGTTTTTACCTTTGGACCTTGAAGTTCATGTTACTTTTGGAACATACTGTTTTGGACTATACTTTTTTTGTCATTTTTATTTATCTATTTACTGTATTTGTATACCGCCTTTCTCAGCCAGTTGGCAACTCAAGGCGGTTTCCAACAAATCAGTATACATAAAACATAATAGATAAAAAACATTAAACAGTATAAGACATCACAAAAGCAATAAAAGCAACATCATCAGCGTCTCATTATTCTTACTGCATTATTTTTATTGCTTTGCTTACATATATCCTTCAATAAACTACTTGCTGATTTTACTATACTGGTGTGGTGTTTACGGACAGAGGTGTTCCTGCTCTAGGATACAACAAATACACACACATACTATGAGGAAGAAGAAAAAATGCACAGATATAGGGTTGGTGAGGCCTGGCTTGAAAACAGTCTATGTGATTTGGGTAACTAGGAGTCCTATTGTGTTCTGCTTTGGTTAGATATCACTTGAAATAATAACCCTGTGTCCAGTTCTGAGCAAAGCCATTCAAGGAGGAGATCAGCCAAGGTAAGGTGTCCAGAGAAGGGACACCAAAACCCAACCCAACCATAACATTATTTTCGTTGTTACTTCATAACTGTAATTTTGCTACTGTTATGAATTGTAATGTAAATATCTGATATGCAGGATGTGTTTCCATTCACTGGACCAAATTTGGCACAAATACCCAACATGCCCAAATTTGAATACTGGTAGGGTTGGGGGGTATTGATTTTGTCATTTGGGAGTTGTAGTTGCTGGGATTTATAGTTCACCTATAATCAAAGAACATTCTGAACTCCACCAACAATGGAATTGAACCAAACTTGGAGCACAGAACTCCCATGACCAACAGAAAATACTGGAAGGGTTTGGTGAGCATTGACCTTGAGTTCTGGAGTTGTAGTTCACCTACATCTAGAGAGCACTGTGGACTCAAAGACTGCTGGATCTGGACCAAACTTGGCATGGATACTCAATATGCCCAAATGTGAACACTGGTGGAGATTGGGGAAAATAGACCTTGACATTTAAGAGTTCTAGTTGCTGTGATGTATAGTTCACCTACAATCAAAGAGCATTCTGAAGTCCACCAACAATGGAACTGAACCAATCTTGGCAAACAAAACTCCCATGATCAACAGAAAATATTGGGTTTGGTGGGCATTGACCTTGAGTTTTGGAGTGTGAGTTCACCTACATCCAGAGATCAGGAGGAAGGCTTTCGGTGGGAGGATTCACCGTCCGTTTCCAGAAAGGAAGAAAAGGACAGGTAGAGAGATCTTCAGCCTTCTCTGCCAAAGGGATTCCTAAGACCACTCCAAAGACTGTGTTTTTTCTGATGGTCTTTGGTGACCCCTCTGAAACCCCCCTCATGACCTCCCCAGGGTCCTGATCCCCAGGTTGAGAAACACTGAAATAGAGGTTGGATGCCCATCTTTTGGAGGGCTTGGATTCTGCCCACTCGCTTGGGATAAGAGGATAGGACAGGATGGTCCTTGGGGTCTCTTCAACTCTATCAACTCTATCATTCTTTTCATGATGACAAAATTCCATCAAATGTTGTTGGGCTACATCCCTGGCCTGGATGAAGCCTACCTTTCTCTCAGGTTAGCAGACTTACATCACTCAAATATTTGGAGAGGTGCGGGATAAGGCTAGTCCCCGCGCACCCAAATTCCTCGACATCCAAGTGTTGGAACATATACTGGATGGACTTGAAAGATTCTCTGGCAATATTCCGGTCTGAATCGAAAGCACAGTTTATCAAGGGGGTGAGAAGGGGCTCCAAGACCTCATCCTGAAGGAAGGAAGGAAAGATGCAAGTGGTTAGGCACAATCGCTACAGAGCACTAAGAATATAGATATACCTGTGGACACCCCTGTTTCCACCCTCAAAATGTAACATAAGGAACAGATGTACAGATATAAATACCGGGATTGTGGCCCAGCTGGCTGAGTGTCAGCTGCATTAAGATCACTCTGACCAAAAAGTTCATGAGTTCGAAGCCAGCCCAGGTTGGAGTGGGTTTCCAACCAATTGTGTGTAGCCTGTTGTCGACCTTTGCAACCCGAAAGACAGTTGCATCTGTCAAGTAGGAAAATAAGGTACCACCTTAAAAAGTGTGGGGAGGCTAAATTAACTGATTTATGAGGCCATAAAGAAGACTCCAGCAAAGCATTCCAGCGGGGAAGCATGCGGGGAATGCGGAAGTGCTTCATCAGCATCGCAGATGGATGATGAAAGCGACAGCTCCCCTGGAGGCCAGAAAAAGATAAATAGCCTCTGTGTATGTCTGTATATGTTTGTATGTCAAAAATTGGCATTGAATGTTTGCCATATACACTGAGTCCCCTGCGGGGTGAGAAGGGCAGAATATAAAAAGCTGTAAATAAATAAATAAAAATATAAATACCAGAAGTACTTAGAAGTAGTAAGTTGCAAGCAAAAAAGTGACATCTCACGATCAGTGAAACTTATGGGCATTATGTTCAAGAATGAAAAAGATCAACAATTTTCACCCCACTAATAACAATAACGACAATAATAATCTATATAAATAAAAATGTGATGTTAGTTTGTGGAATTAACATAACTCAAAAACCACTGGACTAATTGACACCAAATTTGGACACAATACACCTACTAGGCCAACAAGTGGCCATCACTCATAAAAACTCTGAAAAACACAGCGAAAGAGACTTAAAAGGCAAAGCAAAACCCCAAAAGGTGCTACAGCGCATGTACAAAACAACTCCCCCTTCTCTCTTTTGCCTTATACATATATTCCTCTGGCACAGAAAAGCATCCATCTCCTGGTGTGGGTTGCTTACTTACCTCCAGAGGATGCTGCAAGAGGTGCCCTAGCCCTCGGATGCTGAAGAGCCTCATGAGGGGGCAGTTCTGGCCCATCCACTCTCGGATGACGTCCAGGATGTCTTGCTTCACAAAGAAGAGGCCTATCTCTGAGTGATAAAGAAGCTGAGGAACAAATTAGAGACAGAGGATGGATCTGTAAAGGAATATATGATAAGGTTTCGGGGTGGGAGAGCAAACAACCCCATGGGTGGATATGTGATTTATAATTTCCTCCTTCTATCACATCCTCCCAATGCTGTGCATGGGACTGATTGTCTCAAGGCAAGCAAATTAACCAAACCAAAACACTGCAGAGTCTTTATTAGTAGTTAGCAGAGATTCACTGCACAGCCTCTGATCTTGCACCACTCACAGTTTTAATAAGAAAACACTTTGGTTTTCATTCAATTCACGGCGGAGGATTTAATCTTGACATGTTGCTTATGTACAGCCTGTCAGTGGCATCGGCCGCACAGCAAGGCAAGGAACACAGTCATCACAATCACCTTTAGACTATAAACTACTTTATTTACAGCTATAAACAGTAGCACATTGTAAAACCGCTTCCTCTCCATTCGGGAGCTACATCGCGAACACGCTGTTATCAGTACTAGTCCACACCTCCTGCATTTCAGAGTGACGTATGACATACGATGCACAATGCTGCGTCCATTGCTCTATACGCTTAGATTTATGACCTCTCTAGGAATGCCGTTCCCTTCATGGTACAGTTAACTCTTTCCACACAGGAATACTCTCGGCACATAGCATTGCATTTTAAACATACATACCTACTTTGAAATCTACATTACACAATTACAAACCATTTCAACAAGCCCCCTTTAGATTTCAAAGTTTCTTAGCAAAAAACCAGTTACAAATCAAAACATCTTATTGCTTAGAATATATTTCACATTGTTCACTCTACTTCAAGTACGAGTAGTTCCACATCATCACTTACTTAACCCTTTTGTGGATGTATTTGACCACATATCTATTGAAACTGTTTTTCCAAACAGTAATGCACAATGGAGTTACAGACAATGCATTCCTATCTAACATCGCACTATCTACCTAACATAAGGCGCGTCCAACAATTTGGACGAAATATTCTAGTGAATCTGAGAGAAATTGGGGTCTAACAGTATTACATGTGGCAGTAGGATGCCTGAATTCAATGTTACCTATTGAAATGAACCCTGTTGAAATGCCTTGCTCGTATCTTTCTTGTTCCTCCAGTGAAACTCTATAATAACTTGAGACAGAAGGATATCATAAAATTACCCAGAGGACCTAGGAAATCCTTACACAGGACATAGTTGCCATTCATTTTCCAGTCCCAATTCAAGGTGTAGGTTCTCACCTACAAAGCCCTGAACGGTTTGGGACCCGCCTACCTGCGTGACCACATCTCTGTATACGAACCCACACGATCTCTTTGAGCATCTGGAGAGGCCCTGCTCACACTCCCACCTCTATTCCAAGCGCGATTGGTGGGGACGAGAGAGAGGGCCTTTTCGGTGGTGGCCCCTCAACTCTGGAACTCACTTCCTAAGGACATCAGGCATGCCCTAACTCTGGCAGTCTTTATTATTATAGTTTTCAAGTGAATCTATGTGTATGGATTCACGGGCATGAAGGTCATATTATTATTATTATTATTATTATTATTATTATTATTATTTATGTCCCGCTTTATCTCTCTTGAAGGAGACTCAAAATGGCTTAACATAAAGCACCAGCTACTCTGGGTGTTATTCTAGACTTTAAAAACCCTGTCCAAGTTGCTATAGTGGTTGGGTTCAGCCCCTTGGAGAGCTCCAACAAAACCCAGAATGGAATCATTGCACCATTGATATGGAAGCCACCAGCTGTAGTCCCTTCTACACTGTCATCTAATCCAGGTCATCAAATCCTGTTTTGAACTGGATTATCTGACTCTACACTGCAATATAATTCAGTTCAAAGCAGAAAATATGGGTTTTATATGGCAGTATCAACCCATACCAGTCCCACAATGGATCCCACTATCTTAGGTATGAAAATAGTAAGCTTGCTAGTATAGTATGATCCCCATATCTGTGATGGATGCATTTCAGGCATGTTTCAGCTCTGTAGAAGAAGAGGTTTGCAATGTTTAAACATGTTAGTAGATCATAGTGTGGTAATCTTCTAATGCTGGTGCCAATTGGTTCATCCAGGGAATCCCATCCCACAACTGGGTGCTCTCCCATGTCCTCACATTATTTATTGCTGTCATCGGTGGGACACAGAAGAGGGCCTCTCCAGCAGACATGCTTATGCTCCCTGGTTGGGAATGCTGGAAATTGTGTTGTGTGCCATGTGCCATCCACTCACGGCTTCCAGAAACCATGCGTGCATGATCATCTTTCAACTCTCACCTCAGTGAAGAATGCCATGCCAACGATCCTCTCCTTCGGATCAGTGCGGCGGAGGTATCCATTGGCCTGTTTGAACGTAATCTTGATGTGCACCTTGGTGAAGGCAAACAAAGTCCTGGAACATTGAACATCCAAAATAGAAGAGGGTCACAAGTCTGGCACTTGGTGAGAAGGACCTTATGGGTCTCCTAGACCTACAACATGAATGGACCTGTTCATCATTCACTCCTTCCTTCATACATGCATCCATTCCAACAATTTATCCTCCACTTTTAATAAGATCCCAGGACAGGTTATCAAAAATATCAAATCCACAAAGTACAATAGATGTCTTCCAAAACTAAAAAGCACCAGTAATCATTAGTGAGTCATGGATATTGGTAAACCCTCTCACAAATGGACAAGGAAACCGAATCTATCAAAGGTGGGATAGGTGCGTGATTTATAGTTTTCTTCTTCCAATCACACCCTCCCTAAATACGCTGTGCACCAGACTGATTGTCTCAGAGGCCATAAAAATAAACCCATACAAAACAGAGTCCTTGTCAGTTGTCAGCAGAATTTTACTGAATCATTTGACCTTGTGCCGCTCTCTCACTGTTTTAAGAAAACTCAGTTTTCACCCAAATTCACAGTGGAGATTTTTAATGCTTTATGTATACACATATCAGGATCCCCTGATCTCCTATCGCTCAATGGCATATACAAAGATATACACACAACTTAGGTAACAGATATCAGCAACAGATGTACGGTGAGAAGCAGGAGAATCATGGCAAGAGAAAGAACACATGCTTCCTGCCCTCTTTTATACCCATTGCTTGCTTGTTATGAGCCAGGGACAAAAGTTAATGATGACACCTTCATCATGATTGTCATATGTTCATGATTCAATTTCTGCCTCCTGCCCCCTCAGTTACACATCATCAGGTATTTAACCCTCCAGTAGGTGTGTGATCACACGTCCATTAGAACTGTATTTTCCACCTGTTTTGCACAATAGGGTTACAATGTATTGTCGAAGGCTTTCATGGCCGGAATCACTGGGTTGTTATAGGTTTTTCCGGGCTATATGGCCATGTTCTAGAGGCATTTCTCCTGACGTTTCGCCTGCATCTACGGCAAGCAACCTCTGAGGATGCTTGCCATAGATGCAGGCGAAACGTCAGGAGAAATGCCTCTAGAACATGGCCATATAGCCCGGAAAAACCTACAACAACCCAATAGGGTTACAGCTAATGCATTCATGTCTAACAGTGCATCATCTATCTAACAGAATCTTACCTTGATACCACTTTAAGTACCATAGCTCCAACCTGAGTTTTGTACTTTGTTGTGGCACTAGAGCTCTCTGACAGAGAAAGGAGACTATCTCAAAAACTACAAATCCCAGTATTCCATAGCACTGAGTCATGACAATTAATGTGGTGTCAAGTTGCTATAATTATGCAATGTGGATTCAGCCTTAGCCAAGTGTTAAAGTACCATTGAGCTTGATATTTGATTGGCGCTTCTTGCAGGAAGATATTCCATGCATATCATTCTGCTGAAGACCACATCACGACATTTCAAATGCCAAATGTATTTTTCTTAATGATGAACAGACTCAACTTTGTATTGTCGAAGGCTTTCATGGCTGGAATCACTGGGTTGTTGTAGGTTTTTTCGGGCTGTATGGCCATGGTCTAGAGGCATTCTCTCCTGACGTTTCGCCTGCATCTATGGCAAGCACCTCACTACCTCTGAGGATGCTTGCCATAGATGCAGGCGAAACGTCAGGAGAGAATGCCTCTAGACCATGGCCATATAGCCCGAAAAAACCTACAACAACCCAAGATGACTAAACTGAGACTGTTGTCCTTGGCCGTATCATAAGAAGACAGGGCTCACCAGAAAAGACTCAAATGTTTGGTAAGAAGATGACAGGAAAAGAGGAAGACTTCCTTACAGATGGAGAGACTCAATGAAGGATGCCATAGCTCTGCATCTGCAAGACCTGAGCAGAGATGTCTAGGACATGATGACCTGGAAGTCTCTCATCCATGTAGTTGTCATAATTTGATGTCAGCTAGACAACAGTTAGCAACAATAATTTAGTTGAGCCTAAATTTTGGATTTAAGTTGGTTTTCAATTGTGTAATGTTGGAAGGTATCGCTAGACAACTGGAAATGTCCTACCTTGCTAGATGAAATACACCTTCAAAGAAAGTGTCTGAATCCGCCAACATGCTCCAGCATCCTTGCATCCCCAAAATGCTGTATTCCCTGATGTAGCCAGCACATGCAATCAGGTTTTTCAAAGCCTGGATAGTAGTGCTGTTTCAGACAAAAGGATAAATATCACCACAACAAAGCTTTTCAGACCTAGAATTACACACTGCCCCAAGTGAAAAAAGGAGGGGGAGCTACACTGTAGACTTAATGCAGTTTGACACCACTTTAACTCAATGCCCCCGGTGGCGCAATGGGTTAAACTCTCGTAGTGGCAAGACTGCTGACCAAAAGGTCGGCAGTTCGAATCCGGGGAGTGGGGTAAGCTCCCATCTGTCAGCTCCAGCTTCTCATGCGGGGAAATGAGAGAAACCTCCCACAGGATGGTAAAACATCCAGGCATCCCCTGGGCAACCACCTTGCAGACGGCCAATTCTCTCACACCAGAAGTGAATTGCACTTTCCCAGCAAAGTCTGCTTTCTCCTTGCTGCTTCCCTTTCCTAATGGTGAGAGGTCATTAATTTAAAGAAGAAAGGTAGCATTTTTGGCTTTATTTATTTATTTCAAACATTTGTACCCCGCCCTTCTCAACACAGTAAATTAATTTTGAAATTAGTTTAAAATACAAAGTACATTAATGAAAATAATACTGGCTGTCTAGCCTTATGTAGAAACAAATTCAGCAAGCACAACACAATCGGAAGCCTGTTTATAGTCCATTTTCCATAACATTATCATTATTACCATTGTCGATCATCTGCTAGCTACCCAAACGCCTGGTTCCATAACCACGTTATCAATTTCCTCCTGAAGGCGAGGAGGGATGTTGCTGACCTGATTTCGCTGGGGAGCGAGTTTCATAGGCAAGGGGCAACCACCGAGGAGGCCCTGTCCCTCGTCCCTGCCAAAGGTGGGGCCGAGAGTAGGGTCCCCCCAGAAGATCTTAAATTTCGAGGGGGGACGTAGAGGGAGATACGTTATGACAAGTAAGCTGGGCTGGAGCCGCTTTGCTTTGTTTGCTTGCTCTGAAAAATAAAACTGACTGTGGGAGGCTTCTGTGGTTTATAAAATTAAAATCATAGAATTATAGAATCATAGAATCAAAGAGTTGGAAGAGACCTCATAGGCCATCCAGTCCAACCTCCTGCCAAGAAGCAGGAATATTGCATTCAAATCACCCCTGACAGATGGCCATCCAACCTCTGTTTAAAAGCTTCCAAAGAAGGAGCCTCCACCACACTCCGGGGCAAAGAGTTCCACTGCTGAACGGCTCTCACAGTCAGGAAGTTCTTCCTCATGTTCAGATGTAATCTCCTCTCTTTTAGTTTGAAGCCATTGTTCCATTGCATCCTAGTCTCCAAGGAAGCAGAAAACAAGCTTGCTCCCTCCTCCCTGTGGCTTCCTCTCACATATTTATACATGGCTATCATATCTCCTCTCAGCCTTCTCTTCTTCAGGCTAAACATGCCCAGCTCCTTAAGCCGCTCCTCATAGGGCTTGTTCTCCAGACCCTTGATCATTTTAGTCGCCCTCCTCTGGACACATTCCAGCTTGTCAATATCTCTCTTGAATTGAGGTGCTCAGAATTGGACACAATATTCCAGGTGTGGTCTAACCAAGGCGGAATAGAGCATGGGGAGCATGACTTCCCTAGATCTCGACACTATTTATTATATTTATTTATTTACTTTGCTTGTATACCGCAGTTTCTCAGCCCGTAGGCGACTCAACGCGGCTTACAACAAGAGCAAAAAAGTCAATCCAACAACATACAAAATTTAAAAACCATTAACGACGTAATATACAGAATAATGACACATCAATAGGAGCCTAATGACAGTAGGCTCCTACTGATGCAGGCCAAAATCCCATTGGCTTTTTTGCCACCACATCACATTGGGGGTTTTTTGCCGCCACATCACAAATGAAATGAAAAAGTATTGGGCAAGTTTCAATTCTTACGTTTTTGGTGTGGGCCATGCCCACATGTCGGATATTGCATCATAAGTACGAATTTAACGAATTTGACCCAACTTACGACATGTAACAAAAACATTGTGACGTGGCGGCAAAAAAAGCCAATGGGATTTTGTCCTGCATCAATAGGAGCATAGTGTCTAGATCTAAGGAAGTAATGCTACCCATGCTCTATTCTGCTTTGGTTAGACCACATCTGGAATATTGTGTCCAATTCTGGGCACCACAATTCAAGAGAGATATTGACAAGCTGGAATGTGTCCAGAGGAGGGTGACTAAAATGATCAAGGGTCTGGAGAACAAGCCCTATGAGGAGCGGCTTAGGGAACTGGGCATGTTTAGCCTGAAGAAGAGAAGGCTGAGAGGAGATATGATAGCCATGTATAAATATGTGAGAGGAAGCCACAGGGAGGAGGGAGCAAGCTTGTTTTCTGCTTCCTTGGAGACTAGGACGCAATGGAACAATGGCTTCAAACTACAAGAGAGGGGATTCCATCTGAACATTAGGAAGAACTTCCTAACTGTGAGAGCTGTTCAGCAGTGGAACTCTCTGCCCCGGAGTGTGGTGGAGGCTCCTTCTTTGGAAGCTTTTAAGCAGAGGCTGGATGGCCATCTGTCAGGGGTGATTTGAATGCAATATTCCTGCTTCTTGGCAGGGGGTTGGACTGGATGGCCCCTGAGGTCTCTTCCAACTCTTTGATTCTATGATTCTATGATTCATTGCACACGCCTACTGCCTACCTCAGTGCGGTGGGTTGTCCAAGTGTCTTGGATCCTCTCCTGCCCGACCCAAGGACAAAATAGATTTGGGTGGTCAATGCCAGGAGCAGGTGGGGGAACTTGTTCTGCAGCGCATCGGAGGCCTCTGGCAAGGACAGGATTAGACACAATGCATTGGTGGCCTAGCAATGGAACAGAAGGAAGAAGGGGAGTCAACAGAGGCAGAGGCATCGTGAGTGCTGGTGTTATCCCCGGTGTCACCCGCATGGACCTTCTCCTCTACAAGGCCATTCCACATTAAGGCAGATAAAATTCCAGAAAATCTGACAAAATGAGCAACTGTAAAAAAACCCCCACCAGCAATGCACCACTGTATGCTTGTAATGTGAGCTGATGAAGCGTTACTGTAATTGAACTAATAACTCCATGAGTTATCTTTCTTAGGCACAAACTTGATGTTTCAACAGGGAAAATTACTTTACATACTCTAAAGTCCAGGGTCCTAGGAGTTATGAGCTGAGAAGCTTTTTCCTGTTCCCTCTCTCTCAATGGCTGTGAATATCGGAATAAACACAACCCCAGTTCAATGGCCTATGTTGAAGGACAAGACCTTCCTATGGTGCCAAAAGAACCGGTGTGAAGGCACCTAAGACTTCCCAATTTCATTCAGATTGGTCTGAACATAAAGAGTAAGTCTCAGGGGTAAAAACCTAAGAACACGATTTTTGTTCCTGGATTATAAATGTTATTTCCTAATTGGTTCTACCATAAAAACATGGGAAAAAGGGTTTATTTAGCTGCAGCATATAGTTTGCTATAGTTTTCCAATGTATAGCACAGGGAAGGGTTCACATCCCATGATGTTTGTGTTGCTATCGGTACCCCTGTTCACAAGATGCCACCTCACTTTCTCTCCTTGTGAGAACTGGATTTTGAGAAATTTGGCTTGTTTTGGAAACAAAGATTGGAGATAAAGCTTCTGTGGAGATCCCTTTCCCCATGATAATAGCTCTTTCAGGGTGAATTTCCCTTCTGAGGAGTAGATTTCTCTCCCATCCTGTTGTCCCACACCCAGTCTTAACTATGAGTCATTTTGTAAGTCGGATATTTGTAACTCAGGGACTGACTGTATATATTAATTTCTATAGTGTCCTGTGTTCGCTCCTAGAGAGGGATTATTGTTAGTGGTGGAGACAGAGGGGTGTCAGGATCAATTTAGTTATGTATGTGTGTTTTTACTGCAGATGCAGACTGTGGCCAGGAAATCAGAAGACGCTTACTTCTTGGGAGGAGAGCAATGTCGATAAAATAGTAAAGAGTAGAGACATCAGACTGGCAACAAAGATCCGCATAGTCAAAGCCATGGTATTTCCTGTAGTAACCTACGGATGTGAGAGCTGGACCTTAGGGAAGGCTGAGTGAAGGAAGAGAGATGCTTTGGAACTGTGGTGTTGGAGGAAAGTGCTGAGAGTGCCTTGGACTGCGAGAAGATCCAACCAGTCCATCCTCCAGGAAATAAAGCCCGACTGCTCATTGGAGGAAAGGATACTAGAGACAAAGTTGAAGTCCTTTGGCCACATCATGAGGAGACAGCAAAGCCTAGAGAAGGGAATGATGCTGGGGAAAGTGGAAGGTAAAAGGAAGAGGGGCCGACCAAGGGCAAGATGGATGGATGGCATCCTTGAAGTGACTGGACTGACCTTGAAGGAGCTGGGTGTGGTGACGGCCGACAGGGAGCTCTGGCGTGGGCTGGTCCGTGAGGTCACGACTGAACGAATGAACAACAAATGTGTGTTTTAAATGTGCTTCTATGTATTTCCAAGATGGATTCTACTGTGTATTAGAAATGCTGTGAAGAATGTTTATTAATGAGGCTGTGACTATGTAACCTTGAGAGAAGTGAGATAATGTTTGCTCTTGCTGGGAACAGAAGGGAGTATTCCGTCTCAGCGAGAGAGAAGAGATAAGCAGATGTGCAGAGACTTTCAGTTTTGACTTTTCCTGATTGTAGCTCGCTGTAGCAAGACGTGTCTGAATGTACTTAGTAAAACTTAGTTTCTTTTGTACCTGAAAGCCTGCAGAGTCCTTATTTGAAACACAGTGTCTGCTGATCTAGCAAACCTTCTGCTGCACATCCTCCAAACTCTGACAATTTGGTTATGGGCCCTGTCCCTGACCCAACAGAGTCAAGAACTTTAGGAAGAGATTGGAAAGTACGCAAAAGAAAAAAACCAGTATCATTATGACCAGATTTATCCACACACAGAGATTCCAATCTGAAGAACATTTTCTTATATCTGTGATTTTGTCTGCAAGTTTTGTTACAATTGCAGCCAGAGGAGGTCTTGCCACCTGACCGTGAATATCGACGAATTACTTCCAATCTCCACATTCCAACAGAGGAAGATTTTCCATTGAGATGATCTTTTGAGACCACCCAGAACCTGCTGATTGGATGTGGTTTCGGAAGCCAAGCCCTCTCAGGCCTGGATTGTTCTCGAATGGGAGGCAACCAGGAGGGAAGACCAAGGATCTGAACATGTCCCCGAGGGCCTGGGTGGAGAGCTGGCTTTGCCAGGCAGAATCCCCCTGCCCTTTCCAGCCCCAACCAAGAAGGGCTGATACCGCTATCGGCATGAGAGACTTGCTGTGCCGCCTGAACGTGACTTCTGAGAGTGGGTCTTCATCCTGTAACCGCTTGAGCAAGGGTCTGATAAGCTTGATGTTGGCATACGGATCGGAAACCAACGCCTTCCATATCTCTGCCACATTCCTGGGGGCCAGAAAAGAAAAAGAAAAGAGCGGTGAGACCATTTCTATTTTTCTTGTCACCCATCTGCTTTGACATTGCAAAAGGACACGAGGAGATCAGCATGGCCATCTCAGATTGACTTGGGGCATATTTCCTTTGAAGAGCCTTCCTTTGATTGCAATGATCTGACTATAGTACATTTATGATAGGGATGGGGCTCATGCTGACCTCCAGGTCCTTGCCAACAATGAGGAATGCTGGGAATTATAATGCATTAGGATAAACCCATACTGTTTGAAAGGTCCCCAAGGGTTGTGCAGTTCAAATCCCTGCCATGCAGAAATAGACAGCCGAAGCACTCCTGAGAGATGCCCATCCAACTTCTTTTTAAAATAGGAGAGTTCAACATTCTCCAAGGTGGTCTATTCCACTGTCAAGAAGTTCTTCTTAACATTTAGATGGCATCTGTTTTCTTGTAATGTGAATTTGCTGCTCTGTGTTTTAATCTTTGGGGCATTACAAGGCCATCTGTTTCTCAACTCTGACTTAGGGTACCAAACTATAGAGATCTGTGCATGCGTTGGTAAGGATAAATGCCCAAATTCGACCCTTTGGATAAATGTCTGATTTATAGCCCCCAAAAGAAGAAAAACAATCAGAGTGACCAAAATAACACAGCCTAACCACATAAATCTGTCAAGAGATAAACTCCAGCTATGGGTGAGTGCTCTGGTTGGTCAACTTATCTCTGTAAGGTAACCTCAGGGAGGTGATGGAAGAAAGAGAAAGATGGCCGGGGTGTGCGAGACCTAGCTGAGGCAACGAATGCCATGGAAAGAAACATCTTGAATGAAATAAATAGTCATTATAGCCTGTAAAAAAAAGTTGGGGCAAAAAATAAAATAAAATAAAGCAGAGCAGAATGAAAATAGAATCACTCTTGGGGAAAATTAGCCGAGCAATCCAACAGACAGAGGAGAAGAAATCTGAGATTGTCTGGAATTTCTGAGGATATCAGCAACACAGAACTTGAAAAAACTTTGATAGATTGCTGGAAAGAAAATAACATTGAAATTGACATGCAGGACTTGAAGAGAACTCAGAGAATCTTCAAGCCCGCAGCAGCAGCAAGGACACCAAGAGACATAACTGTGGCATTCGCCAGGGAAAGACAAAAGAATTTGATTTATAAATCCCTGAGAAAGATAACAGATCTACAATTCAGAGGGAGAAGATCCTCGTGAAACAGAACTGTTGTGCTGAACCTCTGCAAGAAAAGTCTAAAATGAAGCCATATGCCCAGAGACTATATAAGAAAGGACTCAAGTTCAGCTGGGGCTATCCTGCCAGAATAATCATTTTCAAGGATGGGAAATGCTTGAGAACAAGGAGCCTAGCAGAGGTGGGAAAATGCTATTAGATTTAGGAGTACAGCTGGGAGATAGTGGAGGCCAAATGCAGAGTGAAGAAGATTTGAGTCTGAGCCCAGAACTAGGAACTTCGACACAAGGCAGAGGAACTAGAAAAAGAACATGCTTGGACTTCTCCGAGGAAAACCTAAAGATAAAAATGTGCAAAAGGGAGAATCTCTGAAGGAAGACGTAACTGGGAGAAGGGGCTATAATCATAAATAATGTATGTAAAGAAACACTAAGGGGACAGGGGAGAATTTGGAACATAGACCCCCCCCCATGGGGGGAAAGAGACAGGGAGTGGAAAATGTACCCCCACTGAAGAGTCACTGGAGGGATCACACTGAAGTAAAATAAAAATGAGCACAAAACAAATAATATTCTTAAAAGAAATGGATAGAAAAATTAAGGTGATGTCTATTAATGCAAATGGTTTGTCCACAAACTTAAAGAGATGCAGACTAGTGAACCTGGTTAAAAAAGGAGATATTGGAATATTGTGCATTCAGGAGGCTCATAAAGCAAAAGGAGATACAAGATCACAGCTAGGATCCTGGCAATGGAAAGTAATGGCAGAATCCAGAGGAACAAATAAGGCAAGAGGAGTTGCAAATGTAATGAGGAAAACTTAGATATAGAAACAGATCAAATTAAAGGCATGTGATGAATATGTACTAAGAAGTAATGGTAATAAAACCTGCCTTGGAAGAAAAAATGGGCATCAAACCACACATATCAAGGCAGAGAAATGATATAGGGACACCATTTGCCTTTTTTTGGAGGAAATTGCCTTGTTTTTAAAGTGTCTGACATATGGTGACTGTATCCTAGGGTTCTTGTTCTGAGGAGATTAGCTATTGTTTCCTTCTCAGGATTTGTTCAAGGTCACTAAATGGCTTTTCGTGGCTGAATGAAGAGCCAAACCCTGGTCTCTGGAATTGTAGTCCTAACATGCCTACCACTAGTCCAGGGTGGCTACTACAGACTGTACATTACGTTTACTATTAATTTGTTATTAATTCATTTTTATCTCTCCTTCTTTCAGTAAGGGACACTAGGGGCTACCAAATTATTTAAAACAATACTAATTTTGGGTTGTTGTAGTTTTTTGGGGCTATATGGCCATGTTCTAGAGGCATTCTCTCCTGACTTTTCACCTACATCTATGGCAAGCATCCTCTGAGGATGCTTGCCACAGATTCAGGCAAAACTTCAGATGAGAATGCCTCTAGAACATGGCCACATAGCCCAAAAAACTCTACAACAACCCAGTGATTCCAGCCATGAAAGCCTTCGACAATACAACACTAATTTCAAATTAATGCTTTTCTTGAGAGGGTTAAACAACAAGCACTGTCTTAATATTTCTTAGTGGTGAGATCACTTAGTACATATCTGGCAGATAATTTCTAAGTAGACTAAAGCATATTTAATGTTGATTGTCCAGTTTTGCAGATCATTTCATAAGGGACACAATTCCCCATCTCTCCCATGACTTTGGAAGAGGCAATCATGGTCTGCAAAGTGGAAGACAATAGGGAAAGTGGGAGTCTGCACTACAGGTGGATAGACTCAACCAAAGAAGCCACAGCTGCCCTGAATTTGCAAGGCTGTTGGTGAACAAAGTGTCTTGAAGTTTTGATTCATTGGGTTACCTAGGAGTTGGACGAGACCACAAGTTCCATCCAATCCAACATCAGCCACAGTCAACTGGACTGCACCGAAAATAAGGTGGAGGAGTGCTGAAAGAAGGTGGCAACTGGCTAAGTAGGTGGTTTGTGGCTCATGGACTGTGTTTAACTTTTTGGAAGTCATCGGGAGGAGGAAGCAAGCTTGTTTTCTGCTGCCCTGGAGACTAGGACACAGAACAATGGCTCCAAACTACAAGAGAGGAGATTCCATCTGAACACGAGGAAGAACTTCCTGACTGTGAGAGCCATTCAGCAGTGGAACTCTCTGCCCCAGAGTGTGGTGGAGGCTGCTTCTTTGGAGGCTTTTAAACTGAGGCTGGATGGCCATCTAAAATGATCAAGGGTCTGGAGAACAAGCCCTATGAGGAACAGCTTACGGAGCTGGGCATGTTTAGCCTGAAGAAGAGAAGGGTGAGAGGAGATATGATAGCCATGTATAAGTATGTGAGAGGAAGCCACAGGGAGGAGGGAGCAAGCTTCCTTTCTGCTTCCTTGGAGACTAGGACGCAATGGAACAATGGCTTCAAACTACAAGAGAGGAGATTCCATCTGAACATGAGGAAGAACTTCCTGACTGTGAGAGCCGTTCAGCAGTGGAACTCTCTGCCCTGGCATGTGGTGGAGGCTCCTTCTTTGGAAGCTTTTAAACAGAGGCTGGATGGCCATCTGTCAGGGGTGATTTGAATGCAATATTCCTGCCTCTTGGCAGAATGGGGTTGGACTGGATGGCCCACAAGGTCTCTTCCAACTCCATGATTCTATGATTCTATCACTAGCCATGGAGTCCCTACCATCACAATGCAGGCAAAATGCAGCCTCTGGGTGGCAATCATTCATCCCCAGGTCTGTCTACTTATAAGTTCCCCAAGTGGCTGCTTTCCAGCTCAAAAAAGAAGAAAAAAAATCCCCCAGTATAACCAAGATACTGGGAGAATGGGAATATGGCAAAACTGCCCCCATATTTGTAAGAGGATGCAATATCCCTTTTTACATTGAGCACTGAAGTAGGGGAAATGGATGTGTTGGTCCATATTTCAGGCCCCATCTTGGTGGTTAAGTCAACTAGGGAATTGTGGTGGACATTTTAGGAAAAAAATAACATGAGAGAGATGCTTGGTCCATCTCCTTGAGGCCCCTACTCATCACATTCCACTGAGCATTCCAGAAGGATGTCTACCACTCCGTTCAGGCGCTTGGAGGCTAAGCTGCACACTGCCTTCAGGGTCTCTTCTTTGGTCAACGGGTCGTTGATCCGGGGGAGGTGGTTGTAGATTTCCTTGACAATCATGGGCAGCTGGAGGGAAGCAGAGAAGATCAGAACTTAGAAAACCTGTCTTTCTCCTTGCAATAGTGGATCTTTTCATGGACACAAGGAGGTACCCCAAAGGACCATCTATAGTTCAACTCCCTGCCATGTAGGAACATGTAGTCACTGCATTCACAAGAGATGCCATCAAAGCTTTGTTGAAAATCCTCTTCAACTCACTATTTGCCAAAACTCTGTTTTTATTCTATTACCAAGTGTGAGTTAGAAAAAGCTGGCTTATCTAGAAGATGCTGGACACCCTGACCCATGTGGATGAGTGTGGTATGGGACCTGATTCGGCCATTTTTGAAATAATGGTTAATAATAGTTAACAACCCCCCCCCCCCCCACAAACCATATTTCAATTTGGTGTCTGAAAAATCCCAATGTTGGCACCCATTGGGTCTCTGAAGGGAGTCCATTAAATAAATGGTGAATCATACAGCTCTTCCTTATGTTGCTGAACTACACTTCCCAGGAATCTACCCCATTACACAATATGCAACACAATTTTTGTCCCAGGGTTATACAGAGGGCAAATAATACTTTCTTTAGCTAGTGGTTGATGCTCTTTGGTTTTTTAAATTAAATCAAGACATAGTTTTCTTAGATCTACAGAGACACTCGCTGGAACACCCCAGCAAGCGAGAGTCCAAAAGTGGCAGGCCCAAACCCAGAACCTCAAGCCATGGCTGAGACCCAATGAGAGACTCCCCCCTGGGCACACAGAGGACTGGGCGACTTGGAAGGCACTGAACAGACTGCGCTCTGGCACCACGAGATGCAGAGCCAATCTTAAGAAATGGGGCTACAGGGTGGAATCCTCGGCATGCGAGTGCGGAGAAGAGCAAACCACTGACCATCTGCTCCAATGCACCCTGAGCCCTGCCACATGCACAATGGAGGACCTTCTTGCGGCAACACCAGAGGCACTCCAAGTGGCCAGATACTGGTCAAAGGACATTTAACCAAATACCAAGTTTGCAAAATCTGTGTGTTTTTTCCCCTTTTTTCCCCTTTTCTTTTTAATCTCTGTGTTTGTTTTGCTCTGTTAGAATTGTAATACAATGGTTGCTGATGACACGATAAATAAATAAATATTTGGTTTTTTACCCAGTTTGGGCACCCAAATGTCACTGAAAAACAACTCCCATCACCTTTGATTACACCATGCAACATGGCTTTTGTTATAAATGTCATTTCCTAATTGGTTCTATCATAACACATGGAAAAAGTTTATTAAACTGCAAAAACTTTTTTGTGGGGCATCTTGCAGCACATTTTGCTATAGTTTTTCGATGAATAATTCATCAAGTCTCAACCAATTCAACATAGTTTGTGGCAGTCACAAAAATGAAGTTTCTGGAGTGTAACAACTACTTTCAAAGTAAGGACTACACAATTAATTGGGGATAACATTCTCAAACCAGGAAGAGAAAAAAAATCAAATTTTGTTACACAGTGTTATCTCTGCTTGCTAGAGCTATTGGGAGTTGCAGTTCAGCTTATCTGTCCGAACATATCCTTATGAACCATCTAGGACAGTGGTTCTCAACCTGGGGTCCTCAGATGTTTTTGACCCACAACTCCCAGAAATCCCAGCCAGTTTACCAGCTGTTAGGATTTCTGGGAGTTGAAGGCCAAAAACATCTGGGGACCCCAGCTTGGGAACCACTGATCTAGGAACTTAAGATTGTCTGGGGAGGCCCTGCTCTCGATCCCACCTTCTTCGCAGTTGTGTCTGGCAGGGACGAGAGACAGGGCCTTCTCAGTGGTGGCCCCTTGGCTGTGAAACTCCCTCCTTAGGGATATTAGATTGGCCTCCTCCCTCCTGACTTTCTGGAAAAAAGTATAAACCTGGCTATTCCAACAAGCTTTTGGAAATGCAGCGTAATAGGTAAATATGGAACTATGAAAGAGTGAACATGGAACGGCTAGACGATGCTACTGGAAAAATGAGTTTAACACAGTGGTTCTCAACCTTTCTAATGCTGCGACCCCTTAATACAGTTCCTCATGTTGTGGTGACCCCCCAACCATAATATTATTTTCTTTGCTACTTCAGTAGCAAAACTATAATTTTGCTACTGTTATGAATCATAATATAAATATCTGATATGCAGGATGTATTTTCATTCACTGGACCAAATTTGGCACAAATACATGATATGCCCCAATTTGAATACTGGTGGGGTTGGCAGGGGATTGATGTTGTCATTTGGGAGTTGTAGTTGCTGGGATTTGCAGTTTACCTACAATCAAAGAGCATTATGAACTCCAACAATGGAATTTAACCAATCTTGCCACACAGAACTCCTCTGACCAACACAAAATACTGGAAGGGTTTGGTGGGCATTGACCTTGAGGTCTGGAGTTGTAGTTTACCTACATCCAGAGAGCACTATGGACTCACACAATGATGGATCTGGACCAAACTTGCCATGAATACTCAACATGCCCAATGTGAATGAACACTGGTGGAGTTTGGGAAAAATAGACCTTGGCATTTGAGAGTTTTAGTTGCTGGGATTTATAGTTCACCTACAATAAAAGATCTTTCTGATCCACACCAATGATAGAATTGGGCCAGACTTTCCACATGGAACCCCTATGACCAACAGAAAATACTATGTTTTTGGATGGTCTTTGGCGACCCCTCTGAAACCCCCTTGTGACCTCCCCAGGGGTCCCGACCCCCAGGTTGAGAACCACTGGTTTAACCGGAAGACACTGGTGATTATATGTTTTTAATGGGGTTTTTTGTATGGATTTTTATAATATTGTGCTAAATGTTTTAATTGTATTTTCTGACTGTTGTGGCATCAAATTGCTGCCAATTTGTAAGCCACATTGAGTTGCCTTTGGGCTGAGAAAGGCAGGATAGAAATACCGTAAACAAACAAACAAACAAACAATGTTCTTGCATTTCAGAAGGTTAGACTATGGTTCTTGTCATCCCTTCCAATCCATTTTGTGAATATCAGGAGGGCCGTGTAGAAATAGGAAAAGAAATGAAAGTCTGAGAGTGGTATGGAGAAAAATGGAGAAGCTTGAAAATTTTTGCCCACTTTTGGAAGTAGAGTGCCGTGAAGCCAAGATCCTGTTTTTTTGCTGGTGGAAGGTCATGTCTGACCATCATATGTTATGAGTGGGTCCTGAAGAAGACCAGGAAAATGCTTCTAGGCAGTTTGGTGGCAACACGAATGAGTTTTTCTGGTGTACCCGTTTGATGTTTTGCACAGGAGCAGAACCAATCCTGACCATCATATGTTATGAGTGAGTCCTGAAGAAGACCAGGAAAATGCTTCTAGGCTATTTGGTGGCAACACAAAGGAGTCTTCCTGGTTTACCAGTTTGATGTTTTGCACAGGAGAAGAACCAATCCCAATGTAGTTCAATTGACTTTGCAATGCAAGTAAAAACTATTGCAAGACAAAGGATTGGATACCTCTCTTGAACAGAAAGCCAGTAAAAGTACTTAAGCTGGAAGAAGGTAAGGAAGAAGGTTGGAGGATCAGCTCCTTCCTTCTACCTGGTCATGTTGGCACCTGAGTGTGAACAGATGGAAACAGTGGCTGCCACATAAACAGTGAGGTGAAGGTCTAGAGCGGCTCATGCTGTCTTAGCCCACCTGTTGCAAATTCAGGACAGTTCATGTGGCCATCTCCTGAATTACTGGTTAATATAGATTTGCCTTCTGTCTGGAGAAAGAGCCACAATGATAAAGGAGACCCCTCCCCTCCCAATTCCCCCTTGTTTCTTACATCCTCCATATCCATTCCACATTCTTCCAGGAAGGAGCTCAGGAGCACTCCTGCTGCTTGAGAAATAGCTTTGTCTTCGTGCATGAGATTATCTATTGCCTTGAGCACAAGATCTGTGATCTGGCTGCTGGTGAGATGTTCACCAAAAGCCTGGAACAGAGGAGAAAAGGAATCAGTGTGTCTGAAATGTTCCCTCCTCCTCCTTTACCTCCTCCTTCACCATCTCCATCACCATCTCCATCACCACCTCTGCACCTCTTCCTCCTCCCTTACCTCCTCCTTCTCGTTCACCACCCGATTCTCCTCCTCCACCAACACACCCCCTTCTCTTCATTCTCCTTCAACTCCTCTTCTTCTCCACCTCTTTCTCCTGCTTCACCTCATCTTCCTCCACATCTTTCTTTTCCTCTTCTTTTTCATCCTCCTCCTCTTCTTTCTCCTTCATCTCCTCCTTTTTTCTCATTCAAAACTAGCACACCTCCTCATCCTTTTCTTCCTTCTCCTTCACCTCCTTCTCCTCCACCATCTCTTTCCTGTCCTCCTTTTCTTTCTCCTTCATCTCTTCCTACTTCTTTTTCTTCTACTACTTCTTTTTCTCCTTCTCCTCTTCTTCCTCCTCCTTCACTTCCACCATCTCCTCCATCTCTTTCTCCTCCTCCTTGGCTTTCTTCTTCTTCACCTCCTCCTCCTCCTCCTCCACCACCACCACCTCCTCCTCCTCCTCCTCCTCCACCACCACCACCTCCTCCTCCTCCTCCTCCATCACCACCGCTTCCTCCTCCTCCACCACCACCACCTCTTCCTCCTCCACCACCACCACCACCTCTTCCTCCTCCTCCACCACCCCTTCCTCCTCCACCACCACCACCACCTCTTCTTCCTCCACCACCACCTCTTCCTCCTCCACCACCACCACCACCTCTTCCTCCTCCTCCACCACCCCTTCCTCCTCCTCCACCACCACCACCTCTTCCTCCTCCTCCTCCACCACCACCACCTCTTCCTCCTCCATCACCACCGCTTCCTCCTCCTCCACCACCACCTCTTCCTCCTCCACCACCACCACCACCTCTTCCTCCTCTTTTTATCTTCCTCCTTTTCCTCTTCCTCCTCCTCTTTTTTCTTCTCTTATCCCATTTTTCTGGAACACAAGTCTCCCTTTATGTGTGACTCTAGAAGGGCACATCTGAGAAACTGGCTCCTTCATGTCCACCTGACACAACACTCATAATATTTGCTCTGGTGCAACTGAAATTGCTGGGTAATATACTGTGTCTTATAGGGCAGGTGGACATCCACACATCCAACACAGGTTCTCCAGATCTTGTACTGCAACACATCACTGTTTACTAGCCAACACAGTTTTTTGGGATCTGTTTTTTAAACTAAAATTTCTAGACTTTTGCAGGAATATAATATAAACATTTAACTACAACACTCCAACATCTCACAGATGAAAACTGGGACACCTGTGGCCAAGTTGACAGAAGTTACTGTGCTGGTACGGCTGTACCAGGAGCTCCAACTTCCTTTTCTTTCTTTGTGTGTTTGCATGTATTCCTAAGTTCCATGCATTTTGCAATAAGGTGGCTTCGCTTGGTTTGCAGCCGCCTGCCTATCATCATTGGGTTTTTAGTTCCGCCCCTTTCCCCAGGGTTCAGGAAGGAAAGGGAGCCATTTTAGCTCAGTCTTACAGTTGAAAGCTTAGCTACAGGACGTGAATTAGCTTCACCTGTAGAGAAGCTTTGTTTCTTACGAAGTTTCAAGAAGCAGTTTGGAGCCAGGAGTAGAGCCCACACCAGCAAAGTTTAGAAAGTAGATTGCCCAAGGAGGGGTTAAAAAGGGTTTTCCTCTTAAAGAAAAGAAACAGTTCATGAAGCCAGTTGCCTGTCCCTTGTCGACAAGATTAAGAGAGCCACCAGTTGATTCAAAGCCTTGAAGTATTTGTTTGAACTGTTGAAGATCTGAGAAGTATTTGATTGTTTTGTTGAAGACCTAAGCAATAATAAAGGACTTTGTTAAACCTTTCAAGCTTCTAAAGACTTTGCATAGGAAAATCCTTAGGGCCTCTCAGCTGAGGCACCCTGGCTTCCCGCTGGGCACAAAGAGCATGTCCTGTTCAAAAGCCAATTGCTATAGGCTCAGCGTGTGACAGCACTGTTACTAAAGAGGAAGTAGATTTAAGCTAGGAAAGGATACAGCTGTTTGCTTTTGTCTGAGCCTCCTGGGAAGGACAATGACATCCCATCCATTTTCTCCTCGCTGTTGACTCAACTGAGAGAAAACTACATTTATAGGTTGACCTCGCCTGACAATGCAACAGTTGAAGGACACTGAGATCAAGGGGGAAATATGGAATGAAAAGAGAGAAACTTGGACATTTTAAATGCCCTTGAAAAAGTGGGAAGGCCCGGGATTCATGGGGATTGTCCGTGCGGCATGCTGGAACCTGCTTTCATCAAGAATGACAGCATTTGAGACATTATCTATAACCATCATCCAGAACCATACCTGTGCGACTTTAGCTATATTGTTGTAGAAGACGGTTGGGCCAGAGATGAAGAAGTCTTCTCGAAGCCATTTCACCACGTTCCCTTTCCTATTCTTGTGCCTCTTCTCAATCTCCTTGGCTGAGCAATATAGCATTTGGAGTTGGAAATGGAAGATAAAAAACACAGATTTAGTTATTGGTTATTTCTATTCATGACCTCCTCACTGAGTGATATTGAGGACTTTTTCAGCTTTTGTCGAAGGATTTCATGGCCAGAATCACTGGGTGGTTGTAGGTTTTTCAGGCTATATGGCCATGTTCTAGAAGCATTCTCTCCTGACGTTTCACCTGCATCTATGGCAGGCATCCTCAGAGATTGTGAGATTGCAACCTCTGAGGATGCCTGCCATAGATGCAGGTGAAATGTCAGGAGAGAATGCTTCTAGAACATGGCCATATAGCCTGAAAACCCTACAACAACCCACTATTTCAGCTTTTATTTAAATGGCTTGACAATAGACCTGCTTGCTCACCAAGATCTTCCTATAGATATCACAGATATGAAAAATTATGCAAGTTCCCAATTTGGTTTCAACATATCTACTTCATTTCTTTTAATAACTGGTTTGGCCAGTAGCCAGCAAATGATCCAGGGAAGTCATGCTCCCCATGCTCTATTCTGCCTTGGTTAGACCACACCTGGAATATTACGTCCAATTCTGGGCACCACAATTCAAGAGAGATATTGACAAGCTGGAATGAGTCCAGAGGAGGGTGATTAAAATAATCAAGGGTCTGGAGAACAAACCCTATGAGGAGTGGCTTCAAGAGCTGGGCATGTTTAGCCTGCAGAAGAGAAGACTGAGAGGAGACATGATAGCCATGTATAAATATTTGAGGGGAAGTCATAGGGAGGAGGGAGCAAGCTTGTTTTCTGCTGCCCTGGAGACTAGGATGTGGAACAACTACAGGAAAGGAGATTCCACCTGAACATGAGGAAGAACTTCCTGACTATGAAAGCTGTTCAGCAGTGGAACTCTCTGCCCCGGAGTGTGGTGGAGGCTTCTTCTTTGGAGGCTTTTAAACAGACCCTGGATGGCCATCTGTTGAAGGTGCTTTGAATGTGCTTGTCCTGCTTCTTGGCAGAATGGGGTTGGACTGGATGGCCCTGGAGGTCTCTTCCAACTCTAGGATTCTATGATTCTATGATGTAGTTGTTTGAGTGCTAGGCTAAGGCTGCATTTACTCTGTAGAATGAATGCAGTTTGACACCACTTTATATGCCATGGCCCAGTGCTGTGGAATCATAGGATCATTGAGTTGGAAGAGACCTGATTGTCAGACTGTAGGATCTATATAGCAATATTAAATAACCACTCACAAGCCGTTTTGCTTTAAAATGGATATATTGCCTATCTCTGCAGCAAAGAAAGACACTACTGACTTTTTCCCACCACCACTTCCTTTTACACACCTTTCCTGCCCATCTCCTCCTCTTCTCAGTTTCCTTATTAGAACTTGTTGTTTCACAAGTTCCAATACAAGATTTCCAGAACCCTCTGCTGGCTTCAAAATGTCACAGAGAATTGAGTCAGCCAGGATGATTTAATCAGGATGTTATGGATGGAATTTGTGATATCTTCATGCCATCAGAAATTGACTCCTGACACTGGTGGACCATCCAGTCCAATCCCATTCTTCCAAGAAGCAGGACTCAGACACACTTGATCCATTCAAATCATAGAATGGATGAATCATGGATTCATAGTTTTGAAGAATCATAGAATCATAGAATCAAAGAGTTGGAAGAGACCTCATGGGCCATCCAGTCCAACCCCATTCTGCCAAGAAGCAGGAATATTGCATTCAAATCACCCCTGACAGATGGCCACCCACCCTCTGTTTAAAAGCTTTCAAAGAAGGAGCCTCCACCACACTCCAGGGCAGAGAGTTCCACTGCTGAATGGCTCTCACAGTCAGGAAGTTCTTCCTCATGTTCAGATGGAATCTCCTCTCTTGTAGTTTGAAGCCATTGTTCCACGTCCTAGTCTCCAGGGAAGCAGAAAACAAGCTTGCTCCCTCCTCCCTGTGGCTTCCTCTCATATTTATACATGGCTATCATATCCCCTCTCAGCCTTCTCTTCTTCAGGCTAAACATGCCCAGCTCCTTAAGCCGCTCCTCATAGGGCTTATGAGGACTACAAACTAGAAGAGGGGAGATTCCATCTGAACATTAGGAAGAACTTCCTGACTGTGAGAGCCGTTCAGCAATGGAACTCTCTGCCCCAGAGTGTGGTGGAGGCTCCTTCTTTGGAAGCTTTTAAGCAGAGGCTGGATGGCCATTTGTCAGGGGTGATTTGAATGCAATATTCCTGCTTCTTGGCAGGGGGTTGGACTGGATGGCCCATGAGGTCTCTTCCAACTCTTTGATTCTATGATTCTATGATTTTATGATTCTCCAGACCTTTTATCATTTGAGTCGCCCTCCTCTGGACACATTCCAGCTTGTCAATATCTCTCTTGAATTGTGGTGCCCAAAATTGGACACAATATTCCAGGTGTGGTCTAACCAAAGCGGAATAGAGCATGGGGAACAGGGCTTCCCTGGATCTAGATACTAGGCTCCTCTTGATGCAGGCCAAAATCCCATTGGCTTTTTTTGCCGCCACAACACATTGTTGGCTCATGTTTAACTTGTTGTCCACGAGGACTCCAAGGTCTTTTTCACACGTACTGCTCTCGAGCCAGGCGTCCACTTGGAAGACCATTCAACATAACCCCATTCTGCCACACAGGAATACACATTCAAAGCATCCCCGACAGTTGGCCACCCAGCCTCTGTTTCAAAGCCTCCAAAGAAGGAGCCTCCACCACACTTTGGGGCAGAGAGACAGTTCCATTGTTGAAGAACTCTCACCAATAGGACATTCCACCTGATGTTCAGGTGGGATGTCCTTTTCTGTAGTTTGAAGCCATTGTTCCATTGCATCCTAGTCTCTAGGGCAGCAGAAATGAAGCTTGCTCCCTCCTCCCTAGGACTTCCCCCCACATATTTATCATGGAATGTGTAGTTTTTATAATGTTTTTAGTTTTCTCTTTGACAGAAAAGGCCAAAGACATTATAGTAGTACAATTCCCATGAGGCCATAGCATCTAAGGTCGGAAAGATACACTTTCCCCATCAATTGTTCAGCGCATGGAAGATCTCACCACTTGAGCTAACATTGTGTAGATAATATCAACAAAATAGATCCAATTTGAATTCATATGTTCATCTTGCTCACATTTCTCTCTTAAATACTTCCTTTTCTCGTTTTTCCCTCTCTCATATTTTTCAAACCCATTTTAAAAAGAAGACTTTAAAAATACAGATTAATAAAATGCATGCAGAAAACAAAACTAAGCTAACAGTTTCTATTGTGCATTTTAATATTGATGAGGTTGGGATAGGCAAAGAGAGAATTTAAAGTGGGGCTGAAAGGGAAGGAAAGAAGATGGATAGATTGACAGCTTCACTCTATCATGGCTCCCATCTATCTATCTATCCAGGGGCGGCTCGTCCATTATGCGAAGTAAGCGGTCGCAGAACACTTTTTTTGCCAGGGGTGCAGAGGTGCCTCTGTAAATGCCCCTCGATTGCCACTTGAGGAGCGCCCCTCAGCTCACAACAGCCCTAGCAGTCCGGGGGGAGCCTTGGCTTTCTTGCCTCACTGCTGGGCGATCCTCTTCCCAAAGGGGCCAGGCCCATGAGCCTCGCCTAGCCCCTCTCGTTCCTGCTCCACCCGGCCACCGGGTGCGCGAGCAGATCCGGCGCTCAATTGTTCTCCGCGTTTGATCCCTTCCCCATGACCGGCTCCCTTTCCTGATCCCCCGGTGCTCCACCCTCTCCCCAATCCGCGGGTGGGCCAAGAGGCAGAGCTGCCGTGCCTGGTCCGCTTCTGGTCCGGAGGCGTGTCTGAAGATCCCAGCGTGCGCACCAAAAGTCGCCTCTTCTCCTGACTTTCTCTTCAGCCATTGGGACCAAGAGAGAGAGAGAGAGAGAGAGAGAGCCCCACCGGCTGGAGGTATCTCCCACCTCCGCTCCCTCCTTTGTTTTTGCGCCTACCTTCAAGAAAGGTGGGCATCTCCACCTCTCTCTCTCTCTCTCTCTCTCTCTCTCTCTCTCTCTCTCGGTCTCAATGGCTGAGGAGAAAGTCAGGAGAAGAGGTGACTTTTGGTGCACACGCCGGGGTCTTCAGGCACGCCTCCAGACCCAAAGCGGGCCAAGCAAGGGAGCAAGTGCGGTAAGTGTAGTTACTGGGATGTATAGTTCACCTACAATCAAAGAGCATTCTGGACTCCACCAATGATGGAATTGAACCAAATATGGCACACAGAACTCCCACGACAAACAGAAAATATATATCAATGATTGGTTGGGGAGGGGGGGCGCCAAAATACTGTTTGCTTACCGTTGAAAATTACCTAGGGCCGCCTCTATCTATCTATCTATCTATCTATCTATCTATCTATCTATGTTTAGGAGACCATGTACTGCAAACAAGAATCTATCTACAATGCAGTTTGACACCTCTTTAACTCTTTAACACCTCTGTAACTACTATGGCTCAATGGAATCCTGGGAGTTGTAGATTTACAAGGTCTTTCGCCTTCTCTGCCCAAGAGTGCTGGTGCCTCACCAAACTACAACTCCCAGGCATTGAGCCATAGTAGTTACAGTGGCGGAAAACTGCATTAAAACTCTGCAATGCAGGTGCAAACTGACACTGTCACTACTTTGAGATGTTCTATGCAACGAACAAGCTTCGGCAAGCCATTTCAAAGGCAATAGTAATTAACCGGGGATCCTTAGGAGGCAGGGAGCCAAGGCGCCGCTCCTTCTTTGCAGGCAGACTCCACAAATCGACACTACACGCTTGACAAGAAAAATCACAATTTCCCAGCATGCCCCTCACCCATTTTGCTCATGATGATGTAGTGCAGGTGATACATTGCCTCTGCTGCTACCTGGCCAATCTCCTTGACACTGTCAGCAATGTGGAGGGCCAACAGCGCCACCAGGTGTCCGAGCAGGGAAAATTCAGGCGATGTCTAAAAATGGAAAACATGTATTGTTTTTAATAAATCATTTTGAATTCTGGGGCATTAGCTCCCCCCCCCCCCATTTTTTTTTGGTATCATCTGCAAATGTGATCTGCATGCCGTCTAGTCTGTCAACCGAGTCATTGATAAACGTGTGGAATAGTCCTGAAATCGGCCAATTCCCAATCCAACTAATAGTAATGTTGTCTAGATTACATGAGGATATAACGAACACCTTACTAAAACCACAACATATCACATCTACAGCATTACTTTCATCTTCCAAGCTTGTAACTCTATCAAGAAAGGAATTAAGATAAGTCTGGCATGACATATGAGCTCTCCCTTCTCATTTGGGTTCATATGCAGATGGTATAAGCTTGGAGTCCACGGTGGCACAGTGGGTTAAACCGCTGAGCTTCTGAACTTGCTGACCAAATGGTCAGCAGTTCAAACCCCTGTGCAGGCAGGTCACAGGTTCGAATCTGGGGAGAGGTGGATGAGCTCCCTCTATCAGCTCCAGCTCCTCATGCGGGGACATGAGAGAAGCCTCCCCCAAGGATGATAAAAACATCAAAATCATCCAGGTGTCCCCTGGGCAACGTCCTTGCAGACAGCCAATTCTCTCACACCAGGAGTCACTCCTGACACGACAAAAAAAAGTTCAAATCCGGGAAGTGGGGTGAGCTCCTGCTATTAGGCCCAGCTACTGCCAACGTAGCAGTTTGAAAACATTCAAATGTGAGTAGATCAATAGGTACTGCTCCGGCGGGAAGGTAAGGGTGCTCCATGCAGTCATGCCAGCCACATGACCTTGGAGGTGTCTACGGACAACGGTGGCTCTTTGGCTTAGAAACAGAGATGAGCACCAACCTCCAGAGTCGGACACGACTGGACTTGATGTCAGGGAAAAACCTTTACCTATAAGCATCCCGTCTATTCCATCATCCAAGTCATTCACAGAATATAGAATATAGTTTTATTGGGTTCTTGTGGGTTTTTTCGGGCTATAGGGCCATGTTCTAGAGGCATTTCTTCTGACGTTTCGCCTGCATCTATGGCAAGCATCCTCAGAGGTAGTGAGGTCTGTTGGAATTAGGACAATGGGTTTATATATCTGTGGAATGGCTGGGGTGGGGCAAAGAGCTCTTCTCTGCTGGAGCTAGGTGTGAATGTTTCAACTGACCACCTTCATTAGCATTTGAAGGCCTGCCTGAGCCTGGGAAAATCTTTTGTTGAGAGGTGTTAAGATGTGCCTGGTTGTTTCCTCTCTGCTGTTTTGCTGTTGTAATTTTAGAGTTTTTTAATACTGGTAGCCAGATTCAACCAGAGAAGTCAGCCATAGCAGAGCACCTGATGAACCAGCCTGGAAACAGCATATTATTGGAGAACACAGAAATGCTGGACCACACCAACAACCACCATGTCAGACGACACAGAGAAGCCATTGAAATCCACAAGCATGTGGACAATTTCAACAGAAAGGAGGAGACCATGAAAATGAACAAAATCTGGCTACCAGTATTAAAAAAACAACTCTAAAATTACAAAACAGCAGAGAGGAAACGACCAGGCACATCTTAACAAAAGATTTTCCCAGGCTCAGGCAGGCCTTCAAATGCTAATGAAGGTGGTCAGTTGAAACATTCACACCTAGCTCCAGCAGAGAAGAGCTCTTTGCCCCACCCCAGCCATTCCACAGATATATAAACCCATTGTCCTATTTCCAACAGACCTCACTACCTCTGAGGATGCTTGCCATAGATGCAGGCGAAATGTCACGAGAAATGCCTCTAGAACATGGCCCTATAGCCCGAAAAAACCCACAAGAACCTAGTGATTCCAGCCATGAAAGCCTTCGACAATACATAGTTTTATTGTCATTATACATTCTGCAATGAAATTAAACGCTTTTCCCAGCACACACCACAAAAACAACACACCCATCCCTCCACAGCCCAAACATCACCACACAGTCCACAGTCGTGTGGCATTCCAGTATTGGGAGTGAGAGCTAAAGAGTTAGGATTACCTAACTATCTGGGAACGTCTGGAGAAAGATGTGGAATAGCCCCGAAAGGCCAAGGACAGAACCTCGCTGTGGACAAGAACCCCACTACTCCCCAGTCTTCAGGATGAAGAGAAGCCATGCTTATTGCAAGGTGTTTGGACCTGTGTTTTCTAGGTCCTTGTGGCTCATACTCACATCGAAGTCCAGGTGCTCAGAGACGAACTTCAGCAGGTGGCTGGTGCTCCGCACGGCTCTTTCCCGCTCGTAGCTCTTTTGCGAGTCCATCCAGTTGTTGGTGTGCTTCGAGGGGGGAAGGAGCACAGGAAGAATGGTTTAGCTAGAGTTTGCCACTAAGCAAACCATTGGAGAGGACATATGTTAAAGTCAAATGGGAAAAATACACAACTCTCTTCCAGTTTGCATCCTAGCCTTTGCACGAACCGATCCAAGGTTTTGAAGCCCCATCTGCACTGATATATAATGCAGTTTAACTACACTGAATTGTATTATACGAGTCTGCAACAGGTATGGGCAAACTTGGGGCCCTCCAGGTGTTTTGGACACCAACTCCCACAATTCCTAACAGCCTCAGGCCCTTTCCTTTTTCCCCTCAGCCGCTTAAGCGGCTGAGGGGAAAAAGGAAGGGGCCTGAGGCTGTTAGGAATTGTGGGAGTTGGCGTTCAAAACACCTGGAGGGCCCCAAGTTTGCCCATACCTGGTCTACACTAACTAAACATTTAATGCATTATATGGCAGTGCAGTTGGAGCCTCACACAATGGGCTGAGTCCTTTGGAAAATTATTTTGAAGTCTGGAATAAAAACCAGTGTGGAGTTGCTATGCCACTGACCAAACTGGGCAATTCACTTTTTGCAAGATTGCACAGGACAAGCAAAAGAAAGCAGACCAAATCCTGGAATCTGTGAGTGCAGAATCTGCAGATAAGGAGGGAAGACGGTGTATGTGTATGTATGTACGTGTGTGTGTATTTGTTGTTGTTCATTCGTTCAGTCGTCTCCGACTCTTCGTGACCTCACGGACCAGCCCACGCCAGAGCTCCCTGTCGGCCGTCACCACCCACAGCTCCTTCAAGGTCAATCCAGTCACTTCAAGGATGCCGTCCATCCATCTTGCCCTTGGTCGGCCCCTCTTCCTTTTGCCTTCCCCTTTCCCCAGCATCATTCCCTTCTCTAGGCTTTGCTGTCTCCTCATGATGTGGCCAAAGGACTTCCACTTTGTCTCTACTCTCCTTCCCTCCAGTGAGTAGTCGGGCTTTATTTATTATTTATTTATTTATTTACTTCATTTGTATACTGCCATTCTCAGCCCTAAGGCGACTCATAGCGGTTTACAACAAGCAAAAACAAGGCGAACAATCAAGGCAAAAAAATCAATGCGGCATCAACAAGGTACTTAAAACACAGAAACAAATTAAACAATTTAACAGTAATAAACATTCAGTGGCATCTCATAACTAGAATCATGATCCAAACTCGTCAGTCGTAGTTCAATTTCCTGAAATTCATTGCACTGCTTATTCAAACGCCTGTTCAAATAACCAGGTTTTCACTTTCCTCCGGAATACCATCAATGAGGGGGCCAATCTGATGTCCGTGGGAAGGGCGTTCCACAGGCAAGGGGCCACCACCGAGAAGGCCCTTTCTCTCGTCCCCACCAGCCGCGCCTGTGTTGCAGGCGGGATCGAGAGCAGGGCCTCCCCGGAAGATCTCAAAGTCCTAGTGGGTTCGTAGGTGGAGATGCTATCGGATAGGTAACTTGGGCCAGAACCGTTTAGGGCTTTATAGGCCAAAGCCAGCACTTTATTTCCTGGAGGATGGACTGGTTGGATCTTCTCGCAGTCCAAGGCACTCTCAGCACTTTCCTCCAACACCACAGTTCAAAAGCATCGATCTTCCTTCGCTCAGCCTTCCCTAAGGTCCAGCTCTCACATCCGTAGGTTACTACAGGGAATACCATGGCTTTGACTAGGCAATGGATCTTGGTTGCCAGTCTGATGTCTCTACTCTTCACTATTTTATCGAGACTGGACATTGCTCTCCTCCCAAGAAGGAAGCATCTTCTGATTTCCTGGCAGCAGTCTGCATCTGCAGTCATCTTTGCGCCTAGAAATACAAAGTCTGTCATGGCCTCCACATTTTCTCCCTCGTGTGTGTATATATATGTGTGTGTGTGTGTGTGTATGGAGTTGTTGTAGGTTTTTTTCGGGCTATATGGTCATGTTCTAGAACATGGCCATACAGCCCGAAAAGCTTACAACAACCCAGTGATTCCGGCCATAAAAGCCTTCGACATATATGATCCACAAAGCAGCTTTTGCAAATTGCTTCGAAGGAGGATTTAACACTGGAATCCTAAGAGTGCTTCAGATAAATGAGCACACGATGTACCAGTTTTCCACTGAAAGGTGGGTTGGATAAACACTCCCATATGATGATGGTAGGATCATAGGATTACAGTGAGTCCCATACATCTGGAGGGCCAGGTTTGGGAAAGGCTATTGTGGGTCAAAGTCTGTCTGCTTCTGAATACCAGTTTCTGGGAAGGGAACGTCCAAAGACAGTTGTTGACGTCAGCGGAGGGAGAAAGAGGATTCCTTTAGCAGTTAACAAATCATGAAGGCTTTCCCTAATCCCTCTCAGCCCTTTTCACATATGTGCTCACGTTAGGCGTGTAACACATCAATGCTTAATTTCCCTCATTGCAAAAAAACCAAAACAAACAAACAAAAACAAACAAAAAACCCACCCCCTAAAACAAACAAACAAACAAACAAACAAATGTTTGGACAGAACTGAAAGAGCCATCTAGGTCTTTAAGATCTTCCAGGGGGGGCCTGCTCTTGGTCCCACCACAGTCACAATCGTGGTTGGTGGGGACGAGAGACAGGGCCTTCTCGATGGTGGCTCCTCGGCTTTGGAACTCCCTCCCACTGGAGATTAGAACTAAAAGACTTGGCTATGGAACGCGGCCTTTGATAACTGAGTTAATAATTCTGGTCCACATGGAAGGAGAATGATGAACTGTGAATTATGACCATGAATGTTATGACGACTTGGCTTGTATAATTGTGATGATGATGATGTTTTTGTACTATGTTTTTAACGTGTAATGATGATGCATTGTGTGGTTTGTAATTTTTTGTATACAAACACATGTTGTGAACCGGATCTGAGTCCCTCTTGGAGGTGAGAAGATCGGTATAGAAAACTTCGAAATAAATAAATAAAGTGATTACGGTGCAAAATGCACCGAGTTATAGTTGAGTTTGATCTCATCTTGGCCAAGGTATAATTGGAAGGTTGCCCAATAAGACCCATTTTAACAAAGCTCGTAAAAGTTACTTTTCTAGAGTATTTCTCCCAGAATCCCCCAAACGCTAGTTGTGTTGAGTGCTATAAGAAGAAGAAGAACTTTATTTTTCTACCCTGCCTCCATCTCCCCGAAGGGACACGGGGTGGTTTACATGGGGCCATGCCCAAGGAAATATACAATTAAAAACAAAACAGTAAAATATTAAAAACAACATAAGAATAACATCATCATAAACAATAAAACAAGCAGCATAAGCAACAACATAGATCCTTCCAGTCTCATTTTGGGGGGGGGGGGGGCCAATATGCAAAACGAGTTAAAGGATAGGCTGGTCAATAAGGTGGATAGGACGAATAGTACCATAGGAATAGAGTGATATAACACGATCATTTCAGCTTAACTTAAAAGTATAGTAATCAAATATCCGAACGTATCTCGGCCTATCAGCCCACCAGGACCCTAAGATCTTCTGGGGAGGCCCTGCTCTCTATCCCGCTTGCTTCACAGGTGCGGCTGGTGGGGACGAGAGACAGGGCCTTTTCTGTGGTGGCCCCCCAGCTGTGGAACGCCCTTCCTATGGAGGTAAGATCAGCCCCCTCGCTAATGGTGTTCCGAAGAAGATTAAAAACTTGGATGTTTGAACGGGCATTCGGTTAAACAGTGCAATGAATGTGATGATTACAGGAATGGAAATTTGGAGGACGGATTGGATCACGACTCCAGTTATGAGATGTATTGTGTTGTCTATGGTTGTGTCAATATTGTATATTATGCTTTTATGGTCTTAAATTGTATATCGTTGATTGTTTTTTATCCTTGTTGTAAACCGTGTTGAGTCGCCTGTTGGGCTGAGAAACTGCGGTATACAAGTAAAGTAAAGTAAATAAATAAATAAATAAACTTGAGTTCAGATCATACTTAGGAACCATCTATTAGGAATCGTCAATCAAATGCACAATGAAACATCCGCATCTCAACAAAGTTAATTTTCCAAACTTTGTCCTTGAGCTTCATAAAGAACTACTAGGATGGATTTGTCTATGGCCACCCCTTATTTCAACTGCTGCCTTACTATCAAAATATCCTGCAGCGACTCCAGATTTGGGGCCTCCGACAGCAAGCCGGTCAACATGTTGTGGCAAGCGCTGACCGTCTGTTGATAGAAGTCCTAGAAGGAGAGGAGAACAAAAGAGTTGCTGTCACTAGGTCCTCCAATGTGACTTTCAACAGTCAACTTCCATTGGACATTGACCAGAGGGGACATGATAGACATGTTTGAAAGGATGTCATGTTGAGGAAGGGGGAAGCTAGTATTCTGCTGCTCTGACCCAATGGAGTGATGGATTCAAACTCCAGGAAAAGAGAACCACCTAAAAATGAGGAAGAACCTCCTGATAGTAAGCAGTCTGGTTGAGTTTCCTTCTCTGGAGGCTTTTAAACAGAGGCTAGATGGCCATCAGTTAAGAATGCTTGGATTGTGTATTCCTGTGTGGCAGAATGGGGTTAAGTTGAATGGCCTTCCAGGTCTCTTCACATCTATGAATCCATGATTCGTCCATTCTATGATTTGAATGGATCAAGTGTGCCTGAGGCTCCATTTATACTGCCATATAATTCAGTTTCAGAATGCAATTATTGAACCAGATTATATGAGTCTACACTGCCATATAATGCAGTTAACCGGCATTTTGAAACTTCATTATGGAGCACTGGAGATGGGGCCTGGCTTGTGCCTGATCACCCAGATGCCCACGGACCACCCAAGGTGGACACCTTGGTCTTCATTTTGTGTTCAATTTTTAAATTTTATTGTACTCAAGTGACAAGCAACAGCAAACATTACATCAGTTAGCAAAACAGGTACATTGCAACATTCAGACAAATGTATTGTCAAAGGCTTTCATGGCCGGAATCAATGGGTTGTTGTAGGTTTTTTCGGGCTATATGGCCATGGTCTAGAGGCATTCTCTACTAACGTTTCGCCTGCATCTATGGCAAGCATCCTCAGAGGTAGTGAGGTCTGTTGGAAACGAGGAAAAGGGGGGTTATATATCTGTGGAATGACCAGGGTGGGACAAAGGACTCCTGTCTGCTGGAGCTAGGTGTGAATGTTTCAACTGACCACCTTGATTAGTATATAATGGCCTGACAGTGCCTGGAGCAAACTTTTGTTGCGAGTTGATTAGATGTCCTTGTTTGTTTCCTCTCTGTTGTTGTGCTGTTGTAATTTTAGAGTTTTTTTAATACTGGTAGCCAGATTTTGTTCATTTTCATGGTTTCCTCCTTTCTGTTGAAATTGTCCACATGCTTCTTGTGGATTTCAATGGCTTCTCTGTGTAGTCTGACATGGTGGTTGTGAGAGTGGTCCAGCATTTCTGTGTTCTCAAATAATATGCTGTGTCCAGGTTGGTTCATCAGGCGCTCTGCTATGGCTGATGTCTCTGGTTGAAGTAGTCTGCAGTGCTTTTCACGTTCCTTGATTTGTGTTTGGGCATTTCTGCGTTTGGTGGTCCCAATGTAGACTTGTCCACAGCTGCATGGTACACGGTAGACTCCTGCAGAAGTGAGAGGATCCCTCTTGTCCTTTGCTGTGTGGCAGAATGGGGCTAAGTTGCTCCAGGCACTGTCAAGCCATTATATGCTAATCAAGGTGGTCAGTTGAAACATTCACACCTAATTCCAGCAGACAAGAGTCCTTTGTCCCACCCTGGTCATTCCACAGATATATAAACCCTTTTTCCTAGTTCCAACAGATCTCACTACCTCTGAGGATGCTTGCCATAGATGGAGGCGAAACGTCAGGAGAGAATTCCTCTAGACCATGGCCATATAGCCCGAAAAAACCTACAACAACCCATTCAGACAAATCTTTATTTTCTTCCTTTCTCTCGCCCGTGAACCCACCACCCATGACTTCCATCAAAAGTCACTGTGAATCCTATATCAATAAAACCTACTCTTATAAATACTTTAGTAAAATCCCCTTGCAGTTACTTTAAAGTCAACATTTGTCTTTCTTTCAAAGTATTCAAATAACAGCTTCAATTCCATCCAAAACAGCTTCCATTTTTTGGATGAAGAGTTAACTCTCCCTTAGTTTGGAGTGTCCCTGCTTCATGCAAGGGCCACCAGTTTATGGACGAGTATCTCCTCCATAGCTACATCCTTTATTGGTGTTCGTGTTCCAGGCCAATAAAGCAGCATCAATGCCTGCTTTCTATAGAGACACGCGCTGGAACCTCAGCGAGCAAGAACCTCAGCAAGAAAGAGTCCAAAAGTGGCAGGCTCAAACCCAGAACCTCAACCAATGGCTGATACCCAATGAGAGATTTCCCCCTGGGCACACAGAAGACTGGGCGACTTGGAAGGCACTGAACAGACTGTGCTCTGGCACCACGAGATGCAGAGCCAACCTCAAGAAATGGGGCCTCAAAGTGGAATCCACGACATGCGAGTGTGGAGAAGAGCAAACCACTGACCACCTGCTGCAATGCAACCTGAGCCCTGCCACATGCACCATGGAGGACCTTCTTGCGGCAACACCAGAAGCACTCCAAGTGGCCAGCTACTGGTCAAAGAACCAGTAAGAATCTACTACCAAACTTGCAAATTTTGTATTTTGTATTTTGTCTGTTTTGTTCTGTTAGAAATGTAATACAATTGACTGGTTGCCCTGACATGACAAATAAATAATGCCTTCCTTATAGGGCCTTATAGGGAGTCTCTGAGACTCCCTGAATAGGTAGGTTGGGTGGGTCACCTGGCTCTGAATCGGGTGCGTTGGACTTCCTGCTTTTAGCTTGGTCATCTTCAGAGCAGGCAAGGAGAAGACCTTCTTGATGCTTTTGCTCACCAGGTCAGACCTCACCTCCGAGTCCACTGGTGGCTTCAAGGAACTGAGGAGAAAGAAAGGGGAGGGGGAAATAACTACAGTGATGGATGGAACATGCTCCTCAAAAACCCATATATCTAGGGTCCCTTCTAGACAGCTGTATAAAATCTAGATTATCTGCTTTGAACTGGATTATATGGCAGTGTAGACTTACACAATCTAGTTCAAAGTAGATAATGAGGATTATGTGACTTGATATTCTGTTTTGGAAAGAGAGAACATACAAAACCCAAGAACATACGTCATGCAGGTGACTGTGACCAAGGCCTGGTGAAGGATCGTAATGGCGAATGACCCCAGCGGCTCTTCCTCAATCACTTCCTGTGGTGGAGAAAGACATCACAGGAGGGTTCCACTGACACCATCAACATCTTAGCTAGGTCTATGCTCTATCCATTCATTCACTCCTCCATTTGTTCAACCTTCCTGTATCTCATATGATTGTTGTCTGACTTACACACTACAATTAATAGAAAAGTTTGAATTGTGGAACACTGTCAGACAATAACATTCAACATGCTAAAAACAGTGTAAACATTCTGAAAGCATAATAAACAATTGCACAGTTTAAGAAGTTGGGTATGAATCCCTGCTCAGCTCTGGAAGCCCACTGGTTGACTTTGGGAAAGGAAAACACGTAAAGTTCTTCCTCTTTGGAAGAACATTTCAAGTCCCATAGCCTTCACATTCAGGACATTCTTAAGGATCCATCTCACCAGCATATTCATTTTATTTGGAATTATTACCACCTGGCAGATGGTACAGGGTGACAAAGACAAGGAAGGGTTAGAAGGCAGGATCATCAAGTTTGCAGACGACACCAAATTGGGAGAGAGAGCCAAGACTCCAGAGGACAGGAGCAGGATTCAAAACAATATTGACAGATTAGAGAGAGGATGGGCCAAAACTAACAAAATGAAGTTCAACAGGGACAAATGCAAGATATTCCACTTTGGCAGGAAAAACGAAATGCAAAGATACAGAATGGGGGACAATGTCTGGCTCGAGAGCAGTACGTGTGAAAAAGATCTTGGAGTCCTCGTGGACAACAAGTTAAACATGAGCCAGGAATGTGATGTGGCAGCAAAAAAGCCAATGGGATTTTGGCCTGCATCAATAGGAGCCTAGTGTCTAGATCTAGGGAAGTCATGCTCCCCATGCTCTATTCCGCTTTGGTTAGACCACACCTGGAATATTGTGTCCAATTCTGGGCACCACAATTCAAGAGAGATATTGACAAGCTGGAATGTGTCCAGAGGAGGGTGACTAAAATGATCAAGGGTCTGGAGAACAAGCCCTATGAGGAGCGGCTTAAGGAGCTGGGCATGTTTAGCCTGAAGAAGAGAAGGCTGAGAGGAGATATGATGAGGGCCATGTATAAATATGTGAGAGGAAGCCACAGGGAGGAGGGAGCAAGCTTGTTTTCTGCTTCCTTGGAGACTAGGACACAATGGAACAATGGCTTCAAACTACAAGAAAGGAGATTCCATCGGAACATGAGGAAGAACTTCCTGACTGTGAGAGCCATTCAGCAGTGGAACTCTCTGCCCCAGAGGGGGTGTGGTGGAGGCTCCTTCTTTGGAAGCTTTTAAACAGATGCTGGATGGTCATCTGTCAGGGGTGATTTGAATGCAATTTTCCTGCTTCTTGGCAGAATGGGGTTGGACTGGATGGCCCATGAGGTCTCTTCCAACTCTTTGATTCTATGATTCTGTGGTTGACTTTGGGAAAGGAAAACACGTAAAGTTCTTTCTCTTTGGAAGATCATTTCAAGTCCTGCAGCCTTAACGTTCAGAACATTCTTAAGGATCTTAAGGACCTGGCAGATGGTACAGGGTGACAAAGACAAGGACAAACAGACTGAGAGATAACTTTTATCTTAGAGCTATAACTATTCTGAACTCCATGGTTTTGCATTGATGTGGCATTGGGGGCTGTGTGGTGGTAGGAGTGTGGAGGAGTGGGTATGTTGTTTTTGTGATTTGTGTACAATGACAATAGAGCTATTCTATTCTAAGGTTATTCTTTTCCAGTAAGGTAAAAGTAAAGGTTTCCCCTGACATTAAGTCTAGTCGTGTCCGACTCTGGTGGGTGGTGCTCATCTCAATTTCTAAGCTGAAGAGCTGGCGTTGTCCATAGACACCTCCAAAGTCATATGGCCAGCATGACTGCATGGGACACTATTACCTTCCTGCAGAAGCAGTACGTATTGATCTACTGCCACATCAATGCGAAACCATGGAGTTCAGTTAGTTGTTCTTTACTTTTGATTTAAAACCCTCCAGATAGAGACATCCTCTGTTCACGTCCAGCATTTATTTTTAAAGTTTTAACTATTACATTTGGCCCAGCCATAGGTTTTTAAATTCTTGTGCTTATTGTCTACTTGTGAGTTATATTAATTGTATTGTTTATTTTGTTTATTGCTTGTTATTTTATTACTGCTTGTTGTTTTTGATGTGTTGTTGGGCTTGGCCTCATGTAAACCGCTCCGAGTCCCTTGGGGAGATGGTGGCGGGGTATAAATAAAGTATTATTATTATTATTATTATTATTATTATTATTATTCCTCACATTTGCATGTTTTCAAACTGGTAGATTGGCAGAAGCTGGGGCTAACAGCAGGAGCTTATCCCACTCATAGAATCATTGGAAGAGAACTCATGGGCCATCCAGTCCAACCCCTTTCTGCCAAGAAACAAGAATATTGCATTCAAATCATCCCTGACAGATGGCCATCCAGCCTCTGTTTAAAAGCTTCCATAAAAGGAGCCTCCACCACACTCCGGGGCAGAGAGTTCCACTGCTGAACAGCTCTCACAGTCAGGAAGTTCTCCCTAATGTTCAGATGGAATCTCCTTTCTCTCTCTTGACAGAGAAGGCTAAAGGTTTTGGAAAATTATAATTCCCATGACTCCATAGCCTTGAGTCATGACAAATTCAAGTGGTGTCAAGCTGCATTAATTCCACAGTGTAGATGCGCCCTGGCAGACTTTAGCTGACTATAGAGCTTCACCTTGTGCGGACTTTTTAGGGAAAATGAATGTATTACTCACGATAATGCATATGACCAGCTCGGTTTTGCGGGGGAAATGAACGTCGTTCTTCCTGATGTGCAGAAGAGCCTTGCTTATCATAATCACAGACCTCATGAAGGTCTTCTTCAACATCTCATCCTGGAAGGAGAAGGAAGTTGAAAAAGGTGGGGTAGTTGTGGAGAGAGGGAGGAATAATCGGGGGCAGGGGGAGACTTTGAGGGGGGTCATAGGACAACAGGTAATAGATTACATTATGGAGACAGACAGGCCAAGAGACAGTCCTGCCCTAACTTGGAGGGAAAGAAAATGTCATGATTTCCAGTGTTAATATTTTACATTGAGTGGCAAAAATCACTTATGAAGTGGCTACTCTGCACTGGAATACTCTTTGTGTGGAAACCTCCTAGCACCGTTTGGTCAATCCTTGGATGGAGGCATGGTCCAGGGGCTCATCCACTCTCCAAAGTTATTTCATTATGATTGCACTTTAATTGCTATGGTGCCATTCTTGGGAAGTCAAGTGCTTTTCATCCGGGAAGGTTCCAAGCTGTAGATTTTACATATCTCTCCTAGGAATCCATAGGACGTTGCCATGGCAGCTAAAGTGGAATCATGACACTATACTTCTATGGTGTGACAGGGCCACTGGGATGGCACCACAGAATGGTAAGATCCAAGAGGGAAAGGGGACGGTACCTTGAAGGTGCCTCGGTATTGGAAGAGGATCTCCGACACCATGAGCTCCACCAAAGCCAGCATGTCCTCTGGCTTCGCACCCATGGCCGCTTGCCCATAGCACAATATTAAGGCGGTGCGGATGTAACCCTCGGAGATATTCCTTAGCTCCTGGAGTCAAGGGGAGAAAACTACGTATGTGGGAATCCAAAACAAATTGTGAGATAACACCGGCATTTGACATCATACATAGATATAAAGGGAAAGCTAGTTAGACTCTAAGCAGGTTAGCCACTGAGTATTTGCATGTCCTTCTTCCCAGAAAACATACAGAGATTTCAAGGAAATATTTTTTTGGACATTTAAACAACAGCATGGTTTGATTTTTGGAGAAGGACTCTTGGAGACCAGGGTTCGAGTCTCCACTTGGCCATTAAACCCACTGGGTGACGCTGGGAAAGGCCTCAGAGGATGGTCAGGGCAACTCTTGCCAAGAAAACCCCATAACAGGCTCATTTTAGGGATGTCATTAGTAGGAAATGATGTAAAATTGGGTTGTTGTAGGTTTTTCGGGTTGTATGGCCATGTTCTAGAAGCATTCTCTCTCCAGGAGAGAATGCTTCTAGAACATGGCCATACAACCCGAAAAACCTACAACAACCCAGTGATTCCAGCCATGAAACCCTTCGACAATACATTGACTTAAAATTGCACAACAATAACAACAAATATCAACCCTGGAGATGGATCACTGCTTTCTTTTCCCCTAAAAAGGTATATTTTCTACATTCTTGAGACTTCCCCTCTCTAAAGCTTTCTGTTTCAGTTTACATTGTCCTAACTCTAAACTGGTTCGTCCGACTTATGTTGTTTTGTTGAAACAAGCTAGCTTTTGTTGCATATGAGAATGAGTTTCAAACAAGCCATAGTTAATATTATTGTGCATTTTGCACCATCTGGTTTGACAATAACCAAAAAGAGAATCAACAGTGGGTTGTTGTAGGTTTTTTCGGGCTATATGGCCATGTTCTAGAAGCATTTTCTCCTGACGTTTTGCCTGCATCTATGGCAAGCGTCCTCAGAGGTAGTGAGGTCTGTTGGAACTAGGAAAAAGGGTTTATATATCTGTGGAATGACCAGGGTGGGACAAAGGACTCTTGTCTGTTGGAGCTAGGTGTGAATGTTTCAACTGACCACCTTGATTAGCATTTGATGGCCTGGCAGTGCTTGGGGCAATCTTTTGTTGAGAGGTGATTAGATGTGCCTGATTGTTTTGCTGTTCTAATTTTAGAGTTTTTTAAATACTGGTATCCAGATTTTGTTCATTTTCATGGTTTCTTCCTTTCTGTTGAAATTGTCCACATGCTTGTGGATTTCAATGGCTTCTCTGTGTAGTCTGACATGGTGGTTGATGGTGTGGTCCAGCATTTCTGTGTTCTCAAATAATATGCTGTGTCCAGGCTGGTTCATCAGGTGCTCTGCTATGGCTGACTTCTCTGGTTGAAGTAGTCTGCAGTGCCTCTCATGTTCCTTGATTCGTGTTTGGGCAATGCTGCTGCGTTTGGTGGTCCCTATGGAGACTTGTCCACAGCTGCATGGGATACATGAAAGGCACTGCAGACTACTTCAGATACAATCTCCTGGGATCTTTTCTATCAGCCTTTCATACAATGTCATGCTGATGCTCTTACCTCTGGTATTTGCTGCACAGATTTCCTTTGGGGCATCAAGTGGCCATAATCTCTGAGCACACAAAGGATCTCAGACAGGTGGCAAAACGCAATGACGCCAATGGCTTCGGAAACACCCTGAACGAAATAATGTATGTCAGTATTGGTCATTTCCACTCACTATCCTGATTGACAAAAACATTTGTTTAGCTTTTCCTCCCCATTAGGAAGGATTGGGCAAAATGTACCACTGAGTTGCATGCTGCTCCTGACGTTCCCTACTGTTAGAATTATTTTTTATCAGTGTTTTGGTGTCTTTTTTTCACACAGAGTCCCCAAACATACTAAACCACATCCTGCCCAATAAAGAAAGGCACCCCAAACTCCTATTGTTATTAGAGACCTTCTCAAAAGGGTGATACGAGATTATGCAATGCCATGTGTGTTAGATAGAAATGGGACAGCATTCCTAATCATAGGAGAAATACTGTTTTGATGAACATGTGATTGATTGATTGATTGATTGATTGATTGATAGCACCTGGCTATGACTGTGAGTGTCATTATGCAATACCTAAGGGAATGTGGTAATGGCTGAGCCACCACGTGAGGTGAGGGTTATTGCAAAGGGTTGCATCAGCCCATGTCCTTTACTGATCGTGGCTGTTCTGGTACAGCTGTACCAGGAGCTCCAACTTCTTTTTCTTTAGGTTCTTGTGGGTTTTTTCGGGCTATAGGACCATGTTATAGAGGCATTCATGGAAGTCATGGGAAGTTCACAGGCGAGAGAACGGAAGAAAAGAAAGATTTGTCTGAATGGGTTGTTGTAGGTTTTTTCGGGCTATATGGCCATGGTCTAGAGGCATTCTCTCCTGATGTTTCACCTGCATATATGGCAAGCATCCTCAGAGGTAGTGAGGATGCTTGTCATAGATGCAGGCGAAACGTCAGGAGAAATGCCTCTAGAACATGGCCCTATAGCCCGAAAAAAACCACAAGAACCTAGTGATTCCAGCCATGAAAGCCTTCGACAATACATTCTTTTTCTTCCTTTGAGTGTTTGCATGTATTCCAAGGTTCCATGCATTTTGCAATAAGGTGGCTTCCCTTGGTTTGCAATTATAGGGCCAATGACCCATCAAGCATCATTAGGTTCTTTAGTTCCGCCCCTTTTTCTGGGTTTAGGATGGAAAAGGGGGACCTCTAGTTCAGTTCACACAGAGAAGCCTTTCATACAGGACGTGAATCAATTCCACCTGTAGAAAGCTTTGTCTTTTACAGCTTTTTGCTGGGGGGAATTCAGTCCCACAGCTCTACAGAGAAGCATAGCTTGTGCTGGGGGGATCCAGTCCCACAGCTTTATAGCTAGCCTTCGCTGGGAATTGAAGACCTTCTTTCCTCTTGGAAATCTACAAAAGGACTCTGTTTGGTAAGAATCACTCGTGGCAGCCATAACGCAATTTGGACCAGGTGTAGGGGCCCACGCCAGCAGAGCCTTAGACAGATTGCCCAGGAAGAGGTCAAGGATTTCCCTGATAGAGAAGAAACAGTTCATGAAGATAGTTGCCTGTCCCTTGTGGACAAGATTAAGAAAGCCTTGAAGTATTTGTTTGATTTATTGAAGACCTATAATAAAGAACTTTGTTAAACTTTCCAAGTTTCTAAAGACTTTGTTTAGGGATATCTATAGGGCCTCTAATCCGAGGCACCCCCTGGCATCCCGTTGGACATACAGAACACATCCTGTCTACAGACCTTTTTACAGGCCCAGCACGTGACAGCACAGTGGCTCTATAAGGAGGATGAAAGAATCACATTTTCTTTCTCCTATGTGACTCAGTGTCAGCATCTGCCTGTGTTAAATAAATAACTTAAATAAATAACTTTATTTATATCCCACCACCATCTCCCAAAAGGGACTTGGGGCGGCTTACAGAGGAGCACATAATAGTGCCACATAAAATACATCAGCATTTATAAACAGTGCTGTATGTCACTCTTTCATGACTCTGATTTTTTGCTAGAGCAAGGAAAATGGATCTCTGTATCATGATTGTATATTTGTATATAGCACCAGGACTTTGGCGCAGCTGGCTAGGAGTCAGCTGCATTAAGATCACTACTGACCAAAAGATCATGGGTTCGAAGCCAACCTGGGTCGGAGTGAGCTTCCGGCCAATTTGTGTAGCTTGTTGTTGACCTTTGCAGCCCAAAAGACAGTTGCATCTGTCAAGTAGGAAAATTAGGTACCACTTATGTGGGGAGGCTAATTTAACTAATTTAGGAGGCCATAAAAATCTCCAGCAAGTATGCAGGGAATGAGGAAGTACTTCATCAGTGTCGCAGATGGAAGGTGAAGCAACAACTCCCCTGGTGGACAGAAAAGTTGGAATGTTAAACAGCCTCTGACTGTCGGTCTATATGTGTTGTGTGTCTATGGCATTGAATGTTTGCCTGTATATGTACATTGTAATCTGCCCTGAGTCCCCTGCGGGGTGAGAAGGGCAGAATATAAATACTGTAAATAAATAAATACAGAGGAGCACATAATAGTGCCACATAAAATACATCAGCATTTATAAACAGTGCTGTATGTAACTCTTTCACGACTGATTGTTTGCTAGAACAAGGAACATGGATCTCCGCATCCTGATTGTACCTTTGTATATATTGCAGTAGTGAAGATTAAAGCCTGCAGATATTTTGGATGAAAACCTGAATCCCTGAGTTTACTAAATAGTGTGTGTAGAGAAGATCAGATGCTGGCAGTTGGACTCAGCTAATAGATGGACTGAAGCACACGTGTTTGCTGTGAAAGGACTCTGCTGTATTTTTGCTTGCTTCTGTGACACTTGCTATCCAGCTTGCAATGGTTCAGGGAGGTCATGATTTGGAAACTATAAATCAGATCACTTCATGCGACAACATCCAATCTCCATATTGGAGATAACATTTAGGGAACCTTTCAGGGACTTCCACTCACCTCTCTGTCTACTTCATCATAGAATGCGAAACCCATCAGTGTGTGCAGGTATTCACTGACGACATCCTTATGCCTTGAATCCCTCAGCTTCACCCCAAAGTATCTGTAAAGGGGAATCTACAGAGTGGAGGGAAACCTCAGTTAGTCACATCAGCAGATCAAGAAGATTAAAGTGTGAGTGTGCTGGTACGGCTGTACCAGGAGCTTCAGCTTCATTTTCTTTCTATTGAGTGTTTGCATATATTCCAAGGTTCCATGCATTTGCAACAAGGCGGCTTCCCTTGGTTTGCAATCATAGGGCTAGCCACCTGTCTATCATTGTTAAGTTTTGGTTCTGCCCCTTTCCCCAGGGCCATGGGAAGAGAGGGAGTCATTTTTAGTTCAGTCTTATAGTGGAAAGCTAAGCTACAGGACGTGGATTAGCTCCATCCGTAGAAAAGCTTCATTTCCTACAGCATCCGGGGCAGAAATTCCAGAGAAAAACAGTCCCAAAGCTCTGGCTGGGAGCTTACAGCCTCTCAGCTTTACAGCATCTGAGGGAAACAGTTCTAAAGTTTCGGAAGAAAACAGTTTTGCAGACCCAAAGAACTCCAGCTGGAGAATCTACATAGCCTTGACTGGTAGGTCTACTTGGGATCCAAGATGCAGATTGGAACCAGTAGTAGAACCCACATCAGCAAAGCTTAGACAGTAGATTGCCTGGGAGGGGTTAAAAAGGGTTTCCTTATTAAAGAAAGAAATAGTTCTCCAAGCAAGGTGCCTGTCCATTTTGGGGCAAGTTAAGAAGCATTTGTTTAATCTGACGATCCAAGAAGTGTTTGTTGTTTTATTGAAGGCCTAAGCAATAATAAAGAACTTTGTTAAACATTTCAAGCCTTTTAAAGACTGTGTATGGGAAAATCCTTGAAGGCCTCTCACCCGAGGCACCCCGGCTCCCCGCTGGGCACAAAGAGCACGTCCTGTTTAAAAAATCAATTATTACAGGCCCAGCATGTGGCAGCACAGTGAGGCAGATTTTTAATGTATTACCTTGTCATATTTTTAGAATTTTGCTTGATGCTGAAATACAACACCGCCTGAGCTCTGCGAGTGCAGCATGTTTCCAAATGAAGCAGAGAGTGTTTGAGGACTGGGACATTTGTAGGGAGACCAAGAGGCTTGCTTATAAAGCAATTGTCCTCCCAACCTTGCTATACGCCTGTGAAACATGGTCTACAGACGTCACATGCAACTCCTGGAACAATTTCATCAGTGCTGCTTCTGAAAAATCCTGCAAATCTCTTGGGAAGACAGGTGGACAAATGTCAGCATGCTGGAAGAAGAAAAGACCACCAGCATTGAAGCGATGCTCCTATGCCATCAACTTCACTGGACTAGCCTGCTGTCTGAATGCCTGATGTGCCATCGCACCTGGGGGCTATAGCTCTTAGTGAAAGAGGCATGGGCGTGACATCTTTCCCCTAGGGGATTGCTTCTTGCCCTCCTTTAGGAAACTGGAATTCTCAAAGACCCAAACACTATAGATAACCCAAAATAAGTTTTATTGTTCCCAGAGAGTTATCTCTTTAAGGCAATAAGCTGGAAGTTTCAAAGGGGTGAAGGAAAATGTACATTACAGTCTCTGGTTGTCTTGGGTCCAAGACGTTTTGCAGCTGAGAAGCTTTTCCAGGTCCCTCTTTCTCAATGGCAGTAAATGCCGGAGCAATCCGCAACCCCAGTCCAAATGGTCTATGTTTGAAGACACAGGGTCTTCCTCTGGTGCCAAAAGAACTGTTTTGAAGGCGCTTGAGACTTCCCAACGTCATTCGGGTTGGTCTGAACATGAAGCATAAGTCTCAAGGGTAAGAACCTCAGAATTGGTGCTGAGAGGTAACTTAATCAGGGGCTTTTAGAGCCAAGCCTCTTTCTCACGTCCATCTGATATAAAGTCTGATGGTGGAATGGAAAAGGAAAGCGCTCCCTTCCTCCAGGAAGAGGTGGAGCCAAACAATTGAGCTGAGGCGCAAACAACATTGATTGACAGCTATACATAACCAATCAATCCAACTATACATAGGCAGGGTAAAAAGGCAGGATTAAACATGATATAACAGTTTAAGTCTTGCAACTAACAGTTCTACATATAGGTGGCGCAACTCGCACCATCACACCTGACCACCATCTCTCAAAGCAGTTAGTATACTCTGAACTCAAGAGGTCACGAAGAGTCGGAGACGACTGAACGAATGAACAACAACAACAGAACTCAAGAACAGAAAATGGAATGTTTTTGGACAGGAAAAGAGATTTAAAAATGGGCTTAAAGCCAACCTTAAAAACCGAGAACTGGGAAGACCTGGCCCTTGAGCGTTCTAAATGGAGGTCAGCTGTGAGCAGCAGTGCTGTGGAATTCAAAGAAGCATGAATGGAGGGTGAAAGGGAGAAATGTGCCAAGTGGAAGGCACTTCCAACCAACCCTGATAGGGACCACCTTCCACCTGGAAACGGTTGTCCTCACTGTGGGAGAACATGTGGGTCAAGAATCAGGCTCCACAGTCACCTACGGACCCACCACCAAGACACTACATTTGGAGGACCGTCATCATTGGGCTACGAGGGATTGCCTATGTAAAGTAAGGACAGAACATTGGCCATGGAGTAACAGCTCATTATTGTGTTAGCAAAACTGATTGAGCCTTCTTTTTTCCCAATTTGAAATACCCTCAAATGTAGCATTTTTGAATCAAGACACTTTTGCGCCTTGTGCTGGGCATTATAAAATACTGATACATTATTTAACACTGCTTTATATTATGTGCTTCTTTTGAACTTTTTAACAATGCTGGTGAATGATAGTTCTGGATCGGTTTGCTTTATAGCTCTCGGCGGGACGACTGCCTTCACCCGTTGCAGCATAAAACAATGAAGGGGTTCGTAATGCCTTGTAAACAAGTATGTTTATGATGGCATCCCTTTTTATGGATTGGAGTACACAAGGTTTTATGGCCTTGTTGGTGTTATGGATGGCATTGTTTCCTAAAATGCAAGCCTGCTTTGAGCATAACTCCTTGGGCAGAGAGGGAGCGGTGGAGTTGGATGCTTTTATCACCAATGGGACCTTCTGCCCCAGACCTTATAGCAACCGAGGACAGTGAATTATATAGACTGAAGCAGGATTTATTGTTAGGGTTGACTCCTCCTTATCTGAAACTCTTGTTTTGGATTTCAGTTTTACCTCCCTAGATTTTGGGATCCCTGTATTTCCATAATACAATACCTTGGAGAGGAGACCCAAGTCTAGACAACGGCTTCCTTGAAACACCATCTACAGTCTTCCTTCGGAAACCCTAAGGGAGAGTCTCGACTTGCCGGATGAGTTCAGAGAAAGAGAGAGGAATTTACCTTTTCTTGTGGAGTTGTTTTCGGCCTTGGCTGCACCGTTGTTTTCTGGGCCGCTGCCAGGTCTGATTTTCTCCTGAGCTGTCTGGATTCTGAACTGGAGCCCCGCTTCGAAAGCAAGGAAAATGACATGTTTTCAAGCTGAGACATCAGAATTCATCTGGTAAGACTTACTGTGAACATGGACAGCCTGTCTGTTCACCTTAAAAAAATCCATGTTGCCTTCAGAGCAGGCACGGGCGAACTTTGGCTCTCCTTCCAGGTGTTTTGGACTCCAACTCCCACCATTCCTTAGAGCCTCAGGCCTCCCACCATTCCTAAGAGCCTCAGGAAGAGGCCTGAGGTTGTTAGGAATGGTGGGAGTTGGGAGTCCAAAACACCTGGAGTAAGGGCCAGAGGCGGCCCTAGGTAATTTTCAACGGTAAACAAACAGTATTTTGGCGTGCCCCCCACCCCAACCAATCACTGATATATATTTTCCATTCGTTGTGGGAGTTCTGTGTGCCATATTTGGTTCAATTCCATCATTGGTGGAGTTCAGAATGCTCTTTGACTGTAGGTGAACTATGCATCCCAGGAACTATAACTTGCATATGTCAAGGTTTATTTTCCCCCAAGAGCGTCTCAAGAGTGCCCCTGAGCAAAATCAACTATACTGCAAATGCTTACTTTGCGTAATGGGTTGAGCCGCCCCTGGGGAGGGCCAAAGTTCACCCGTGCCCGCTTTAGAGGCTCTAAGACCCTGTATCTAATTCAAAAAATAAACAATAATAAATCATATTGGAACAATATGTATGTTAACATGGAAAATAATGTTTATTTTTGTATGGTTCCACTTTATTTACATTTGAAAAGCTTTCTCCTACTTTTTACTAGTTGGAATGTATTTTATTGTGGGAGACCCTTTTTGCACTGTTTACACTTTTGGCACAGTGTGGTCCATGACACAACTGGCAATGGAATATTTCTGTGCATCTCCCTTTATGCCGTTAGCATGGGCTTGTTTTGCTTAAGGTAGTGGTTCTCAACCTGTGGGTCCCCAAGTGTTTTGGCCTCCAATTCCCAGAAATCCCAGCCAGTTTACCAGCTGTTAGGATTTCTGGGAGTTGAAGGACAAAAATCTGGGGACCTACAGGTTGAGAACCATTGGGTTGCTCCAGCTCTGTTATTGCCCCACTTTCTGTCTTGGGTTGTCTTCTCCATTACAATCATGGTCTTTCCTTGGTCTCCATGTTATCTCATGACTTACAGAGACCAGTGTCTTCCTATCATTCGTGGTTGCCCTCTTTTGTACCCAAGGGGCTCCTTGAGTGCCACCCAACCTGGGAGTGTCATCTTTCTGGCATTATCTCTTGTTTCATTTTGGATTGTCTCATTGTGAGAGGTTCATTAGTGGTTCTCAACCTGTGGGTTCCCAAGTGCTTTGGCCTAAAACTCCCAGAAATCCAAGCCAGTTTACCAGCTGTTAGGATTTCTGGGAGTTGAAGGACAAAAATCTGGGGACCCACAGGTTGAGAATCACTGGATTGCTCCAGCCCTGTTATTGCCCCACTTTCTGTCTTGGGTTGTCTCCTCCATTACAATCATGGTCTTTCCTTGGTGTCCATGTTATATCATGGCTTACAGAGACCAGTATCTTCCTATCATTCATGGTTTCCCTCTTTTGTACCTAAGGGGCTCCTTGAGTGCCATCCAAAAGGAAGGTGTGTGGGGTGTGTCATGGTGCCCTGCAAACCCTCCCTCCTTCCTTTATCAGAAGACAGAAAGGGTAGCACACATGGCAACACATGTCGCCCTGCTGCCATTGGGAGTGTCATCTTTCTGGCACTATGTCTTGTTTCATTTTGGATTTCTCATTGTGAGGGGTTCATTAATTGTTCTCAATCTGTGGGTTCCCAAGTGTTTTGGCCTACAACTCCCAGAAATCCCAGCCAGCTGTTAGGATTTCTAGGAGTTGAAGGCCAAAACATCTGGGGACCCACAGGTTGAGAACCACTGGATATCTCCAGCCCTGTTATTGCCCCACTTTCTGTCTTGGGTTGTTTTCTCCATTACAATCATGGTCTTTCCTTGGTGTCCACGTTATATCATGACTTACAGAGACCAGTGTCTTCCTATCATTCGTGGTTGCCCTCTTTTGTACCCAAGGGGCTCCTTGAGTGCCACCCAACCTGGGAGTGTCATCTTTCTGGCATTATCTCTTGTTTCATTTTGGATTGTCTCATTGTGAGGGGTTCATTAGTGGTTCTCAACCTGTGGGTTCTCAAGTGCTTTGGCCTAAAACTCCCAGAAATCCCAGCCAGTTTACCAGCTGTTAGGATTTCTGGGAGTTGAAGGACAAAACATCTGGGGACCATTGATTGAGAACCACTGGGTTGCTCCAGCCCTGTTATTGTCCCACATTCTCTCTTGGGTTGTCTTCTTCATTACAATCATGGTCTTCCCTTGGTGTCCATGTTATCTCATGGCTGACAGAGACCAGTGTCTTCCTATCATTCGTGGTTGCCCTCTTTTGTACCCAAGGGACTCCTTGAGTGCCATCCAACCTGGGAGTATCATCTTTCTGGCACTATCTCTTGTTTAATTTTGGATTGTCTCATTGTGAGGGATTCATCTACATTGTAGAATGAATGCAGTTTGACACCACTTGAAATGCCGTGACTCAATGCTATGGAATCATGGGAGTTACAGTTTGGCAAGGTATTTAACCTTCACTGCCAAAGGGAGCTGGAGACTCACCAGATTACAACAGTATTAATTCTACAGTGGTGTCAAACTGCATTCATTTTGCAGTGTAGATGATAGCTTCCATGTATGGCGAAGGCGAAGGCAAAGGGATATGATGGACTCATGAAATTTTGGAACAAGGAAGAAGCTATATATTATTTGACAGGAAGCAAAATAGCTTGATCAGAGAAAGAAACAGAGAGGTGAAACGAAAGGGAAGGGATGTTTCTCTCATCTCTTACTAATCTATTTACAAGTGTTTATGTCTACTTGCTCAACATAAAAACCATTTAAGAATTATTGTGTTCCTGAAATGTTTTCACTCCCTAACAGCAGGTCAATAAGCTGGGAGCCATCCCGAGGCAGAAGGCCCAAAACTTGGTAGAAACTACTGAGTAACTTGGTAGAAACCTCCCACCGAAGCATGAGCACTCTTGTCCCCACAGCTATGATTCTAAGAGCTCTTGTTTCCGCATCAAACCTATGGCACTCCAAAAATGGATCACTGTAAGCTTGGCTCAAGATTCTGTGGTCATGGCCAGACTCACCCGGAGAGACTGGTTAATATGGGCCAGGATGGTGTCAAGGACTTCTCTCTCATCCATCAGCTCAAGGCATTCTTTGAGAGACCTCCCTCTCTGCAGCTTCCTGGGGTCCCAAAGATATTTGAATTGGTCATCAGTGAGTTCTTGATGGAGAGAGAGAGAGAGAAAGGGGAAAAAAGAAGAATACAAATAAAAAAGGACTAATGGATGCAAGGCTGCCAAGTCAGGATCATTCCAGTCACTGAGATTTCTAGGCCAATGGTATTAAGCATTATGCACTAAGCAGTAACCATGGCTGCTCACAGCTTCACATTCAAACACATAGATGGATCTAATTTTGTTGTTGGGAATCAAGAGTCTTTGCAAATTGCAACACTTGATTTAGGGGATTGGATGAGATGGCCCTTGTGGTCTTTTCCAGCTCCATGGTTCGATGTTTCATGTGCATTATGGACACTGTTTTGGAGTATTCCCTAACTTTGTTTATCCTGTTTGTCCCATGCGTCATTAAAGCACCACATTTTTGAGATACCTTCAATCCACATTAAGTGTGAAGCATAGAATTGGCCCATGTTCCTAGCCCAGAGCTGAACCCCATAAATTTTCTATGGAAATGAAATGTGCAACTGGCCACCAGGTGAATGAATTAGGCAATCCATTGACAGAAGTGTTGAGAAGATATAAATATGAGTCATGATGGTTCAGTTATTTGAGGGTTGGCCTAGGATTGTGAAATCTCCAATCATCCAAGGAAAGAAGCCTGACAGCTGGCATTGGGCAAGCCGTGTTCTCTGCTAGTGAATTTCTGCATCATAAACCTTGCCAAGAAAACTGTAGGAGAGCATCACCATATGTCAGACTTGACTACAAGAACAACTAAAATATTTTAAAACAGTAATAAATGAAGTCTGTGTATACACACACACACAGATGTATATATTGATGATAGGCCTACTCATCTAATATGTTATGTATCTCTCCAAAACACAACCCTCCAGTGATGGCTGTTGGTGACTCTATCCGAGGAGCATAAAAAGTGTTGTAGCAATGGCTCTCAACCTGGGGCTCCCAGATGTTTTTGGCCTACGACTCCCAGAAATCCTAACAGCTGATAAACAGGCTGAGATTTCTGGGAGTTGTAGGCCAAAAACATCTGGGGACCCCAGGTTGAGAACCACTGTGTTGCAGGTTTTAGCTTGACTTTTGAAGGAACTGTCCAAAGTGCTGAACCTATTTTTGAGATAGCACCTTTGAGTCTTCCTTGCCTAAGGAAGCCCTTTGAAAACCATGGGGTTAGTCATAAATCAACAGAGGGCTTAAGGAGACACACACACATTCTCCCTCAACTTTCAGGCTCACGACCCATTGAAAAAGAAGCCCACTGTTTCCTTTCCTAAACTCTCCAGAAAGAAATGCAAAAGCACCACTGAAATAAGAAACTAGTGTCAATGCTGGAAGGTCTGAGTTTGAATCCCATTTTGAGGGTGGGCATTATCTGACAAATGAAATTATAGAAACATTGAGTTGGAAAAGACTCCTAACCCTAACCCTAACCGTAACCCTAACCTGTCCAACCCTTTTTTGGCAGGAACAATCCAAGCTCTCCTGAGAGGTAGCCATCCAGCCTCTGCTTAAAAACATCTAGAGGAGACCCCACTGGACTCCCAGGTAGCATGTCTCACTATGAAACAGATCTTACTCTCAGGATGTTCCTCCTTATGTTTAGATGGAATATTTCCCACCTAATGCCATCCCTGCTACAGATGGCATTCTTCCTGATATTTAGACATGGCAATCATGTTCCCTCTCATCCTTCTTTTCTCCAAGCTAGACATACCTAGCTCCCTAAGCTGCTCCTCATAGGATATGATTTCCAGATCTTTGACAATTTTGGTCATCTTTCCCTGAACACTTTCCATCTTGTCTATCTCCTTCTTGGCTTGTATTGCCCATAACAGAATACAGCAGTGGTTCTCAACCTGGGGTCCCCAGATGGTTTTGGCCTACAACTCCCAGACATCCCAGCCGGTTTACCAGCTGTTATGATTTCTGGGAGTTGAAGGCCAAAAACATCTGGTTGAGAACCCCAGGTTGAGAACCACTGGAATACAGGATCATTCCAGGTGAGGTTTGACCAAAGCAGAAGAGAGTGGGACTATTGACTTCTCTCAGTCTAGACTCTTTATTCATGCAGCCTAGAATCACATAGACGTTTCTAGCTGCTGTTGACTCATGTTCAGCTCATGGTCTGCTAAGACTTCTAGATCCCTTTCACATGGACTGCTTTCAATCCAGGTGTCACCCATCCTATTTTTGTGCATTTCATTTCTTTTGCTTAAGTATAGTACCATACATTTGTCTCTGTTGAAATTCATTTGGTTAGGTTTGGTTCAGCTCTCTGATCTCAGGTTTGGTCCAGCTCTCTTATCTATTGAGGTCCTTTTGGATTCTGACCCTGTACCTGGGAGTATGATCTATCCCTCCCATTGTGTGGTCATCTGCAAATTAGATCAGCATTCCTTCTATTCTGTCATCCAAATCATTGAAAAAGATGTTGAATAGCACTAGGCCCAGGAGAGAACCTTCAAAAGTCACTCCGAAAGAGGAGCCATTAGGAAGCACCCTTTGAGTTTGGCCAGGGTTTGGCCAGGGTTTGAGTTTGGCCAGGGTTTGAGTTTGGCCAGTCAACCAATTCCCAATCCACCAAATTGTATCATTTTCTAGAATCATGGGATAACTTGTCAAAAGCCTTAAAGAAATCAAGATATCAATATGAACCGAGTTACCTGGATATAAAGGCAAGGCTGGCTCCGGTTTCTTTTTCCCTGGCGGGGTGGGGACTTTCCTGAGCTTCTCCTTTGAATATAGCTTTGGCAAATTGACATCCACTGGTGAATGATTCACATGCTTGTCATCAGGCCTACTTGTTCCTGGAGTAGCCTTGTGGTTGGTGGGACGCTGCACCAACTCGGGGAAGACCACCGGCTGGGCTGGAGTTTTCTTCTTGGCATCTGCCACCGCCGGAGAAGGGGACGGCTTCACCAGCAAAGGCAGGAGCTGAGATGTCCTCTGGTTGGCCGGATCTTGTGGACTGGGTTGCTGAAGTCCTGAGAAGTGGGCCTCTCGAATGTCCCTTTGCCCCCGGTTGGCTGGGGCAAAGGACTCGTTGCTTTCCATGTCCTTCTTTTTCAGGATCTGAAATTTCTTCAGAAAGGACGACATCCTACAATAAAACACAGTGCTGTTGTTGTGGGCCTTCAGGTCAACTCTGGCTTATGGCGATCCTATCCAAGGGTTTTCTGGGCCAGATTTATTCAGAGTAGGTTCTCCTTTGCCTTCCTTTGAGGCTGAGAGAACCCAAAGTGTGGATTTGGACCCTGTTTTCCAAGAGGATCAAATCACTATACCCCATGGACTACTAATACATCATAAACCAGGCATCGGCATCAAAAGTTATTATTATGTGCCTTCAAGTTGATTGACTTCTGGTGGCCCTAAGGCAATTCTAATCGCAGATTTTTCTTGGACACATTCATGCAGAAGAGAATAATAATAATAATAATAATAATAATAATAATAATAATAATTTATTTATTTATAACCCGCCCTATCTTCCTGAGGGGACTTACTCTTCCCTTTCTCTCAGACTGAGTGTGTGTGTGGTTTGCCCAATATTGCCCATTGAGTTTCCATGCTTGAGTGGGGATTCAAACCCTGGTCTTCCTAAGTCTCAGTGCAATACCCTAAATTATGGTAAATATCCCATCATTCGTTAGTCACTTTGTTAAACTTCCATTGATGGTCCCATGGCCCTCTCATAAAAGAACTGGGATGCTGTTATGCGTGCATAAATAGTTCTATGCATGAATAATGCAGAGCAGCCATATTCATTTCAAGGCTACAGAAGTGGAGTTCTGTATTATGTGAGTTTTGCACATGGATATATAAATACATATAGTATGTTGTTGCACATTGATTAATAAATGTATATCATACAGGGATACACATTATCTATATCTATCTATCTATCTATCTATCTATCTATCTAGTTATCCGGCGGCAAAAAAAGCCAATGGGATTTTGGCCTGCATCAATAGGAGTCTAGTGTCTAGATCCAGGGAAGTCATGCTACCCCTGCTCTATTCTGCCTTGGTCAGACCACACCTGGGATACTGTGTCCAATTCTGGGCACCACAATTGAGGGATCAACAAGGTGGAATGTGTCCAGAGGAGGGCGACTAAAATGATCAAGGGTCTGGAGGACAAGCCCTATGAGGAGCGGCTTAAAGAGCTGGGCATGTTTAGTCTGCAGAAGAGGAGGCTGAGAGGAGACATGTTAGCCATGGATAAATATGTGAAGGGAAGTCACAGGGAGGAGGGAGCAGGCTTGTTTTCTGTTGTCCTGGAGACGAGGATGCAATGGAACAATGGATTCAAACTACAAGAAAGGAGATTCCATCTGAACATTAGGAAGAACTTCCTGACTGTGAGAGAGAGTTGTTCAGCAGTGGAGCTCTCTGCCCCGGAGTGTGATAGAGGCTCCTTCTTTGGAAGCTTTTCAACAGAGGCTGGATGGCCATCTGTCAGGGGTGCTTTGAATGCAATTTTTCTGCTTCTTGGCAGAATGGGGTTGGTCTGGGTAGCCATGAGGTCTCTTCCAGCTCTATGATTCTATGATCCATCCATCCCTTCTCCATTCAATTTCTACCCCTTCTTCCTCCTGCCATTGGATCTAAGGCAGCTATGAGCAAGGTGCATTTAGTTGGGCAATGTTGCAATCTGTTAACAAGGCAGTGCTGCACAACAGTTGGGTGAAAGTTATGCTGCATCTCCCAAAGGTTTTTATTGGGCCCTTGCATCACTTCTTACATGATTCATCTACTCACATTTTAGTCTTAGCTGACAATATGAAGGAGGGAGGTTCCGGCGTTGGAAGTGCCAAGGCCCTTGCCGGGTGCGAGGGAACTTGTGTACCTGAAAAACAGAGGAGAAAGGGACCACAGATGTTAGTTATTGGGTGCTTTGTGTTCTTTGCCCAAATATTTTAATCTGCTTTCATCCCACTGGAAAAAGTTAGGAGCTGTGTATCTCCTGCCTGATGGAAGACTAGCTAATATAATATTAAAAGTTGGGTGGATTATGTATGCTTCAGTGTGGGTTTTCCAAGATTGGTTTGGATGGCATTACTCTCTCCCTAGAAGCCAAGATGGCTGTCATATTTTGGACGTTTCATGAGAATGTAATTGTCCTAAATGTTTGGTAGAGCAGAATTTCAATTGCCAGACATAGATGGAAGGTACTTCAATTGCTTTCCAATTATTTTTTTTACCAGTACTACCCTTGCTATCGTGATTATATACATAATTATTCCCCTTGTGGGTTTTTTAATTTGTTCATCTATCATGTTGAGAAGATACCGTTGCGGTGTAAATTCTAATTCCAATTGTACCATATAAAATGGTAAAGGTTTTCCCCTGACATTAAGTCTAGTCGTGTCTGACTCTGAGGGTTGGTGCTCATCTCCATTTCTAGGCCGAAGAGCCAGCGTTGTCCGTAGACACCTCCAAGCTCATGTGGCCGGCATGACTCCATGGAGCGCCGTTACCTTCCCACGGAAGCGGTACCTATTGATCTACTCACATTTGCATGTTTTTGAACTGCTATGTTGGTAGAAGCTGGGGTAACAGCAGGAGCTCACCCTGCTCCCTGGATTCGAACCACCAACCTTTTGATCAGTAAGTTCAGCAGCTCAGCGTTTTAACCCACTCCGTTACCGGGGGCTCCATATATATACATACATACACACACACACACACACACACACATACACGTAACACATATATACACACTATATATAAATAGATAGAATCATAGAATCAAAGAGTTGGAAGAGACCTCATGGGCCATCCAGTCCAACCCCATTCTGCCAGGAAGCAGGAATATTGCATTCAAATCACCCCTGACAGCTGGCCATCCAGCCTCTGCTTAAAAGCTTCCAAAGAAGGAGCCTCTACCACACTCCAGGACAGAGAGTTCCACTGCTGAACAGCTCTCACAGTCAGGAAGTTCTTCCCCATGTTCAGATGGAATCTCCTCTCTTGTAGTTTGAAGCCATTGTAGATAGATAGGTAGATATGTGTTTGTGTGTATACACACACACGTATACAGTATACACACACACACACACACACACACTATATTGTCTTCCTATAATTCTTAACCCTTTTACATTTCCTTAGAATATGATGGAGGTATCTTCCTCTTTCTCAAGCTTCCAACATAGATCTCTCCAGGTTTTAAATATTTTAGCTAAGCTATGTGAGGTTAGATACCATTGTCTTTCCATGCTCTTTCCCATTGATAAATGCCCATTACACAGCCAACTTTTTTGCCCAAGTCGGCATATATTCTTTTATTGATTCCAACTTTTTTTGGAGCAAAATGTATATATTTTGGAGATAGTAATTGTCCCTTTATCACATATTAATTTATCCTGTTCCATTTCTACCAATAGTTTTCCTTCATGTTTACTATCCATTTTAAAATGCTCTGTTAGCCTCAAGTATAAGAGCCACTGCACTTTGACGCCTTCTTTTACTAATTCTTCTCTAGTTTTTAGTCTTGTAGATCCTTTATCTTTTATCAATTTATCTTTATAGTTCAGCCATCCTTTGAGAGCTTGTGTTTCAGTTCCCATTAAAGATTTATGTGGAGCCCCTATAGCACAGTGGGTTAAACCGTTGAGCTGCTGAACTTGCTGACCGAAAAGTTGCCGGTTCAAATTCAAGGAGCGGGGTAAGCTCCCACTGTTAGCCCCAGCTCCTGCCAACCTAGCAGTTTGAAAACATGCAAATGTGAGTAGATCAATAGGTACCGTTCTATCAGGAAAGAAATGGGGCTCCGTGCAGTCATGGCCACATGGCCTTGGAGGTGTCTACAGACAACGCCGGCTCTTCGGCTTAGAAATGGAGATGAGCCCCAACCCCCAGAGTCGGACACGACTGGACTTTATGTCAGGGGAAAACCTTAACTTTACCTAAATTGCATTTATAAAATATACATACTAAAATGTATTTCTATGAAATATATATTAAAATACATAGATTAGAGATTAAATACTGGACTTAATGTCAGGGGAAAACATTTACCTTTACTCTAATCCAAAATGCTGTTTTCACCTTTTCCCAAATCCTATATATATATATATATATATATATATATATATAATGCTCTTCTAACACTATGGTGATGGAAAAAAAATATTTTATCGAGCTTTATCGCAATCTATGTATACATGTTTTGTTATTATATTATTTTTGTAATATTTTTAAACTGTGGGTGTGTGTTTGAATCTGTGGATACCGAATCAGTGGATACGGAGGAGCAACTGTATTTCTGTTGTGTGTTCCGTTCATTTAAAGGATTTATAGATTACTTTTACCCAAAAATAATCCCAGGGTGATTAAGCCATAACTCATCCTGGGCAATTTAAAGTACATCTTAGATGGCCATGAGCTGTTTTACCTGATCTTCAATCTTGCTTCTATTCCTCGATCTTCCAAAAATGTTACCTTTGGGATTTCCACACTTGGGGGAAAGCTCCTTGGCAACTGTGGATCCCTCCCCATCAGCTTTGCTCAGGCCTCCAAGTCCTTGCAAACAAAGGCTGTGAAGTCACATCCTTATTTATGGCATCATCGGGGAGGAAGTGATGTCACGGCAAGGAAGACTTTGGGGTCACCTGGCCCAAGGCAACGGAGAACAGGCCATGGATTGTATTTCTTTTCACTCGCTAATATGACGGCCAGTCTAAACATTGAAGACGGCGAATATTGCAGGTTGTATGCTAGTTAAAGCAATGGTATTCCCCATAGTCACCTACGGATGTGAGAGCTGGACCATAGGGAAGGCTGAGCGAAGGAAGAGAGATGCTTTTGAACTGTGGTGCTGGAAGAACGTTCTGAACCACGAGAAGATCCAACCACTCCATACTTCAAGAAATAAAGCCCGACTGCTCATTGGAGAGAAGGATAGTAGAGGCCAAGATGAAGTACTTTGGCCACATCATGAGAAGAAAGGAAAGCTTAGAGAAGTCAATGATGCTGGGGAAAATGGAAGGAAAAAGGAAGAGGAGGTGACCAAGGGCAAGATGGATGGATGGCATCCTTGAAGTGACTGGATTGACCTTGAAGGAGCTGGGGGTGGTGACGACTGACAGGAAACTCTGGCGTGGAGTGGTCCATGAAGTCACGAAGACTCGGAAACGACTGAACGAATGAACAACAACAATGCCAGAGATCAGCCTGTTCTTCCAACCAGAATATATGCAACTTTACCTGCCTTAATGAATATCAGTTTTGAAGAGAAGAGGAATGCTTCTACTGGAAGTGAACTATCTCCACTGGAAAACATTGGAATATGTCATAATGGAGTTCCTGTTATTATGATTGTTGTGGTTGTTGTTGTTGGTGTTGTTATGTCACTATTACATTATTGTGTTTTGTCATTAATATAATTGTTGTAATTATGGCATTGGTATCATCGTTACTGTGATATAATTTTTAGTTGGGCTCGTCATCTCTTCATTACTACAGTGAAATATGTTGGTTGTAGGTTTTTTGGGCTATATTGCCATGTTCTAGAAGCAGTCTTTCCTGACGTTTCACCTGCATCTGTGGCAGGCATCCTCAGAATCATAGAATCATAGAGTTGGAAGAGACCTCCTGGGCCTTCATCCAGTCCAACCCCATTCTGCCAAGAAGCAGGAATATTGCATTCAAATCACCCCTGACAGATGGCCATCCAGCTTCTGTTTAAAAGCTTCCAAAGAAGGAGCCTTCACCACACTCTGGGGCAGAGAGTTCCACTGCTGAACGGCTCTCACAGTCAGGAAGTTCTTCCTCATGTTCAGATGGAATCTCCTCTCTTGTAGTTTGAAGCCATTGTTCTGCATCCTAGACTCCAGCGAAGCAGAAAACAAACTTGCTCCCTCCTCTCTGTGACTTCCTCTCAAAAGGTTGTGAGGTTTGTTGGAAACTAGGAAAATTAGGTTTATACATCTGTCGAATGGACAGGGTGAGAGAAAGAACTCTTGTATGTTGGAGCTAGGTGCGAATGTTTCTGTTGGCCACCTTGATTAGCATTTGGTGGCCTGACAGTTTTTAGGTGTGGCTTGTTACTGCCTGGGGGAATCTTTTGTTGTGAGGTAATTAGCTGTTCCTGATTGTTTCTTGTCTGGATTTCCCCTATGTTTGAGTTTTGTTCTATATTTGCTGTTACAATTTTTTTAATACTGATAGCCAGATTTTGTTCATTTTCATGGTTTCCTCCTTTCTGTTGAAAAAAAAGAAAAAACCTTAAAATTATAACAGTAAATCAAGGACTCTCTCCATAAGCATGTGGACAATTTCAACAGAAAGGAGGAAACCATGACAATGAACAAAATCTGGCTATCAGTATTAAAAAACTCTAAAATTAGAACAGCACAACAACAGAGAGGAAACAAAGAAGGACATCTAAGCACCTCTCCACAAAAGATTGCTCCAGGCACTGCCAGGCAATCAAATGCTAATCAAGGTGAACAGTTCAAACATTCACACCTAGCTCCATCAGACAATAGTCCTTTGTCCCACCCTGGTCATTCCCCAGATATATAAACCCCTTTTCCTAGTTCCAACAGACCTCACTACGTCTGAGGATGCTTGCCATAGATGCAGGTGAAACATCAGGAGAAAATGCCTTTAGAACATGACCATATAGCTCGAAGAAACCTACAACAACCCAACTCTCTCCATAGTTGCAGACTGGCCATGTTGTCCAGATGCCTGACCACCATCTCCCAAAGCAGGTGCTCTATTCCAAACTCAAGAACGGAAAACAGAATGTTGGTGGACAGGAAAAGAGATTGAAAGATGGGCTCAAAGCCAACCTTAAAATCTCTGGCATAGACACTGAGAACTGGGAAGCCCTGGCCCTTGACCGCTCCAGCTGGAGGTCAGCTGTGACCAGCGGTGGTGCAGAATTTGAAGAGGCACAAATGGAGGGAGAAAGAGAGAAACGTGCCAAGAGGAAGGCGCGTCAAACCAACCCCGACCGGGACCGCTTTCCACCTGGAAACCGATGTCCTCACTGCAGGTGAATCATAGAATCAAAGAGTTGGAAGAGACCTCATGGGCCATCCAGTCCAACCCCATTCTGCCAAGAAGCAGGAATATTGCATTTAAATCACTCCTGACAGATGGCCATCCAGCCTCTGTTTAAAAGCTTCCAAAGGAGGAGCCTCCACCACACTCCGGGGCAGAGAGTTCCACTGCTGAACGGCTCTCACAGTCAGGAAGTTCTTCCTCATGTTCAGATGGAATGTCCTCTCTTGTAATTTGAAGCCATTGCTCCATTGCGTCCTAGTCTCCAGGGAAGCAGAAAACAAGCTTGCTCCCTCCTCCCTGTGGCTTCCTCTCACATATGTATACATGGCTATCATGTCTCCTCTCAGCCTTCTCTTCTTCAGGCTAAACATGCCCAGCTCCTTAAACTGCTCCTCATAGGGCTTATTCTCCAGACCCTTGAGCATTTTAGTCGCCCTCCTCTGGACACATTCCAGCTTGTCAATATCTCTCTTGAATTGTGGTGCCCAGAATTGGACACAATATTCCAGGTGTGGTCTAACCAAAGCGGAATAGAGCATGGGAAGCATGACTTCCCTAGATCTAGACACTAGGCTCTTCTTGATGCAGGCCAAAATCCCGTTGGCTTTTTTTGCAGGTCAAGATGCAGGTCAGGAAGAGGGCTCCACAGTCACGCATGGACCCACTGCCAGGATACTACACTTGGAGGACCATCATCCTCGGACTAGGAGGGACCTAAGAGGGGCAGATGCTCCAATTGGTGCTAAAAGTAGGCAAGACCAAAGGATAGGACTCCACAGCTCCCTCTGTGCCCAAGGAATGATGCTCAAATCAGCTTTGCCTTTCAGGAAGCAGTGCCATCCACGACAATAACAAGGCCATAAAACCCGAGTTTGAAGAAGTATATTCTAATCCATAAAAAAGAGATGCCATCATAAACATGCATGTTTTTAAGGCATTGCAAGCATCTTCGTTGTTTTCCATGGCAAGGGACAAAGGCAGCCGTCCCACCGAGAGCAATAAAACAAGCAAACCCATCGCTGAGGTTGTTAAAAAGTTCAGAAGAAGCACATAATACAAAGCAGTGTTAAATAATGTATTGGCACTTTGTAATGTGCACCGCAAGATGTAAAACTGCCTTCGTTGTAAAGTACTATGTTTGAGGATATTTCACACCAAGGAATAAGATGGCTACGTCAGTCGTACTAGAATTAATACAGTTTGACACCAATTTAACACCCCTGGCTCAATGCGTTGGAATCTCAGGGCTTGTAGTTTGGTGAGACAACAGCACTCTTTGGCAGAGAAGACTCAAGATCTTGTAACTCCTAGTCCAAGTAGTGTCAGATTAATATAATCATAGAATCCTAGAGTTGGAAAGGATCTTGTGGGCCATCCATTTCAGGAATATTGCATTCAAATCACCCCTGACAGATGGCCATCCAGCCTCTGTTTAAAAGCGTCCAAAGAAGGAGCCTCCATCACACTCCACGGCAGAGAGTTCCACTGCTGAACAGCTCTCACAGTCAGGAAGTTCTTCCTCGTGTTCAGATGGAATCTCCTCTCTTGAAGTTTGAAGCCATTGTTCTGTGTCCTAGTCTCCAAGGAAGCAGAAAACAAGCTTGCTCCTTCCTCCCTGTGGCTTCCTCTCACATATTTATACATGGCTATGATATCTCCTCTCAGCCTTCTTTTCTTCAGGCTAAACATGCCCAGCTCTTTAAGCCGCTCCTCATAGGGCTTGTTCTCCAGACCCTTGATCATTTGAGTCTCCCTCCTCTGGACACTTTCCAGTTTGTCAATATCTCTCTTGAATTGTGGTGCCCAGAATTGGACACAATATTCCAGGTGTGGTCTAACCAAGGCGGAATAGAGCATGGGGAGCATGACTTCCCTAGATCTAGACACTAGGCTCCTATTGATGCAGGCCAAAATCCCATTATCTTTTTTTGCTGCTGCATCACATTCCTGGCTCATGTTTAACTTGTTGTCCACGAGGACTCCCAGATCTTTTTCACACGTACTGCTCTCGAGCCAGGCTTCATTGTCCCCCATCCTGTATCATGGATTCAAGCTGCAGAAAAAGCAATTCCACCTGAACATTAGGAAGGACTTCTTAATGGAAAGAGTTGTTTGACAGTATAATGTGCTGCTTCCTGGGAGTCTGGTGGAGTCTCCATTTGTAGAGGTTTCTAATTAGAAGCTGGATGTGCACCTGTCAAGGGGATTGTGTGTTCCTAGTTGGCAGACTGGATGTTTCTTATGATCTTTTCCAACTCTATGATTCGATGACCATCCATAGAAAACAAGCAGGAGATGGGGAGGCAATTTCTGTCTAGTTCTGGGGTTAATGACAGCAATCGCACCCTGGGTGTAACTCTTGGTTCCAAAGGCTGCCCTGATAGAAAAAAGTACTCCTTTCTCCCCAGCGAGTGCAACCTTGCTTGCCAAGATTCACTGCCCATCTGATAAGGCTGCTATCTGAGCCTGTGCTAGGAATGCCTCATGTGGGGTGTGGACCCATCTTAAGGCCTGGCTTATTATCTACAGAGGGAGGGCAAAACCTGCAGATCAAGGAGCCAAGCTGAGGCTGATCCCACGTGCAAACTCTGGCTGACCTCATTTTTTTTTGTCATGTCAGGAGCAACTTGAGAAACTGCAAGTCGCTTCTGTTGCGAGAGAATTGGCCGTCTGCAAGGACATTGCCCAGGGGACACCCTGATGTTTTGATGTTTTATCATCCTTGTGGGAGGCTTCTCTCATATCCCCGCATGAGGAGCTGGAGCTGATAGAGGGAGCTCATCCACTCTCTCCCCAGATTCGAACCTACAACTTGTTGGTCTTCAGTTCTGCCGGCACAGGGGTTTAACCCGCTGCACCACCGGAGGCTCCAACTGACCTCGTAAAAGGAAATTATATCCCTTTAGAGCAGTGTTTCCCAACCTTTGCTCTTGACAAGCTGGAATGTGTCCAGAGGAGGGCAACTAAAATGATCAAGGGTTTGGAGAAAAAGCCCTATGAGGAGCGGCTTAAGGAGCTGGTCATGTTTAGCCTGAAGAAGAGAAGGTCTGTGGGTGACTGTGGAGCCCTATTTTTGACCTACATCTTGACCTGCAAAAAAAGCCAATGGGATTTTGGGCTGCATCAATAGGAGCCTAGTGTCTAGATCTAGGGAAGTCCTGCTCCCCATGCTCTATTCCTCTTTGGTTAGACCACACCTGGAATATTGTGTCCAATTCTGGGCACCACAATTCAAGAGAGATATTGACAAGCTGGAATGTGTCCAGAGGAGGGCGACTAAAATGATCAAGGGTCTGGAGAACAAGCCCTATGAGGAGCGGCTTAAGGAGCTCGGCATGTTTAGCCTGAAGAAGAGAAGGCTGAGAGGAGATATGATAGCCATGTATAAATATGTGAGAGGAAGCCACAGGGAGGAAGGAGCAAGCTTGTTTTCTGCTTCCCTGGAGACTAGGACGTGGAACAATGGCTTCAAACTACAAGAGAGGAGATTCCATCTGAACATGAGGAAGAACTTCCTGACTGTGAGAGCCGTTCAGCAGTGGAACTCTCTGCCCCGGAGTGTGGTGGAGGCTCCTTCTTTGGAAGATTATTATTATTATTATTATTATTATTATTATTATTAAACTTTATTTGTACCCCGCTAGCATTTCAGGAAGGACTTGATGTGGCTTACAGAGGCCAAGGCCTCAACACAAGAGCAGCAAACATTAACAATACAATACAAAGCAAAAATTAAAACATAAGCAATGACAAAAACATTACACTATTACACATTAAAAACCAGGGCCGGGCCAATGATGGGAACAGGTTAAAAAGTGCTGGATGTGACGGTGGTATGTTGGGATTCTGGGCAAGTGCAATGTGCAGAGAGTCTTAACTCTAATAAGGTGCTTCTGGGACATAGTGCTGGAGATTATCCTATTCCGGAAAGGTACATCGGAATAGCCAGGTCTTCAAGTTCTTCCTAAAGACTGCCAACGTGGGTGCTAGTCTAATGTCTTTGGGGAGGGTGTTCCAGAGTCGGGGGGCAACCACAGAGGAGGCCCTGTCCCTCGTCCCCACCAAACGAGCCTGTGACGCAGGTGGGATCGGGAGCAGGGCCTCTCCGGATGAATGAAGGGAGCGTGTGGGTTCGTAGATAGAGATGCGGTCATGCAGGTAGGCAGGTCCCAAACCGTTCAGGGCTTTTAAACAGAAGCTGGATGGCCATCTGTCAGGGGTTGATTTGAATGCAATATTCCTGCTTCTTGGCAGAATGGGGTTGGACTGGATGGCCCATGGGCTCTCTCCAACTCTATGATTCTATGATTCTGAGGATGCCCGCCACAAATGCAGGTAAAATGTCAGGAAAAAATGATTCTAGAACATAGCCCGAAAAACGTACAACAACCAAGGTATTTCACTGTAGTAATGAAGAGATGATGAGCCCAACTAAAAATTGATTCTTTGATTCTATGATTCCATAGGTTTTGGAGTTTGCCTCCCAGAATTCTTGACTCTCAGTCAAGCTGGTTGGGGCTCCTGGGAATTGACACCACAAATACCTGAAGGAGCAAGCCTTAGAGTAGTGTTTCTCAACCTTCCTAATGCCGTGACCCCCGAATATAGTTCCTCATGTTGTGGTGACCCCCCAACCATAAAATTGTTTTAGTTGCTAACTGTAATTTTACTACTGTTATGCATCATAATGTAAATATCTGATATGCCGGATATATTTTCATTCACTGGACCAAATTTGGCACAAATACCCAAACCACCCAAATTTGAATACTGTTGGGGTTGGGAGGGGATTTATTTTTGTCATTTGGGAGTTGTAGTTGCTGGGATTTATAGTTCACCTACAATCAAAGAGCATTCTGAACTCCACCAATGTTGGAGTTGAACCAAACTTGGCACACAGAACCCCCATGACCAACAGAAAATACTGTTTTCTGATGGTCTTTGGTGACCCCTCTGACACCCCCTCGTGACCCCCCCAGGGGTCCCGACCCCCAGGTTGAGAAACGCTGCCTTAGAGGTTCCATGTGATCTTCATCTTGGGTGGATAAAACTGCTCAGACCAAAACATGATCATAGGATATGTTTACACTGTAGAATTAATGGATGTGGATGCAACAAGGTCTCCTATGACCGTCCTTCAATAAGATCTCCTATGACCGTCTAGCAAACAAACTAGTCCAATGTGGATCTTTAATTGGTTAAGCGAACGAACCCAGAGGGTGCTCACCAATGCTTCCCCTTCATCCTGGAAAGAAGTGACAAGTTGAGCACCATCAGCAGGGTTCTGTCCGGAGCCCAGTCCTGTTCAGGATCTTTATTAATGACTTAGATGAAGGGCTAGAAGGCAGGATTATCAAGTTTGCAGACGACACCAAATTGGGAGGGAGAGCCAAGACTCCAGAAGACAGGAGCAGAACTCAAAACGATCTTAACAGATTAGAGAGATGATTGGCCAAAACTAACCTAATGAAGTTCATTGGGGACAAATGGAAGATACTCCACTTAGGCAGAAAAAAGAGGAGGGCAACTAAAATGATAACCCGATAAATTCACAAATTGGTCCACGATAGAGGAATATGAAAAAATGAAAACTTAATGGATATACTAATAGATTTTTGTGTGTAAAGGAGATACAAGGAGAGACGGTTTATATTATTGTTGTTGTTCATTCGTTCAGTCGTCTCCGACTCTTCGTGACCTCATGGACCAGCCCACGCCAGAGCTCCCTGTTGGCTGTCACCACCCCCAGCTCCTTCAAGGTCAGTCCAGTCACTTCAAGGATGCCATCCATCCATCTTGCCCTTGGTCGCCCCCTCTTCCTTTTTCTTTCCACTTTCCCCAGCATCATTGTCTTCTCTAGGCTTTGCTGTCTCCTCATGATGTGGCCAAAGGACTTCAGCTTTGTCTCTAGTATTATATTATTAATTGATACTAAATCAGTTTATATTATCAAATTGATACTAAACTTCGACCTTAATGGAAAATAGTTAAAGATAAAGATGATGCCGCAAAGGATTAGATAGAAGTCAACAGATATCTTTTTTCTCTTTTGTTTCTCTGCTGTTTGTCAAATTTTTCGATATAATATTTTTGATATTATTATTTATTTATTTATTGTATCAGTATCAACCAGACAATTGTATTACAATTTTAACAAATTTTTAACAAACAGACATTTTTTTGGTGTTATTATTATTATTATTATTATTATTATCAATAGGACTTTTTTCTCTTCCTTTTTCCCCCCCCCCCACTTTTCTATAACATTATTGTTCCCCCACTTTGTTGTTGTTGTTGTTCATTCGTTCAGTCGTCTCCGACTCTTCGTGACCTCATGGACCAGCCCACGCCAGAGCTCCCTGTTGGCCGTCACCACCCCCAGCTCCTTCAAGGTCAGTTCAGTCACTTCAAGGATGCCATCCATCCCCCACTTTACTTGTATAGAAAAATATATATATCCCTCTACACCCTCTCCCTTTCTACTCTTAATAAAATAGAATTAAAAAAAGAAACTGCAAGTCGCTTTTAGTGAGAGAGAATTGGCCGTCTGCAAGGACGTCGCCCAGGGGATGCTCGGATGTGTGATGTTTTACCATCCTTGTGGGAGGCTTCTCTCATGTCCCTGCATGGGAAGCTGGAGCTGACAGAGGGAGCTCAACTTGCTCTCCCGGGATTTGAACTGCTGACCAGCAGACAGCAGTCCTGCCAGCACAAGGGTTAAACCCATTGCAACCATGGGGGCGAATGCTGAGTAAAATGTAATGTCCCTTTTGTCTATGTGATCAATATAGTTATTACAAAACCCAGCACTGGAGTCTGTTTACTTCTTTCTCTGAAAGTGCCTAATGAATATACTTATGACACGGAACATTCCTACTGAGATTCCAGAGGTAGGTATCTCACAACAGATTGGTTATAGAAGCAATCCAATGTTCCTCCAGCTTGTCTAACACGCACATTTCCATTTATTCCATTTATTGTGCACAGTTGTCTGGTGGCACATTCAAAATATTACAGTCTGCTGAAAGCTGTCTTTGCTCCATCGTTTCCCAGTCCTGCTTTCACAGCTGGACCTCAATGTCCAGGCTGTCTTTATTGGATTCGTTCTTCTGACAGGGTTCTGGCTTTGGCTGAGGTCGGTTGTGGAAGTCAACAAAGATGTTGTAGATGAAGATTCCAAGCAGACTCCCCAACGTTGGGGCCACAATGGGGACCCACCACCAGCAATTTCCAGCTCTGAAAGAAAGCGGAATACATAAAGGATTGTTAGGGCATGTAAGAAATCAGATAGTGTGTGTGTGTGTCAACGGTTGGGTTACGCTCAGGGAGCTAGCTGAGCCTGGGAGTTTTGGATACAGTTACATTTTTCACAGTTGAGCTGTGCAAGTGCTCACAAGCAGAGAGAGAGACAGTTTGGAGTGCGCTCTTGCTTCATGACCTGCTGGAAGGAGTCTCTCCACATGGACAAAGAAAGACCATTTTAAATCTCTCTCTCTTTTTTTATATAAAAAATCCCTCTAAAAGGACATTATGTGAGTTAATGTGACTGATCACATCATTGTACATATGTTGGTCTGGATTACAAAGACTAAACTACTTGTTCTTTATTGAAAATCTGTGTAGCATGTTTTCTTTCAGTGTGTGGACTGATCAAATGTGAACTATGCGTGATTTTACATTACATCACAAGGATGGCACATTGAGGAGGGGGCAAGGTTTAGTTTTCTGCTGCTCTGGAGATTAGGACACAATGGAGCAACGGATTCATTTTGCAGGACATGAGATTCCACCTAACCATTAGGAAGAACCTCCTGATTGTATAGAGCTGTTAGACACAAACATATAGAATATAGATAGATAGCTAGATAGATAGATAGATAGATAGATAGACAGACAGACACATACACACAGATGGAGAGAAAGAGAGAGAAAGAGAGAGGGAGGGAGCATTTATATTGTGGAATGAATGCAGTTTGACACCACTTGAACTGACATAGCTCAATGCTTTGAAAACCTGGGATTTGTAGTTTGGGAAAATTTATTTATTTGCTTATTTACATGATTTATATTCTGCCCTTCTCACCCCGCAGGAGACCCAGGGCAGGTTACAATGCACATATACATGGCAAACATTCAGTGCCATTTAGACGTACAACATATATAGACAGACACAGAGGCAATTTAACATTCCAGCTTTCCGGCTTCATGAGGGTATGCTCAATTCTCAGCCACAGGGGGGGTGGGGGGTGCTGCTTCACCATTCACTAGTGATACCAATCCTTGATGAAGTACTTCCTCATTCTTGCACACACTGCTGAAGGTTTTATGTTGTTGTAAATTAGTTACCGTATATTCCGGTGTACTAGACGGCTTTTTAGGCATGTAAAACCTTATAAAATTTTGGGGGTCGTCTAGTACGCCGGGTATAAAATTAAAATAATAATAAAATTACATACTATGGCTGCCTTGGGCTCGGGCTCCCCTCCTCCTCCTCCACCTTGACTCATGGTGGCCTCCCAGGCAGGCTCCCCGTCCTTCCTCCCTTCCTGGTTGCGTTCCTTGCTCAGGCCCAGGCCTCTTCTTTGTTGGTGGCCAGGCCCCTGGGCTGCTTTCCGCGCTGCTCAGGCCACTCTCCTTTCTGTCCATACCTCACGAGAAGTGCCTCTTCTCCCGTAAGACAACATTGTCTCGTGGGAGAAGAGGCACTTTGCGCGAGGCCTGGACAGGAAGAAGGAGAGCGGCCTGAGAAGCGCCTGGTTTGGAGAGTTGTCTTAAACGGCGAGTATATCCCCAACTCTCTATTTTGTTTGCTAAAGTTGGGGGGTCGTCTTATAGCCCCAGTCGTTTTGTACCCTGGAATATACGGTAAATTAACCTCCCCGCATAAACCGGTACCTAAATTTTCTACTTGACAGATACAACTGTCTTTTGGACTGCATAGGTCAACAGCAAGCTAGACTATTAATGGTTGGGAGCTCACTCTGACCCAGGCAGGCTTCAAACTCATGACCTCTCAGTCAGTAGTGATTTAATACAACTTGCTACTTACTAGCTGCGCCACAGCCCGGTCCAATAGCATTCCTTGGCAGTAAAGGCTAAAGACCATGACAAACTTCCTCCAATGATTCCACAGCATTGAGCTATGGCAGTTCAGATGATACAGTGTAGAAGCACCCAGAATGTATGTGTGTATGGCAATACAACTCCCATCTATCCAAGCTAGTAGGGTCAATAAAGGGGTTATGAGAGTTGCAGTCCAAAAAGAATAATATCTAAGAGGCACCAGTTGCCCATCCTGGCAACCACGGTGTTGGGGTTCAGCCTGTGTGTGAACCTGAACCGGATTCTCTGATTGTATTTCCTGATGCTACTGAAAATGTATTTCTCCCTGAGGGTAATTCTGAGGTCAGTGACTTGGAAAGTGAAACTACACATTCTGATGAGAATGTTGCAGAGTCAAGGGGTGATAACTCTCCAGAGGAGATAGCACCTGGATTCCTTAATGAGGATAGAAAAGGACAGATTTGGAAAAACAGGAGTGAATCGCAGAGTTTGCGAAGGTCAAGCAAATTAAGGGAAAAGGAAGCTCAGGCTTCAAAGCCTGGAGGCGTGTCACGAAACAGTTTCTTCAGTTTTAATTGCCTCTCGCCGGGTTGTCTCTTTAGAACAGGCATCATTTAGACTGAGGCATTACCTTGGCAGATTTCCCTGTTTCCTGTGGCCTACATCCCAAGAGGCTTCTAGTGATCCAAGTACGATTAGTGATTTGCTAACAGGTTCCAGGTTTTTACAGTGTTGCTTTTGGAATTTTGATCTAATTCATGGATATTCCTGACTGCTGAATTTTACTGTGGCTTTTTGACTTTGCATTTTCCTCTATTTTGTAACCATTTTGCATCAATAAAAAGGGATTGTTTTTCCCACAGTCAAGTGTGGTGGATTGTTATCTTATGGTCTCGTTTCCTGCTCTGTATTGCAACACACGGAGGTAAACTCACAGGAAGACATCCCGACCCCATCCAGCAATGGCAGTGAAAATCCTTGGTGGCAAATCCCGGGAAGGGTTGATGGCGTAGCCGGTGTTCATGCCCATGGACATGCCAATTGCCACAACGAGAAGCCCCGTGATAAACGCGCCAGTGCCCTGAAGAGCAGCTGCATTCTTTGTGTCATTGATGGAGAGGACTCCAATGAGAAGAATACTGGTGGCAATGACCTGGAGGGAATGGGATGGGGAGAGAGGAGGGGACACAGAGAAGACAGTCAACACACAGAAGAGCCTTCTCAAATCAAGAAATCCCATGCCAGTCAGTGCACAACGGTCACTGCAATTTCTTCACCATATCCTAGATGATCTGAGGACGTTTATGAGTTGTCTACATTTTCATTCTGGTTCTGGGATGGCAACTTCAGTTAGTCTTTTGTTTAATCCCAAACAGCCATAGACCTTACTGCAGAACCAACCCCAACAATATTCAAAACAGGAAAAGCCACTTTTAGTTTGGTTGCAGCGGAGTGAATCTGGAGGTTGCAAAGAGCTTTAGAGTTTGCAGAAGTATTGTTCCTGGAACTTCGAGGAGAAGCAAATATCCTTGTTTCCCCGAGATGGAAGAGTGGAGTTCATGGCCTTAAAAGCACAGGCAGCCTATGGGTCACACTTTGCTCATCCCTGTTCTGGATTACTTAGATGTCTGAACCTCCATGCATAGAAAGCTAATATAAGAAGCAAAGAGGTTTCTCCTGAGATGCTAGTTTTCTTTCTGCAGGTATCGGACACATTGATGTGGAAATAAGGTTCCCATATCACCACCTATGGGACAGTCCACATTCGTGAGCCTTGTGCTTCCAATCTTACTCTGACTCCCCCATACACCCATTTCCTTTCTCTACTCTATTCCAGAGAACAGCAACCCCCCACATCCTGGCTACTGGTGCTGAAATTGGACATCAGGATTGAAAAAAACCCTGTGTTTTCAAACATCCCACTCCCCAAAAGACATTTCTATGGCCCCAAAATGGCACACCACAATCTGGCTCAAGCCAAGATGCATTCCAATGCAACAAAGTTGCATAGATCTCAACCCACACTGACCTCACTATGGAGATCGGCTTGGAATAGTTCCTTTTCCCAGACTACAATGTCCAGAATCACACAGGAAGTGGCAACTGATGGTGTCCATGGCACGGGACAATCCAAAGGATAAAAGTATTGGCCCCAATTCAGATTCAGCACCTTGGAGAGCTCTCTCAAAGTTGGCCTTGGCTCTCTAGCACATTGTTTCTCAACCTCCCTAATGACACCATCCCTTAATACAGTTCCTCATGTGGTGGTGACCCCCAACCATAACATTATTTTCATTGCTACTTCATAACTGTCATTTTGCTCCTGTTATGAATCATAATGTAAATATCTGATATGCAGGATGTATTTTCATTCACTGGACCAAATTTCGCACAAATATCCAATACGCCCAAATCTGAATACTGATGGGGTTTGGGAGCTGTAATTGCTAGGATTTATAGTTCACCTACAATCAAAGGGCATTCTGAACTCCACCAGTGATGGAACTGAATCAAACTTGGCACACAGAACTCAAATGATCAACAGAAAATACTGGAAGAATTTGGTGCGCATTGACCTTGAGTTTTGGAGTTGTAGTACACCTACATCCAGACTCAAACAATGATGGATCTGGACCAAACTTGGCACGAATACTCAGTATGCCCAAATGTGAATACTGGTGGAGTTTGGGCAAAACAGACCTTGACATTTGGGAGTTGTAGTTGCTGGGATTTATAGTTCACCTACAATCAAAGGGCATTCTGAACTCCACCAGTGATGGAACTGAATCAAACTTGGCACAAAGAACTCAAATGATCAACAGAAAATACTGGAAGAATTTGGTGCGCATTGACCTTGAGTTTTGGAGTTGTAGTTCACCTACATCCAGACTCAAACAATGATGGATCTGGACCAAACTTGGTACAAATACTCAGTATGCCCAAATGTGAATACTGGTGGAGTTTGGGCAAAATAGACCTTGACATTTGGGAGTTGTAGTTGCTGGGATTTATAGTTCACCTACAATCAAAGAGCATTCTGAACCCCACCAATGATAGAATTGGGTCAAACTTCCCACACAGAATGACTAACAGAAAATCATGTGTTTCTGGTCTTTGGAGACCCCTCTGATACTTCTCCATGATCTCCACAAGGGTCCTGACCCCCAGGATGAGAAACATTGTAGCAGCTGGCAGAGTTCCCCAAAAGTGAAATGACGCAGCTCATATCTTATGATGCACACGGTCACCACAACTGGGCACATAATGAGCAGATAAGAGTTTTCCCCTCATGGGAATTATGCCCAGCTCAAATGATATTTTCCTTAAGTCCCCAAATTTCTAGTCTTGCAGTAAGTGGGGCATCGAAAGTCATTAGCACTGCGGAATATTTTATTGCCATCTCTTTGGTCACTTTGCCTGACCCCTTTTCTTTCCTAAACTGGATTTCCAAATGAGCAAGTTTTAAACTATTGCAATACCAGAAATTTGGGGTCTGAAGACAAGTATCAGGGGGGTAAAGCTCTTATTTTGGTTGTCCATCCCCACAAACACTAGGGTATCCCCAAACATCAGTATTTCCTGCTGTTTCAAGTGATATAGACCTGAGTGAAGCTGAGATGCTAAATATTTGGCAAGGCCATAAATCAGAGTGAATTCAGGCTGAAAGGAGTTGACCAAAGGACTCAGGTGTCTAAAGAATAGAGCCAAGCCTTGGTCATGTTCTGCCCCCTTCCCAGCATCCCACCATTGTAGATGGGTTTCAGGCACTCACCTCATTAAAAAACCCACCCCACATAGACATGTATGGGGCCGGGTAGGTGGAAAAGATCCCTGCGGTGGCGGTAGGTCCCGTGACGGTCAGGACTCCTCCCGTATACTCCTGGAGAGCATCTAGGATGGAAGGAGAAGCAACCGAGATAAGCACTTGAACAAGGATGGTGAAAAAGCGACCGAGGATATCGAAGGGCAATAAAAAAGATCAAAGATATATGAGAAGTCAGGTTGAACTATTTGAAAGTGTGTCCTATTGAGGAGCGGGCAAGCCTGTTTTCTGCTGCTCTAAAGACCAGGATACAGAACAATGGGTTCAAATGGCAGGAAAAAGGGATTCCTCCTAAATTTGTAGGAAGGACCTCCTGAGGTTCAGAGCTGTTCAACGATGGAATATCCTCCCTCAGAACATAGTGGAGTCTCCTTCTCTGGAGGACCATCTGGAGGACCATCTGTTGAGGGTGCGTTGATTGGGTATTCCTGCCCAGCAGAAGGGGGCTGGACTGGATGGCCCTTGGGGGTCCCTTCTAACACTTAAGGATTGGTGCCAATCATGCTTACAAGGGAAGAGAATCCAAACTTGGGGTGCCACTGGAGAGAAGGCCCTGCACCTCCCATTTTGGCATCTGTGTTTTCGTAGATCAAAGTGTTATATAATAATAATCATCATCATCATCATCATCATCATCATCATCATCATACTTTATTTATACCCCGCTACCATCTCCCCAAGGGACTCAGGGAGGACCATCTGGTCAGCTCTCCTGTTTAAGGAGCTCCACTGGCTGCCTTTCATTTTCCGGACCCAATTCAAGATGCAGGTTCTCATCTACAAAGCCCTGAACGGTTTGGGACCCACCTACCGTCATGACCGCATCTCTGTATACGAACCCACACAATCTCTTCGATCATCTGGAGAAGCCCTGCTCGCGCTCCCACCTGCATCGCAAGCGCGATTCGTGGGGACGAGGGACAGAGCCTTCTCGGTGGTGGCCCCTCGACTCTGGAACTCACTCCCCAAGGACATCAGGCATGTCCCAATGCTGGCAGTCTTTAGAAGGAGCTTGAAAACGTGGTTGTTCCAGTGTGCCTTCCCAGAATAAGGAAACTCCAAGCAATATGTCCCAAATGCACTTTACTAGAGATCTAGAATTGCCACGCCCCACCTATCTCCTTTCTTGTAGTTTGAAGCCATTGTTCCATTGCGTCGTAGTCTCCAAGGAAGCAGAAAACAAGCTTGCTCCCTCCTCCCTGTGGCTTCCTCTCACATAATTTATACATGGCTATCATATCTCCTCTCAGCCTTCTCTTCTTCAGGCTAAACATGCCCAGCTCCTTAAGCCGCTCCTCATAGGGCTTGTTCTCCAGACCTTTGATCATTTTAGTCGCCCTCCTCTGGACACATTCCAGCTTGAATTGTGGTGCGGGGTATAAATAAAGGTTTATTATTATTATTAAAGAACTTGTGTCCCATTGGAGGGCTGAATAGAATACCTTTCCACATCCTTCGTAACCATTACCCGGACTTTCCTCAAGCTTATGAACACCAAATAGCTTAAAGCATAGCATTTCCACTTTGCATTTCTCAGGTTTTGCAGGACAAGCAGGTAAGGAAGCTACATACCGTAGTACAGAGCAAAAACTGTACAGGCAGCCAAAAAGGAGCCCAGAAACTGTCCAATCACGTACGCCGGAAACTTGTACCAGGAGAGATTTCCTATGAGGCAGTTTGCAAAGGTGATGGAGGCATTCATGTGAGCTCCTGTTTCAACGGAAACAAGGGTAATGGAATCATTAATGTCACAAGGAACGACCACCACCATCAACAGCAACAATATTATTATTCCTATCATCATGAATTTTGACCAAGGGTCTTTTTACAAAAATGCAATAAAACCACAACAGCGGAGAGTTCCATAGTGTAAATCTCAACTATGTTGCTCAGTGTCAACAGTGATTGAACAAGGTTAAAAAAGGTCAAGATTTCCCCTGACATTAAGTCTAGTTGTGTCTGGCTCTGAGGGGTGATGCTCATCTCAATTTCTAAGCCAAAGAGCCAGCATTGCCCATAGACACGTCCAAGGACGTGGCCGGCATAACTGCATGGAGTCCCGTTACCTTCTCGCCAAGGCAGTACCTATTGATCTACTCACAAGTGCATGTTTTCTAGCACCGGGATTGTGGTGCAGCTGGCTGAGTGTCAGCTGCATTAAGATCGCTCTGACCAAAAGGTCATGAGTTTGAAGCCAGCCCGGGTTGGAGTGGGTTTCCAACCAATTGTGTAGCCTGTTGTCGACCTTTGCAACCCGAAAGACAGTTGCATCTGTCAAGTAGGAAAATTAGGTACCACCTTAAAGTGTGGGGAGGCTAAATTAACTGATTTATGAGGCCATAAAGAAGACTCCAGCAAAGCATTCCAGCGGGGAAGCATGCGGGGAATGCGGAAGTGCTTCATCAGTGTCGCAGATAGACGATGAAAGCGACAGCTCTCCTGGCGGCCAGAAAACGTTAAATAGCCTCTGTGTATGTCTGTATATGTTGTATGTCAAAAATTGGCATTGAATGTTTGCCATATATGTGTACACTGTGATCTGCCCTGAGTCCCCTGCGGTGTGAATAGATAAATACTGTAAATAAATAAATAAATAAATAACTGCTAGGTTGGCAGAAGCTGGGGCTAACAGTGGGAGCTCACCCTGCTCCCTGGATTTGAACCACCAACCTTTGGGTCAGCAAGTTCAGTAGCACAGCAGTTTAACTCACTGCGCCACTGGGGCCCCCAATTGAACAAGGATATGTGCAATAGGCAAGTGCAATAAGAATGGGCAGATGAACTTTATCTCAAACTTCCTTTCTGTGTCCATCCATCATCATAATCATCATCATCAACAACAACAACGACAACAACATAGTTAAAATAAACACATTAAAATATATTGTCTAGTTGTGTCTGACTCTGGGGGGGGGGGGGGGGGGTGATGCTCATCTCAATTTCTAAGCCAAAGAGCCAGCATTGCCCATAGACACGTCCAAGGACATGTGGCCAGCATAATTGCATGGAGTGCTGTTACCTTCTCGTCAAGGTGGTACCTATTGATCTACTCACATGTGCATGTTTTCAAACTGCTAAACAACAACATAATTTCTAATTGATGTCATTTCTTTATCCTTGTGGGTAAATAGTATTTCTTGTTGTTTCTTTGTCAGTGTTGATGTAGAGATTGTCTGGTTTGCCTATTCTGGAACAAGCAACATTCCTTCTTTAGGGGTCCCTTTCAAATCTATGGTACTATATCTGTCTTGGAAAGACAGGCGGACAAACGTCAGCGTGCTGGAAGAAGCAAAGACCACCAGCATTGAAGCAATGGTCCTCCGCCATCAACTCCGCTGGACCGGCCACGTTGTCCGGATGCCCGACCACCGTCTCCCAAAGCAGTTGCTCTACTCTGAACTTAAGAACAGCAAATGGAATCACTAGGTTCTTGTGGGTTTTTTCAGGCTATAGGGCCATGTTCTAGAGGCATTTCTCCTGACGTTTCGCCTGCATCTATGGCAAGCATCTTTAGAGGTAGTGAGGTCCAGTGGAGCTGATGTAGCAGAGGAGTTGTGTGCTCCCTGTATGACGCTCCGGTGATTAATCTGGCTGCCGCCCGTTGGACTAGTTGAAGTTTCCGAACAGTCTTCAAAGGCAACCCCATGTAGAGTGCATTGCAGTAATCTATTCGGGATGTAACAAGAGCGTGGACCACTGTGGCCACACGACCTCTGAGATCACACGACCTCACTACCTCTGAGGATGCTTGCCATAGATGCAGGCAAAGCGTCAGGAGAAATGCCTCTAGAACATGGACCTATAGCCCAAAAAAAACTACTAGAATCTAGTGATTCCAGCCATGAAAGCCTTCGACAATACGGCAAATGGAATATTGGTAGACAGGAAAAGAGATTTAAAGATGGGCTCAAAGCCAACCTTAAAAACTCTGGCATAGACACTGAGAACTGGGAAGCCCTGGCCCTTGAGCGCTCCAGCTGGAGGTCAGCTGTGACCAGCAGTGCTGCAGAATTTGAAGAGGCACGAATGGAGGGTGAAAGGGAGAAACATACCAAGAGGAAGGCGCGTCAAGCCAACCCTGACCGAGACCGCCTTCCATCTGGAAACCAATGCCCTCACTGCGGAAGAAGGTGCAGAGCAAGAAGAGGGCTCCACAGCCACATACAGATCCACAAGAACACTGGAAGACAATCATCGGGAAACGAGGGATCGCCTAAGTAAGTAACTATATCTGTCATATAAATATGTGTGTGTGTGTGTGAATCATATCTATCTATCTATATCTTTGGCTGAATGGCTTTTTGTCAGGAGGGCTTTGATTATGTTTTAATGCCCTGGTGAAGGGAGTTGGACTGGATGGCCTTCAGGCACCATTTCTCAACCTGGGGGTCAGGACTCACCTGAGATTCCACCTGCGGCATGGACACCCAGCATGACGCCGAATCCAAATGCCAGATTGATGCTCAAATACTGCCCATACTCCTTCCGTCCCAACACCACCTGGGCAACGCAGGCATTGCCAACCGTCTGTTGGGAAGAACAGAGAGAGAGGACTGTGAGACCATCTGCCTTCTTGGAAGATGGACAATCTCTATCGTCTCCTTTGATCAGCTGAAATCTGCTCAAGAAATGAGAATTTTAATTTATACAGTGGGGCCAGGGAGGGTCACCCTTCCAAACCCAAAAGTCAAAGGTTTCATCCTTGTCATCTCCAGTTGAAGGAGATCTAAGAGAGTTGGGAACTATCCCTGCCTGAGATATTGGAGAGCAAAGGATTGCTAACCATAAAGGATGGTTTCTGACTTCACGGCATCATTTGGAATGAATTGCACGATATGAGCTGGTAACTTTGCTGAAAGGGTTGCCCAATGGCCTATCAAGGAATACATCTATATCAGGCATGGACAAACTTCAGCCCTTTCTCCAGGTGCTTTGGACATCAACTTCCACAATTCCTAACAGCCAGTATTCCAAAACACTTGGGAGGGAGGGATGAAGTTTGCTCATGCGTAATCAATATGCACATTTGCATGAATGAAGAGTGAAGAAACCTTGGAGTGGTCATAGTAATGTGGCCACTCAGTTGGCCCTGAATATTAGGTGCAGATGATGTCCAAATCTGTCATTCCTTCTCACCTATCACCAAGGAGGCTGTCCAAACCTTGGCCGCTGTGTCGGACTAGATGAGAGCTAACAAATTGAAATTGAATTCAGACAAGACAGAGGTCCTACTGGTCAGTCACAAAGCCGAACAGGGCATAGGGTTACAGCCTGTGTTGGATGGGGTTCCACTCCCCCTGAAGACGCAGGTTCGCAGCTTGGGAGTGATCCTGGACTCATCGCTGAGCCTGGAAACCCAGGTCTCAGCGGTGGCCGGGAGAGCTTTTGCGCAATTAAAACTTGTGCGCCAGCTGCACCCGTACCTTGGGAAGTTTGATCTGGCCACAGTGGTCCACGCTCTTGTTACATCCCGAATAGATTACTGCAACGCACTCTACGTGGGGTTGCCTTTGAAGACTGTTCGGAAACTTCAATTAGTCCAACGGGCGGCAGCCAGATTAATCACCGGAGCGTCATACAGGGAGCACACAACTCCTCTGCTACATCAGCTCCACTGGCTGCCGATCCAGTTCCAAGCACAATTCAAAGTGCTGGTTTTGACCTATAAAACCCTATACGGCGCTGGGCCAGCGTACCTGTCCGAACGTATCTCCTTTTATGTCCCACCACGGAGTTTAAGATCTTCTGGGGAGGCCCTGCTCTCGGCCCCACCCTTATCACAAGTGAGGCTGGTGGGGACGAGGGACAGGGCCTTCTCAGTGGTGGCCCCTCGCCTGTGGAATTCATTCCCCGGGAAAATCAGGTCATCAACATCCCTCCTCTCCTTCAGAAGGAAGCTGAAGACATGGATATGGGACCAGGCCTTTGGGTAATCTGGCAGATCAAAAAGGTAATGATGTTTAGAGTTGGAAAGGACTATGGTAATGCTAAATGGATGACAGATTTTAGAACTCGATGTATGCGGGCTATAGAGCGGTTTTTAGTTGATATTGTATTAATTGTATGTTTTTAACTATTGTGCTTATTGTTATTGCATTTTTATTGGAAGCTGAATTGAAGGAGTTCGGTGATTTTTCCATTTTGTGCCTTTAGGCAGATGCTTGAAAGGTCAAAGCAGATTGAAATAAGGGAGGTGATTTATCTCAATTAACTAACAGTTTGAGCCTCACAAGTTCCCCCACTGGCCTGAATGGACTGAATTTTACCGAAACGGAAACAGAACTCAAGGTTCTGAATTATGAATCCCCCTCACAACCTCTGAGGATGCTTGCCATAGAAGCAGGCGAAATGTCAGGAGAGAATGCTTCTAGAGCATGGTCATATAGCCTGAAAAACCTACAACAACCCAGTGATTCCACCCATGAAAGCCTTCGACGATGTGTGGCATTAACACTTGTACTATGTATTGTCGAAGGCTTTCATGGCCAGAATCACTGGGTTGTTGTAGGTTTTTTCAGGCTATATGGCCATGTTCTGGAGGCATTCTCTCCTGACGTTTTGTCTCTCCAGACCTCACTACCTCTGAGGATGCTTGCCATAGATACAGGTGAAACATCAGGAGAGAATGCCTCTAGAACAATGGTTCTCAACCTGGGGTCCCCAGATGTTTTTGGCCTACAACTCACAGAAATCCCAGCCAGTTTACCAGCTGTTAGGATTTCTGGGAATTGTAGGCCAAAAACATCTGGGGACTCCAGGTTGAGAACCACTGTTCTAAAACATAGTCATATAGCCCGAAAAAACCTACAACAACCCACTGGTACTATGACACTGGACAATTCAGAGGGACAGCAAACTGTTCTGCCTGTGTAAACAGTGCTATTGTGTTCCCTCCTCTCCTTCCTATTTTTTCCCTCTCCTTGGTCAAAGGGGGCTCTCAGCAAATGACACCCTTCCTTTGGGTCCAGATGCCACTCTTTCCTACCCCAAGAAAGAGGAGCAAAGCCATCCCAAGCTGGCCATCCCTCCACCCAAAGCCTCAAAACTCCTCTCCAACTCTTGGCACCTTGAGCCAATTCTCGTCCTCCTCCTCCTCACCATCAGAAGGTAGGTTGCCAGGGCCTCTGCCAGACCTTGCCGGACTGTCTCATTCCGGATCGTCACCAAGCCGATGACCTTTTCCAACATCTTTAACCCAGATGTTGAGGAAACTCAGCTCCTGTTGAGAAGGAAGACGTCACTGTAGTGGAGCACTTCTTTACTGGGACTGGTGCCACCATCCTTTTAACCCCATCTTGGTTGGGTTGTTGTGAAGATCTGGTTATGACAGTGCGAGTATCACGCTGCTTCCTCCTCCCTTTCTTACCTCTCTCTTCCTCTCTGCAAACTCTGCCCTGTGAACCCTTTGGAGCAATATTCATGCTCCAAAGCTTACGAAATTCTCTCCGCTGTGAAAGAAAACAGACCCGCCTTAAAGAAAGCCTGGAAAATGAAATCTATTGTTTGGGAAAGAAGAGAAAAGGGAAGCAAAGCCAGTAAGTGTTGAACGCTGTCTCTTCTTTGAAAGCAGCAGCATATTTTGATGAGATCAAGCAGTGAACACCACAATACTTTTCCCGGTTTCTTCTGACGTAACATGTGTGTTTAATGTTTTGCAAATGTGCAATGCTTCTGACAGATGCAATAGTGCCAGCGTGGTAGAGTAGTTTGAGCATTGGATTATGGCTCTGGAGACCAGGGTTCAATTCAACTCTTGATCATAAAACTCACTGGCAAGCAACAGACTCTTCGTACCAGAAAATCTTATGACAGGTTTATGTATTTACTTCGTTACCATCCTGCCTTTCTCCTATATAAGGAGTCAAGGCAGCTAACAATGAATAATGCAAATTAAAACAATGCTCAATGACTTAAACTATAAATATAAAAATAAAAAATCCAATATTTTGTATCATTAAAACAATTAAAATGCATTAAAACTCCATTCATAGAATCATAGAGTTGGAAGAGACCTCATATACCATTCAATCCAACCCTATTCTGCGAAGAAGCACCCCTGACAGATGGTCATCCAGCCTTTGTTTCAAAGCTTTCAAAGAAGGAGCTTCCACCACACTCTGGGACAGAGAGTTCCTCTGCCGAACAGCTCAATCTCACCGTTAGGAAGTTCTTCCCAATGTTCAGGTGGAATCCTTTCTTGTAGTTTGAAGCCATTGTTCCATTGCGTCCTAGTCTCCAGGGCAGCAGAAAACACGCCTGGTCCCTCCTCCCTATTACTTCTTCTCACATATTTATACATGGCTCTCATGTCTCCTCTCAGCCTTCTCTTCTCAAGGCTAAGCATGCCCAGCTCTTTCAGCTGCTCCTCATAGGACTTGTTCTCCAGACCCTTGATCCAGCTTGCCAATATTTCCCTTCAATTGCGGTCCCCGGAATTGGACACGGCGTGATTCTAGGTGTGGTCTGACCAAGGCGGAATAGAGGGGTCGCATGACTTCCACACCCCAAGACTTTGCCTTAATCTCACTATAACTCAGAAACGGATTGAAGGCACATCACCAACACTTTGGAAGATGTAATAATGTATAATGTGATGCAGTGGACTGTGGCAAAAAAAAAAAAGCCAATGGGATTTTGGCCTGCATCAACAGGAGTCCAGTGTCTAGACCCAGGGAAATCATGCTACCCCTCTATTCTGCTTGGTTAGACCACATTATTCTGCTTGGAATAATGTGCCCAATTCTGGGCACCGCAATTGAAGGGAGATATTGACAAGCTGGAATGTGTCCAGAGGAGGGCGACTAAAATGATCAAGGGTCTGGAGAACAAGCCCTATGAGGAGCGGCTTAGGGAACTGGGCATGTTTAGCCTGAAGAAGAGAAGGCTGAGGGGAGATATGATAGCCATGTATAAATATGTGAGGGGAAGTCATAGGGATGAGGGAGCAAACTTGTTTGCTGCTGCCCTGGAGACTAGGACGCAATGGAACAATGGCTTCAAACTACAAGAAAGGAGATTCCACCTGAACATTAAGAAGAACTTCCTAACTGTAAGGAGAGCTGTTGAGCAGTGGAACTCTCTGCCCCGGAGTGTGGTAGAGGCTCCTCCTTTGGAAGCTTTTAAACAGAGGCTGGATGGTCATCTGTCGGGGGTGCTCTGAATGCAATTTTCCTGCTTCTTGGCAGAATGGGGTTGGACTGGATGGCCCAGGAGGTCTCTTCCAACTCTATGATTCTATAGACATTAATGTAATAATGGATTAACATACTGGTGGCTGTTCTATATATAATCCCTCTGTTAAAATAATTTTAGCAATAAGCATGTTAGTTAGGATCCTAAGTGGTCAAGCATGACATAGGTTCCCATATGTGGAACTTTGCTATGGCTCCCCTGTCTCTAGTTCCAGGATTCACTATGGCCCTATCTATACTGACCATTTAATGCAGTTCAAAACCCGGTTTGAACTGAAACAACCAGACAACAAACTCCTACCAAAAATGCAAAAAAAATGTATATCCTTTAAGTGCATCAGAACCCCACCTCCTCCAAGGTGAACTGAACCACCTCAACTGGGCTCTCCAGGCCAATGGATACTCCACCTCAGACATCAGAAGAGCTGCAAGACCAAGAACAAGCCACGAGAGTAAAGATGAAGATCCACCCAGAGGGAAAGTGTTCCTGCCATACATCAAGGGAACCATTGACCGCATAGGGAAGCTGATGAGGAAACACAACATACAAACCACTTACAGACCCACCAAGGAAATCCAACAAATGCTACGTTCAGCAAAGGACAAGAGGGATCCTCTCACCTCTGCAGGAGTCTACCGTATACCATGCAGCTGTGGACAAGTCTACAGAGGGACCACCAAACGCATCATTGCCCAAACACGAATCAAGGAACATGAAAGGCACTGCAGACTACTTCAACCAGAGAAGTCAGCCATAGCAGAGCACCTGAGGAACCAACCTGGACACAGAATATTATTTGAGAACACAGAAATGCTGGACCACTCTCACAACCACCATGTCAGACTACACAGAGAAGCCATTGAAATCCACAAGAAGCATGTGGACAATTTCTACAGAAAGGAGGAAACCATGAAAATGAATAAAATCTGACTACCAGTATTAAAAAGAAAACTCTAAAATCACAACAGCACAACAACAGAGAAGAAACAAACAAGGACATCTAATCACCTCTCAACAAAAGTTTGCTCCAGGCACTGTCAGGCCATAATATGCTAATCAAGGTGGTCAGTCGAAACATTCACACCTAGCTCCAGCAGACAAGAGTCCTTTGTCTCATCCTGGTCATTCCACAGATATATAAACCCCTTTTCCTACTTCCAACAGACCTCACTTTCTCTGAGGATGCTTGTCACAGATGCAGGCATGACGTCAGGAGAGAATGCCTCTAGAACATGGCCATATAGCCCGAAAAAACCTACAACAACCCAGTGCTCTGGAGTTTGTGAAATTATCATTTGTGCCTCACACTGGTTCCAGGATTTCTTATCTATTCATTGGCACAGCATGGCCACTTTCTGCAATACTGGTTTGAAACTGCATTAAATGGTCAGTGTAGGTGGGTCCCGTGATTGTAGTCGATATCTGTTCCATTGCTGGTGGCAAAGACTGGAGAAGTATAGCCAGGCATGCAAACCAATGATATCTTCCAGCAATCTACTGGTATTCACTGGAAGTCTCAGCAGATACTAAGGGATCATTGTAGGAGGAAGATGAACCTTGTCTTTTGCCATTGGCTGCAAAATGTCAAGAGAAACTCTGACAACACGACAAACAGGTTTGTGCCCACCATTTCCCTGGTCATTGCATTATTAGAGAAGGGAGGAAGCAATATCTCCCAGCAAATTGTAGTCACAGATAATGACTACCTCATAGTACTATTGCTATTATTATTATTACTAATAGAGCAATTAGAAAGTATATGATTATATAGAGTGAGTGATAGTGAGTAACGGTGTGAGTATGTAGTATGAACCAGTGTGGTGTATTGGACTGAGCGTTAGAGTATGACTCTGGAGAATGCTTGGCCATGACAACCCACTGGATGACCTTGGGCAAGTCACACTTTCTCAGCCTCAGAGGAGCTAAGGCAAAAGCCTCTCTGAACTAAATTTGCCAAGAAAACCAAGTGATGGGTTCACTTTAGGATTATTATTATCTATATAAATAAAAATGTAATGTTCGTTTGTGGGATTAACATAACTCAAAACTACTGGACAAACTGACATGAAATTTGGACACTATACCCCTAACAGGCCAATGAGTAACCATCACTCATAAACCTCCCCAAAAACTGAAGAAATGACTTAAAAACACAAAAAAATCTAAATGACAAAAAGTGAAATCACAATACAGAAAAAAATGGGAAGGAAAAGGGAGGGAGAGAAGGGGAGAAAGAAAGAAAGAAAGAAAGAAAGAAAGAAAGAAAGAGGGAGTGAAAGAAGGAAAGAGCAAAGGAAAGAAGGAAGGAAAGAGGTAGAGAAGGAAGAAAGGAGATAAAGCGGAAGGAAAAGAAAAAGGGAAAGAAGGAAAGAGGCAGAGAAGGAAGGAAGGAAGGAAGGAGAGAAGGAAAGAAGAAAAGGAAAGGAGCGAAGGAAGAAGGGAAAGAAGGAGAGAAAGAGGGAGGGAAGGTTGCCCACAGCAACTCGTGGCAGCTAGTTGTTGTTGTTGTTGTTGTTGTTGTTGTTGTTACCATATTTGGAAACGACTTGTAGGTCCAGAGCAACAATATCGTATGACAACATCCGTATAAATATGAAATTCAGTTATGTTTCATCTACATCTTATACACAAGGTAATTTATATATCTAGATATATAATAAAAGTCAGTGTTTGTATGTTTGTATGTATGTACGTGGCAGCTTTCTGATTGGCTCCCACATCCACAGGCCACTGCGACCTGCACAGGTGACAGACCTGGACCAAACTCGGCACACATAACCCCCATGATCCCCTTTACATCCTGGTGCACTTTGGGGGAGGATGGACAATGGATGATGGGATTTGTAGTACTTTCAAATGCTTTGGTTCCCACAGACCACTGTGACCCCCACCAATGACAGATCAGGGTCAAACTTGGCACACAGACTCCCATGAGCCACTTTATGTCATGTTGTGGTTTGGGGGAGGATGGACCATGAATAATGGGATTTTCAGTACCTTCACTCACTTCCTGAGACCACTGTGACCCACACCAATGATGTATTAAGAACAAACTTGGCACACAGGGCCCACGTGACTCACTCTATATTCTGGTGTGGTTTGGAGACGATGGACCATAGATATGGGACTTGCAGGACCTTCACTCACTTCCAGAAACCACTGCGACTCTCATCCAATGATCTATAAAGACCAAAATTGCCACACAGAGCCCCCATGATACACTCTACATCCTGGTGCAGGTTGGTGCAGGACTTCCAGTACCTTAGGTCACTTCCTGAAACCATTGTGACTCTCATTCAATGACTGATTAAGACCAAACTTAGCACACAGAGCCCCCATGACTGACTCTACATCCTGGTGTGGTTTGTGGGACAATGGACCATGGATGATGGGACTTGCAGTACCTTCACACACTTCCTGAGACCATTGCGACTCACAACCAATAACTGATCAGGATTGAACTTGGCATACAGAGCCTCCATGACCAACTCTACATCCTGGTGTGGTTTGTGGGATATTGGAACATGGATGATGGGACTTGCAATACCTACACTCACTTCCTGGGACCACTTCAATCCACACCAATGAGTGATCAAGACCAAACTTAGCACACAGAGCCCCTATGACCCACTCTACATGCTGGTGCAGTTTGGAGTAGGATGACTATGGATGATGGAACTTGCATATAAGAGTTGTAGTTCACCCGCACCCACTGAACCCAACTGACATTGGATCTATTTATTTTATTTATTTATTTGCTGCATTTGTTAACCGCCGCTCTCAGCCCTAGGGCGACTCGCGGCGGTGTACAACATGTAAAAAACACATTTCACAATAAACTACAACAACAGAAAACAACATATCACTAGTACACTATCATCTAATTACACTAAAATAATCCACTTCGTCTTGTCATAGAATCATAACCAATCTCGTAGTCTACATTCCATTCCAGTTGTCATTTCCAGTTACTGTAGCATTTAGTTAAAGGCCTTCTCGAATAGCCACGTCTTCAGGCTCTTCTGGAAGGACATAAGGGAGGGCGCCTGTCTGATGTCAACAGGGAGGGTGTTCCACAGCCGGGGGGCCACCACTGAGAAGGCCCTCTCCCTCGTCCCCGCCAGGCGTGCCTGTGAGGCAGGCGGGATCGAGAGAAGGGCCTCCCCAGACGATCTCAAGGTCCTCGTGGGCTCATAGGCCGAGATGCGGTCCGAAAGGTATTTTGGGCCGGAACCGTTTAGGGCTTTGTAGGATAACACCAGCACCTTAAATTGGGCCCGGTAGCAAATCGGCAGCCAGTGGAGCTAGTCAACACTTGGAGCACAGACAAATAATGACTTTCTCAAATAACCCAGGCACCACCTGGTACCCAAGCTAGTTTTAAATAATTTTCTGTATAAAACAAATTCAGTGTTCTTTGATAGGAAGCACAGCATAAACCAGCATAAGAGAGGCTGCCCATTCAAACAACAGAAGCAATGATTGAACTGTCAGGATTTGGAAATTCCTTGGCATTTTCTAAGTGATTGCAGAGTTAATGCCTCTGACCTCACCACCTGTAAAAGAGTTAAGCTACTGAAATTATAGTGGGATGGTTAATGCAATGGGAGTTGTATATGTGTTGTAGTAATGCTGAGTATGTTTGATGAGGGTTGAATGGTGTTTTGGAGAGTGTGTTGGAGAACAAGCCTATGTGTTCAATGCATGCCCAAAAGAAAGAAGAAATGAACTTGACCAGGTCTCCCCAGAAAAGTGTTTCATGGTTCTTGATGCTTCCATTCAAATTTTAGGCAATGTTCAGCCAACTGAACATTGCCTAAAAGTAGACAACAACATCTCAACTGAACACCAAAGACATTCAACAACAATTAATAAATTGTTATGGCATTTCAACATTGTTGTTGCTGTGTGCCTTCAGTCCATTTCTGGCCTATGACAAGTCCCATCACAGGGTTGGGATTTACCATAGGCCAGATTTGTTCAGAAGAGATGTGCCATTGCCTTCCTCTGAGGCTGAGAGAGTGTGACTAGCCCTTGGTCATGCAGTGGGTATTGTGGCTGAGCAGGGATTTAACACAATGCTGCCCAATGCTGACACCACTGCACCATGCTGGCACAATTGACAATTATGAACATGGAGAGTAAACAGAGACTTTTTTAAAGGAACCCTAAAATTGTCACCCCAAAAAGTAAATAAAGGACAAAGTTGGAACAGGGACTTACCAGATCCAGGAAAGCAGAAAGGATTCCTGCAGTATTTTACCTGCCAAATATCACAGCTCTTTCCAGGTGAACTCAACTGCAAACGTGCTCACCTTCTTCCTTCCTGCTGATAGTTTAGATGGGCCACATTTGGGTAGCCCTTCCCCTTTTGAGAGCAGTATTTTTAGGGGTGCTCATTAAACTAATTCCTGAGGACAATTTGGTGGGGCAGCTTATCACCGAAACATCCACATGTATGCTTGCTACATATGTATTTTGGTTGCAAAACAACTCAGGGACCTTTCTATGGAGAAGGTTGCCAAACCAGGATAATTATACGATTCTCTGGGGAATTCCTCACCAACTCTTTAGGACCTTTTTGGAAATGGCTCTCCAGTTTTCCTGAGTCACCAACAATGCGGAGGTGGAGGCAGCAGTGAGCGGGCATGAGTCTCACTGGCAAAATCCCAAACAATACCGGTTGAGGTTTCCTTATCTCAAATCAGGAGTGATTGGGAGTTCAGATTTTTCACTACAGATTTTAGAATATTGCCATACACACAACATGAAATATTGGAGATGGGGGCCAAGTTTAAACACCAAATTTGTGGGGGTTTCATATACATCTTACACAATCATCCTGAAGGAGTTTGTCACAACATCCATCTATATAAATAAAATTGAAATGTTAGTTTGTGGGATTAACATAGCTCAAAAACCACTGGATGATTTGACACCAAATTTGGATACAAGACACCTATCAGGCCAATGAGTGACCATCATTCATACAAACATTGAAAAACACAGAAGAAGGGCCTTAAAAGGCCAAAAAAGCCTATTTTTGGACTGCAACTCCCAGCAGTCCTCCTGATCAATCTATTTACCTATCTATTTCTATCTATCTATCTATCTATCTATCTATCTATCTATCTATCTATTTGGAGGATTGCTAGGAGTTGCAGTCCAGGAATAGGAAATTGGGAATACGCAGGGATTTGGATGCCCTCAAAGAAATCCAAGGAGAAGAAAGCTTGCATCTTCGAAGCAATACATTTGGATCATCCTCCTCTCCTGAAGGGCCTGGACTAGGGGATGCTGGGAGCTGTAGTCCGGAAGAGAGTGTGGATATGCTATTGTGTGTTTTGTTTGGCAGGGGGAATCATTTTGTGCTTGCGCTGTAGCATCTTTTTGCTTTTTTGGCTTTTTAAGTCCCTTCTGTTGTGTTTTTCAGTGTTTTTATGAGTGATGGTCACTCGTTGGCCTGATAGGTGTATTGTGTCCAAATTTGGTGTCAAATCATCCAGTGGTTTTTGAGCGATGTTAATCCCACAAACTAACATTACATTACATTTATTTATTTATTTATTGCAGGCTTTTATATCCCGTCCTATCTCAACCTCCGCCGAGGGATTCATGACGGCTAACAAATCGGCACCCCATGGCGCCCACATCAAAAACATAGATAATAAACCTTTATTTGTACCCTGCTACCATCTCCCGAAGGACTCGGTACGGCTTACAAGAGGCCGAGCCTAAATACATCAGTAAAACAACAACAACAACAATACAACAATAAATAAACTCATAAACAAGCAGTAAACATCAACAATAACACCACTACGCATTAAAAGAACCTATGGCAGGACCAAGTATAATAATTAAAATGGTTAAAAATAATTAAAAATTTCTTTGAGGAACAATGGGAACAAAGTCATATTGGATTCCTGCTACTGGAGTGATAGGGATGACACAGGAGTAGTGGATGGAGATTATATTCCAATAGTAGCTCAGATGGTGTTGTATTTCACTGTCAATGTTGACTTTTGTGGAGAGGTGATTGCCAAGATAGCGGGAATGGCCAACATTTCCTAACACCTTCATCTCCCTCCAAAAAAGACCCCAAGGTGGTTAAAGAATAATCGGTCAAGACAAATCAAAGTACAGTTTAGACAACCATGAGCTGTTTTACCTGATTTTCAAATGCTGAACCTTGCATCGAATCCTTGATCTTTGGGATTTCCACACTTAGAAGGAAACTCCTTTGCAACCGTGGACTCCTTCCCACCAGCCCTTTACCTTCTGGGAAACAAAGGATGTGAAGTCACATCACTATTTATGGCATCATCAAGGAGGATGTGATGTCACTGCAAAGAAAGAGCTTAGGTTTGCCTGGCCCAAACAGCCAGATAAACCAAGGTGGACTTTCTATTCCCTTGTAATGAGAGTCATATAGCCAAACCCAGGACTACTCCTGTATTTTGTGTGTTTGTGTGTCAGGAGCAACTTGAGAAACTGCAAGTTGCTTCTAGTGTAAGAGAATTGGTCGTCTGCAAGGACATTGCCCAGGGTTTGCTTGGATGTTTGATATTTTACCATCCTTGTGGGAGGCTTCCCTCATGTCCCTGCATGGGGAGCTGGAGCTGACAGAGGGAGCTCAACCTGCTCCCCCTGGATTTGAACTACTGATCTATTGGTCAGCAGTAATGCTGGCACAAGGATTTAACCCATTGGCCACCGGGAGCTCCTACTCCTGTACTGTAACATATATGTGAAAGAGAGAGCTTCCTCTTGGTTAAAGGGAGCATCATCCGTGTAGAATGAATGCAGCTTGACACCAGTTTAAGTGCCATGGAATCTCAGAGCTCTGGAATCTTGGGAGTTGTAGTTTGGTAGGGTCGCAGCACTCTTGGGCAGAGAGGAACAACAGCCTTGTAAAACTGCCATCTGAATGGAAACTGGTTGAACTGAACTGTGTGTTTGATGCTGTGTGGGATAGACTATCTATATCTGTATCATCTATATCTATATTGATAACTATCTATATATCTATAGAGCTCCCATGACCCACTTTACGTCCTGCTGCTGTTTGGGGGACGATAGACCATGGAGAATGGGATTTGCAGTACCCTCACTCACTTCCAGAGACTAGTGCGACCCACACCAATAACTGAGCAAGACCAAACTTGGCACACAAAGCCCCCATGCCCCACTCTACGTCCTGGTGTGGTTTCGAAGTGTTTGGACTATGGATGATGGGACTTGCAGTATCTTCACTCACTTCTTGACACCACTGTGAGCCACACCAATGACTGATCTAGATCAAACTTCGCACACAGAGCCCCCATGACCTGCTCTACATCCTAGTTTGGTTTGTAGGACGATGGACTATGGGACTTGCAGTACCTTCACTCACTTCCTGAGACCACTGCGACCCACAGCAATGACTGATCAAGACCAAACTTGGCACACAGAGCTCCCATGACCAACATTACATCCTGGTGCAGTTTCAAAGAGTTTGGACTATGGATGATGGTACTTGTGTATCTTCACTCACTTCTTGACACCACTGCGAACCACACCAATGACTGATCTAGATCAATCTTCGCACACAGAGCCCCCATGATCCACTCTACATCCTGGTTCAGCTTGTGGGATGACAGACTATTGGTGATGGGACTTGCAGTACCTTCACTCACTTCCTGAGACCACTGCGACCCACACCAATGACTGCTCAAGATCAAACTTGGCACAGAGCCCCCATGAGCCACTCTACATCCAGGTGTGGTTTGGAGGAAGATGGACCATGGACGATGGGATTTTCATATGGGAGTTGTAGTTCTTCCACACCCACTGAACCTAGCTGACATTGGATCTAGACTAAACTTAGAGCAAATAACTTGGGCACTGGGTCTTCAAGCTAGTAAGTAAATAAAAGAATACACTTTCCTGCAGTTTAGCATTTTCAAACATGAAGACCATGGAGTCATTACTCACTTGCATTGTGTATCAAAAATTGCAAATTCTGTATTTCTGGAGTAATCCCTCCCAAGATGCATCTACAGTGTAGAATTAAGGCAGTTTGACACCACTTGCTCAATGTTATGGAGTCCTGAGAGTTGCGGTTTTCTTGAACTACAATGGCTCATTGTTATGGAGTCCTGAGAGTTGCAGTTTTCTAAGTTCCTCAGCCTTCTCTGTCAAAAAATGCTGGTGCCTCACTAAATGATAACTCCCAGTATGTCAAAGCATTGAGTCATGGTGTCAAAATGCATCAATTCTACTGTGTAGATGTGCCCTCAAATTTGGGCCAGCCAGTGTTGGCTTGCATGGACTACACCAGCCTTTCCCATCACGGCACCCTTCAGAAATGTTGAACTCCCATCATCCCCAGTAGTATGGCACATGGGAGATGGAATCCAACACATCTGGAGCATTCCTGCTTCAAGGAAGCTCCATATAAGGCAGTGGCAAAATTGTATACCAAAGCCAGCCTTGCTTGGATATGATTTATTAGCCTCTATCGTGCCAACATTCAGCCTCACCTTTGGAACCTGGCTCTGTTTTCATTCAGGAGATAAGGAAGAGACTACAGAGCTGAGAAGCCCAGAAAGACATCTTCCCACTGAGATACAGGCATTATGAGATATCTCCATCTAAGCCCATGGCTTTTCTAAGGACAGGTTTATGGACTGAAGAGAGACGAGGAGACACTCAAATGGAGGGGAGAGGGTCTTCACATCTGAACTACATGCCTAGGAGAAGATGCAATGGACTCAAATGCAAGCTGGAGCCTATCATGACAGGCACCTAATAAGTCAAGTAAGCTGATCTTCAATGCAGAAAAAAAGACCCAAATATTATCTGAAGTGTTAGGGCTGCAAATCTACACCCAGTATTTTGGCTTGCATTGACCATAGATATAAATCTCCATTAATTTCATTCTCTCACGCAAAAGGAGTACAACCGATCCTCTTCATTTATTTATTTATTGACCTTCTTGCCCTGTTTTTCTCCCAATATGAAGACTCAAGGTGGGTTTTTCTTGGTTTGCAGGTTTGATTATTTGTGTCTTTAGGAATATCTAGGTCATCCAATGCAACTCAATGATAGACTTTAATAGCGAGAGAAATGGAAAGTCAAAATATGTCAGAGAAAGTCACAGGGAGGAGGGAGCAAGCTCGTTTTCTGCTTCCCTGGAGACTAGGATGCAATGGAACAATGGCTTCAAACTACAAGAGAGGAGATTCCATCTGAACATGAGGAAGAAATTCCTGACTGTGAGAGGCGTTCAGCAGTGGAACTCCCTGCCCCGGAGTGTGGTGGGGGCTCCTTCTTTGGAAACTTTTAAACAGAGGCTGGATGGCCATCTGTCAGGGGTGCTTTGAATGCAATCTTCCTGCTTCTTGGTAGAATGGGGTTGGACTGGATGGCCCATGAAGTCTCTTCCAACTCTATGATTCTATGAAGTGGAATATATTGCAGTGTGGACTCGCGTAACCCACTTCAAAGTAGATATTGTGGGATTTTGTACCTTGATATTCTGGGTTTTATTCTCGGAGAGTTCCGAGCACAATTCAAAGTGCTGGTCTTGACCTATAAATCCCTATACGGTTCTGGCCCAGTTTACTTGTCCAAACGTACTCCCTCTACGTCCCACCTCGGAGCTTAAGATCTTCTGGGGAGGAGTTGCTCTCGATCCCGCCACTGTCGCAAATGCACTTGGCGGGGACGAGAGACAGGACCTTCTTGGTGGTGGCTCCCCGCCCATGGAACTCATACCCCAGTGAAATTAGGTCAACTGCTTCCCTCCTTTCCTTTAGGAAAAAGTTGAAAACGTGGTTGTGGGACCAGGCATTCGGGTAACAGGCTGATAATAAAAATGATGACAATGCTATGGAAAATGGACTATGGACAGGCTTCAGACTAAGTCATTGATCGTTGAACTCGGATTTAGATATAGCCAACTAACTTAGTACTATTTTAAATGGATTTTAATTTAATTTACTGTTTTACTTAACATGTAACTGCTGTTTTATTTGTTTGTATATGGGGGGGGCATTGAATTGTTGCTGGCTATAAGCCGCCCTAAGTCCCCCTCCGGGGGTTGAGAAGAGCGGGGTAAAAATATTTGAAATAATAAATAAATAAATGGGAGAGGGGTCTTGGGGGAATCTTTGTGAGCTTAATAGGGATCAAGGACCCCTGTCCCTCACAAAGGCCACATACAATCAATCCCAGGGCACAAAATTTACACCTCTTGTCTCATCTTAGGAAGGGACATGTTTCCCATCCATTCTCCTCTCTTGAAAAGATGCATACCAAACATTTGCTATGTTTACCATAGGTGTTTAATCTTACTTCTGGTGGAGGGGTGTTGAGAGAGAGCACAGCCCTGCTGCATCACCGTTCCTTTCTCCCCCTTGGACAAAAAAATCACTCCAGAGAAAGAGGAGTTCAACTGCTGGATACCTTTGGCATGAAAATAAATTCAAGCATGGTCTGCAAACTTCATAAATAAATACTTAAAAATAAATATAGTGGTCCTCTCCCATGCACTGCAAGAGTAGCCAGGTATGAGGAGGCCTTTCTGCCTGTGACGTGTGGACCGAAGGCGGAGATGCCTCCACGGATCCACCAAAGAGAAGCGAAGGCCTGGCTCCTCATCTCCTGGAAGGGCCTCCGACTTGGGTGGGATTCTTGGGAGAGGCCCCTGCCTGGCCTTTCTGGGAGGGGGGAGGCTGGGAAGGCAGCTTCTTCTTCAGGACCGGAGTCTTGTTTTTGGTCCTGAACACCTTGTTGGGGTCCAGCTTGTTCACAAACAGATCCGCCTCCTCCGAGAGCTGCTCCGTGTTGACGGTGATGGGCTTGTACATGTTGAACCATTGCTGGGCGAAGAAAGGGAAACAAGGATTAGAAAGGAGAAGCAGGCTGTTGGGACTCAGCCTGTGATTGAATCTGAGCCTGTGTTTCAGTTCTCCTGATGTTTCTGTGTCTGATGTGGGTAATGAGGAGGGAAATCAGTTCCCTGCTGCTTCTGATGTGGGGGATGCTGGGACTGACTCTGAGGTGCAAGATGGAGATATTTTGGTCAATAAGTTTCATGCAGACACTGACAGAGAGGCTTCGGTGCAAAGGGCAGATTCTCATGAGAATGTTTCTATGAGAATTGGGGGAAAGGTTTACTCCCTTCCCACAGAAATCCGAAGCTTATGAGAGACAGTCATCCAAACTTTGAAAACATCCTATGAAGAAAAAAAAATCACTATTCTCTGAAGCAGACTATCCACTTGCTTTTTTTCATGTCAGGAGCGACTTGAGAAACTGAAAGTCACTTCTGGTTTGAGAAAATTGGCCGTCTGCAAGGTCATTGCCCAGGGGATGCCCGGATGTTTTGATGTTTTACCATCCTTGTGGGAGGCTTCTCTCATGTGCCCACATGGGAAGCTGGAGCTAACAGAAGGAGCTCACCCACTGATTCAAACCTGCGACCTGTTGGTCTTCAGTCCTGCCGTTCACAAGGGTTTAACCCACTGCACCACTGGGGGCTCTATCCACTTGGTGAATAGCTCTTAGTATTAGGAAGTTCTTCCTAACGTTTAGTGGAGATCGCATTTGTCTTTTAAAAAAAAATGTTTTCTGTTGCCCTGGAAACTAGGACTCAATGGAGCCACGGGTTCAAATTACAGGAAAGGAGATTGCACCTGAACATTAGGAAGAACTTCCTGACTGTTAGAAGAACTATTCAATGGTGGAACTCTCTGCCCCGAGGTGTGGTGGAGGCTCTTTCCTTGGAGGTTTTTAAACAGAGGTTGGACAGCCATCTATTGGGGGTGCTTTGATTGTGCAGTTCCTGCATGGCACATTGGAGTTGGATTAGGTGGCCCATGCGGTCTCTATGATAATCCATTATGTCTGTTATAATAGGCTGTGCTTTTTATTTAATTTTAGTTTGTTAAGTTATAATTCGTATTTATATGTTGAGTTGTATAAATTTTGTTAGTATGGATGTATTGTTGTTGTATTCGGGCATTGAATGTTTGCCTTTTATGTTTGGAATCTGCCCTGAGTCCCTTTGGGGAGATAAAAAAGGTAAAGATTTTCTCCTGATGGTAAGTCCAGTTGTGTTTGACTCTGGGGCTTGGTACTCATCTCCATTTCTAATCCGAAGAGTCGGCATTGACCATAGACACCTCCAAGGTCATGTGGCCAGCATGACTGCATGAAGCGCCGTTACCTTCCTGCCAGAGTGGTACCTATTGATTTACTCACATTTGCATGTATGAGTCGCCATTAGGCTGAGAATTGTGGTATATAAGCGAAGTAAATAAATAAATAAATAAATATTTGAACTGCAAGGTTGACAGAAGCTGGAGTTGACAGTGGGAGCTCAGCCCGGATTCGAACCTGCGATCTTTTGGTCAACAGGTTTAGCAGCTCAGTGGTTTAACCCACTGCACCACCGGGGGCTCCTTCGGGAGATAGAGCGGAATATAAATAAAGTTTATTATTATTGTTGCTGTTGTTGATTCCTGTTCAAAACTTCTGGTCCCAAGCGTTTCAGATAAAGGATACTCAACCTGTACAATATTGCAGATGAGACAACAGAGTCTGTAGCTCAGGAAAGGATCAACTTCTGCCTCCAGGTGTTTTGGACTTAGGCTGTTAGGAATTGTGGGAGTTGAAGTCCAAAATACCTGGAAGGAGGGCTGAAGTTGGCCCATGCCTGATGTAGCTTGTTCAGAATCATCTAGTGACCTTGCAGAAGAAATGGGATCTGAACTTGGAACCTTTTATGATCTTTTCCTCTCAAGGAGCCACACTTAGCCTTCCAGCCCTTAGTAAGACAGGAAGTGGTTACTCCGTTTCTGACCTTTGCCTGGGGGCTGATGCCGTAGCTGGTGAAGGCGTATTGCCACTGCGGGAGACCAAGGTGAGTGATCAGGAGCCGGTAGTAGGACGTGAAGCTCTTGGTCAGGAAATGCCAATAAAGGGCCCGGTCCAGGAACCAGATCTCAGATTCAGGGCTGACAACTGGAATTGAGATGGAGGAAAAGAAGGCAATGATGATAATCACAAAAGCCAAGAACAAGGCAGAACTGCATTTCACCTTAAGAACAGACAAGCATCCCAAGCTCTGAGGATTATTACCTGGGAAGGAATCTCACTGGAGCACTGCAGAGCACCCAAATACCTGGGAGTCACTCTGGACCGTGCTCTGACCTACAAGAAGCACTGCCTGAACATCAAGCAAAAAGTGGACGCTAGAAACAATATCATATGAAAGCTGACTGGCACAACTTGGGGAGCACAACCAGACACAGTGAAGACATATGCCCTTGCGCTGTGCTACTCTGCTGCTCAGTACACATGCCCAATGTAGAATACATCTCACCACACTAAAACAGTGGATGTGGCTCTTAATGAGACATGCCGCATTATCACAGGGTGTCTGCGCCCTACACCACTGGAGAAATTACACTGCTTAGCCAGTATTGCACCACCTGACATCCGTCGGGAAGTAGCAGCCAATAGTGAAAGGACCAAGGCAGTGACATCTCCAGCCCATCCCTTGTTTGAGTATCAGCCAGCACGTCAAAGACTTAAATCCAGACATAGTTTTCTAAGATCTACAGAGACACTCGCTGGAACACCTCAGCAAGTGAGAGTCCAAAAGTGGCAGGCTCAAACCCAGAACCTCAACCAATGGCTGATACCAAATGAGAGACTCCCCCCTGGGCACACAGAGGACTGGGCGACTTGGAAGGCGCTGAACAGACTGCGCTCTGGCACCAAGAGATGCAGAGCCTACCTTCAGAAAAGGGCTACAAAGTGGAATCCTCGACATGCGAGTGCGGAGAGGAGCAAACCACTGACCTCCTGCTGCAATGCAACCTGAGCCCAGCCACATGCACAATGGAGGACCTTCTTGCAGCAATACCGGAAGCACTCCAAGTGGCCAGATACTGGTCAAAGGACATTTAATCAACTACAAAACTCACACATTTTGTATTTTCTCTGTTTGTTTGCTTTGTTCTGTTAGAAATGTAATATAATTGACTGGCTGCCTTGACACGAGAAATAATAAATAAACACACATAGCACATGCAAAACACTCATCTCCTAGGTTGCTGACATCTAGCCACCTACCTGGCTTGGTGTTCTTGTACACAAGGCAAACCTTGCCATTTCCTCCACATGGGTCTAATTCGAATATCAGGCTGCGAGAGTCCAAGTGAGGCTTCTCTGGCTGGTCCTTGTCCCCTAGGAAAGGAAAGGCCAACAAAAGAAACCTTCAAAAGAAACCCCTGGACAGAGGAGGGTTGGAAAACAACAGCAAGGTCAGAGTCTTTGTATGGTGGGGTTTTGGGGAAAAGACACAAGCCAAGACCTGTTACAGCCATGAGAATCCCTTACCGCCTTCGTCATCCGTATCCTCCAGGTCAGCAAGAGTGGGCGCATTGGGCAAGGTGTAGACCGGGGACGCTCCAAGACGGGTCAGCTTGGAGATGCTGTTGATGGTCATACAGCCCAGGGGCATGGGGTTATCTGGAAGAGACCGTCAAAACAAACCCTGTTGAGGATTCAAAACTGGTTTTTTAAATATCCACAATGTGGTAGTTTCAAATTCCCCATTCTAGGAGGGGCAGCTAGGCTTAAACAGTCCTTTCCTTCCAGTAATAATCTCTCACGCCACCTAACATCGACAATCCCAGAATGAGTTTTAGAAATCTTCTCTTTATTAATTCTCTCTAGGCTTTCCAGTTCAAATTCATGATATTCCTGGGATGGAAGTCCTTCTCTTCAATAGGATTCAGTCTTCGCCATGAGTTTGTGTATCTATGCGAGGTTCGCGAATGTGTCCTCTGAGGATACAGGGTGACACTGTATATGACAATCACAAATTAAAGTTGATTAAGCTCACCATCAAACTTGACACTCCAGGTCATATGGAAGCCATCGGTCATCAGGTAGAAACTTTTTAAATCCTCAGGCAACACACAGGCATTTTTCTACAAGCAAAGATAAGGGTAGAATGAAAGACGTTAATTTAGAGTGTTTTCATGTTTTTTAACATCATTTAACATCAACCCAGCAGCAACTGTACCCCAAACTCAGAACTAAACCCTTTAATATTATTATTATCATTTTAGGTGCAGACATCACACTGGCAACGAAGATCCGCATAGTTAAAGCAATGGTGTTCCCTGTAGTAACCTACGGATGTGAGAGCTGGACCTTAGGGAAGGCTGAGCGAAGGAAGAGAGACGCTTTTGAACTGTGGTGTTGGAGGAAAGTGCTGAGAGTGCCTTGGACTGCGAGAAGATCCAACCAGTCCATCCTCCAGGAAATAAAGCCCGGCTGCTCATTGGAGGGAAGGATATTAGAGGCCAAGATGAAGTACTTTGGCCACATCATGAGAAGAAAGGAAAGCTCAGAGAAGAGAATGATGCTGGGGAAAATGGAAGGAAAAAGGAAGAGGGGCTGACCAAGGGCAAGATGGATGGATGGCATCCTTGAAGTGACTGGATTGACCTTGAAGGAGCTGGGGGTGGTGATGGCCGACAGGGAGCTCTGGAGTGGGCTGGTCCATGAGGTCACGAAGAGTCGGAAACAACTGAACGAATGAACAACAAATTATTATCATCATTATTATTATTATTACACCCAGATAAAACACAATCTCATAAAATACATATATTAAAATATATTGTTGTTGTTGTTCATTTGTTAAATTAAAATACATAATGTAGTATAAAGATTAAAAGTTTGCAGTGTAGCTGTTCCTCGGTGAAAAAGGAGCAGCCTGGATGCAATTTCAAAGGCATTCCTAGGATTCAGTCTAAACTTCTCTGAGCAAATGACCTTAAGAGCGAAGAGGTCCAGGTCAAGTGTCTCCCAGGCATCTCTGGCACTTGAGCAACAAAGAGGCCACTCACTGACATTCCTCGACCAGAATTAGACTTTTCCCTTGTACTGTGCTGATCTTTCAATGGCTTGATTCAGTGTGGTGTTTCAGTCTGAATTTTAGAAAGTTTTTCCCAAGATGCCGAACCCTATTTCCTCAAAATAGCATGTTGAAGCGTCCCTTTAAAAGGTTGGATTAAAACCAGGACATGTCAACAGGACAGAAGATTACCTGGGACGTTCCCCGCCAAAGTTGGAAGGTGTAGAATGTGCTTCCAACATAACAATAACACCTTCTTAACTATCATAGAAACCACTAGCTGTGCCCTGCCACGCGTTGCTGTGGCCTATAGTAAGACTTCTCAAAGTAGAGGTAGATATCTGGACTATTATGAAAGAGAGGTACCTATCTATTCCTTCCCCCCTTTCTCTCAATTCTTCCTTCTCTACCTCTTTCTTACTTTCATTCCTTTTTTCACTCTTTGGTTTCATCCTTCCTTCTCTCTTTCCTACATTACCTCCCCCTTTCTCTACTTCTTCCTTTGTATCCTTTCTTCTCTCCCTGTTTCTTTCCTTCTTTCTCTTTTTATTTCCTTTTCTCTCCTTCCTTCCTTCCTTCCTTCCTTCCTTCCTTCCTCCCTCCCTCCCTCCCTCCCTCCCTCCCTCCCTCCCTCCCTCCCTCCTTTACCTCTTTCCTGCCTTTCCTTCTTTCCTTTTTCTTTCCTTTTTACTTTCTCTTCCTCCTTCCTTCGATACCTTTCTTTCTTTCTTTCTTTCTTTCTTTCTTTCTTTCTTTCTTTCTTTCTTTCTTTCTTTCTTTCCTTCTCCCTCCCTCCCTCCCTCCCTCCCTCCCTCCCTCCCTCCCTCCCTCCCTCCCTCCCTCCCTTCCTTCCTTCCTTCCTTCCTTCCTTCCCAATGCCCACCAAACCCTTCTAGTGTTTTCTGTTGGTCGTGGGAGTTCTGTGTGCCAAGTTTGGTTCAATTCCATCGTTGGTGGAGTTCAGAATACTCTTTGATTATAGGTTAACTATAAATCCCAGCAACTACAACTCCCAAATGACAAAATCATAATTTTTGAGTGATGGTCACTCCTTGTGTTGTGAGACGTTTTGTTGCCAAATTTGGTGTGATTTCGTTCATTGGTTCTTCTGTTTTTAAGGTACTCATTATGCACAGAGCATTTTTATATAAATAGATTGTCTTGGACTGCTTCCTTCCTCTCTCCTGAGTCTCCCATTCTTATGGACATGAAAGGTTCGCCTCATCATCTAATGGATTGTATGGGACACTGTTTTGTATACACACACACCGCATTCTTGTAGGCTTGAGTCAAGCCTGACCCCTTGCCCTGTTGCATCTGCAGCTCCGTAATAACTGAGTCCACTGTGTTTGGATTTGTGACACCGGCCTGCTGTCTGATCTCACTCTGGCATCCCGGATGACATGCCCCTAAAAATCCTGCCCTCTAAATAAACAACCTGCAAAACACACAGGAGACACCACCAGAGGAAGAGTCGCTTGCACAAAGCATGGAAGCCGAAGGAGTAATGGTCCGGAATTGGTGAGATTTTTCCTCTTTTATGCCACAGTTCCAGTCCCACCTTAACTTGGAAAGGGAGCAATGTCATTATTCTTCAGAAATAGTAAATGTGCATGCTTAACATATGCTTAACATGCTTAACGGCGCTCCATGCAGTCATGCTGGCCACATGACCTTGGAGGTGCCTACGGACAACGCTGGCTCTTCGGTTTAGAAATGGGGATGAGCACCACACCCCAGAGTCAGACATGACTGGACTTAATTTACCTTTACCTTAACATATGTTTATTTATTTCGTATCAATAGCATTGAATAACTGGGTTGTTGTAGGTTTTTCCGGGCTATATGGACATGTTCTAGAGGCATTTTCTCCTGACGTTTTGCCTGCATCTACGGCAAGCATCCTCAGAGGTAGTGAGGTCTGTTGGAACTAGGAAAATGGGTTTATATATCTGTGGAATGACCAGGGTGGGACAAAGGACTCTTGTCTGCTGGAGCTAGGTGTGAATGTTTCAACTGACCACCTTAATTAGCATTTGATGGCTTGGCAGTGCCTGGGAGAATCTTTTGTTCCCTCCAGTAATATTATAAGGAAGGAAAGACAAGCCATCAGAGACCTCAACTCAGATCCTTAAATCATCATTCTCCCAGCAGACAAGGGGAATGCCACAGTAATCATGGATATAGAACAATACAAGGAGAAGATCAGAAAACTCCTGGATCCTACTATATACAGAAAGCTTAAACAAGACCCAACTTCCAAAATAACCAGGATGCTGGAGGATGCTTGTCATAGATGCAGGCGAAACGTCAGGAGAAAATGCCTCTAGAACATGGCCATATAGCTCGGAAAAACCTACAACAACCCAGTGATTCCGGCCATGAAAGCCTTCGACAATACAGCATTGAATAAATTAGTATAAAACTGATAAAAATAGAAGGAGCACAGGCGGTGAAATATCCTTTGACCAAAAACGGGCAACAGCAACGGCATTGTCTGTAGCCTCCAGCAACTCTTCCTCTGTACATGAGGCAGGACAATGCGGACAAGCATACAGATGTGGAGTTGTCTGTTCTGCTCCACAGTCACACAAGGTGTGCGATTCTTTTAGGTAATGACATTTTGTCAAAAGTTCAGTGTACCTCAGTTAACAAAACAGGTGCATTTCTATCTTGAAAAATTGGTAACGGAGGTAGAAACAGTATGGAAAAAAATATGGATGGGCTTCAATGCAGTTTGAGCTTCTCTTATCCGGAATTCCAAAACCAGAAGTTCTCTACAATCTGACATTGTCCACATGGCGGGCTGAGACAGTGATGCCTTTGATGGTTCAATGTACACAAAATTTGTTTTGTACATAAAATTATTAAAAATATTGCACATAAAACTACTTTTTATGTATTTCGTATCAAAAGCATTGCATTAATTAGGGTAACAATGATAAAAATAGAGGGAGCACAAGCGGCTAAGTATTTTTTGACCAAAACCGAGCAACAGCGATTGTATTGTCTGTAACTTTAAACAAATCTTCGTCTGTATATGAGGCAGGACATTGCGGACAAGCATACAGAAGCAGAATTGTTTGTTCTGCTCCACAGTCGCACAAGGTGTGGGATTCTTTTAGGTCGTGCCATTTTGCCAGGTTGTCTTTTGATCTTCCCACTCTGCTTCTGAGTGCGTTCAGGGACTTCCAAGTTGACCATTCTTGGTTTGCCCCTGGAGGAAGGACCCTCTCTCGGGGGGGGGGGGCATCCAATTGGGATTTCCTGGCCACAGCTGCCCAGAGGGATACCTTTCTGTTGCTAGAGGAAAATTAAGAGGAGTGGTGGTTCTCATGAAGCTTTCCCTTGAGTTGAGTCTACTGGGAGGAGGCTGGTAGCTATCACAATGAAATATAACATGCAGATTTGATAAATGTGGAGAACTGACAGTCCCAGCAAGGAGCCTAGTGTCTAGATCTAGGGAAGTAGTGCTACCGCTCTATTCTGCCTTGGTTAGACCACACCTGGAATATTGTGTCCAATTCTGGGCACCACAATTGAAGGGAGATGTTGACAAGCTGGAATGTGTCCAGAGGAGGGCAACTAAAATGATCAAGGGTCTGGAGAACAAGCCCTATGAGGAGCGGTTTAAGGAGCTGGGCATGTTTAGCCTGAAGAAGAGAAGGCTGAAAGGAGATATGAGGGTCATGTATAAATACGTGAGAGGAAACCACAGGGAGGAGGGAGCAAGCTTGTTTTCTGCTTCCTTGGAGACTAGGTCACGGACCAATGGCTTCAAACTACAAGAAAGGAGATTCCATCTGAACATGAGGAAGAACTTCCTGACTGTGAGAGCCGTTCAGCAGTGGAACTCTCTGCCCTGGAGTGTGGTGGAGGCTCCTTCTTTGAAGGTTTTTAAACAGAGGGTAGATAGCCATCTGTCAGGGGTGCTTTGAATGCAATATTCCTGCTTCTTGGCAGAATGGGGTTGGAATGGATGGCCCACGAGGTCTCTTCCAACTCTAGGATTCTATGCTGGGAGCTGCAGCTGAACAAACCTGGGTCTTCTCATGATCCAGCAATGCTAATCTTTCCTTTCTAGCACCTCGCATGGCTTTCCTTGTTTCTCAGTCAGCATGGTGTTGTCCATGATGTAAGTCAACAAAATAATTCATTCAATGGACTGCTTTTCCAGATTTGCCTGGCAATATTCCAACATAGTATTTAGAAATGTATGTGGGTTACTGGTGACATCTAGTGGGACTGGATGAGATTGCTGGAGGGGAACAATGGGGACCAACTCCCTTGGAAGATGGGCTCTCCATGGTATTCTGTTTCGGAATACAAAGGAAAAGAGTGGTATCTAGTGACACCTTTAATGGCCATTCATTTTAGCGAGGTCTTGCTGGATTTCAATGCTACATGGATGAAATGTGAGATTCAAGCTACAATAATTTAATCCCAATTTTCTTACCTGAAATGAAAATGTTTGGGCTTCTATGCACAGCATACCATAGTTTCATGCGAGAGAACCTAGAAATGTCTATAGAAGTGCTTTCTCTAGGCCTCCAGTTACATGTTCAATTATGTAAACACATGTTACCTGTTCCCATGAAATGATGGCGTGGCGCTCGGCTGGTTCCTTCTCTATGAACATCACTTCAGAAACTCCTGGAGATGCTTCTGCCAAAAAAAAAAAAAATGTAGACACTAAGAACATTGAAAATATATATGAAATTTCAGCCCAAACCTTATGCAATGTTGGTCACGTTGCAAAGGGCAGCCTTGGGTGATAGAAGTATGCGTGGTATATGAAGCTCTAGTCACAGCTGCACCAAAGTACTGGAAAGGCACCAGATCCCATCTCACCAATGATACTAATATAATAACAATAGCAATACTGGGTTGTTGTATGTTTTTTCGAGCTATATGGCCATGTTCTGGAGGCATTCTCTCCTGACATTTCTCCTGCATCTATGGCAAGCATCCTCAGAGGTAGTGAGGATGAATGTTCACTACCTTTGAGGATGCTTGCCATAGATGCAGGTGAAACGTCAGGAGAGAATGCCTCCAGAACATGGCCATATAGCCTGAAAAACATATAACAACCCAGTGATTCCGGCCATGAAAGCCTTCTGCAATACAATAGCAATACTATTGATTGGAGCCCCTGGTGGTGCAGTGGGTTAAACCGCTGAGCTGCTGAACTTGCTGATGGAAAGGTCGGTGGTTCGAATCAGGGAGCGGGATGAGCTCCTGCTGTTAGTCCCAACTTCTGCCAAATTAGCAGTTTGAAAACATGCAAATTTGAGTAGATCAATAGGTACCGCTTTGGTGGGAAAGTAACAGCACTCCATGTGGTCATACCGGCCACATGACCTTGGAGGTGTCTATGGACAAAGCTGGCTCTTCGGTTTAGAAATGGAGATGAGCACCATCCCCCAGAATCGGATACTACTAGAGTTAATGTCAAGGTGAAACCTTTATTTATTTATTTATTTATTTATTTGCAGCATTTGTAGCCCGCCTTTCTCAGCCTTGCAGCGACTCAAGGCATTCACAGAAATAGCAATTTGAGTGCCACACTTTCATAAAAATACAGTTACAAACATTCAACTCAGTATTTAAAAAAACATATATAAACCACTTAAAAACATATAATCACCGATATATATGTCCTCCTGTTAAAATCATTATCCAGCAGCATCGTCCAGGCATTCCATGTTCATTTTTCCTATTTCATTGTTACTTATTCCGCTGCACATCCAAACGCTTGTTTAAAAAGCCAAGCTTTTACTCTTTTTTTTTTCGGAAGGACAAGAGGGAAGGGGCCGATCTAATATCCCTAGGGAGGGAGTTCCACAGCCTTTACAGTTACCTTTAGCAATACTATATATTTCAGAGGAAATAACTGGCAAAGTTCTACCCTAAGAAAATACTATGAAATTAATGGGGTCCCTATAAGTCCACAAGAAAGTAGATTCCATCTGAACATGAGGAAGAACTTCCTGACTGTGAGAGCCGTTCAGCAGTGGAACTCTCTGCCCCGGAGTGTGGTGGAGGCTCCTTCTTTGGAAGCTTTTAAACAGAGGCTGGATGGCCATCTGTCAGGGGTGATTTGAATGCAATATTCCTGCTTCTTGGCAGAATGGGGTTGGACTGGATGGCCCACGAGGTCTCTTCCAACTCTTTGATTCTATGATTCTATAAGTGATGTGAACTGATGCATACACTGTTGTTATGAGGAAAGCTAATAGCAAATGATTCAAATCAGAGAATGGGGAAGAGTTTTGCAGATACTGTAAACAGCTCGTAGAATTCTATGGTTTTGTGATTCTGACTTGTATTGACCTTCATCTAGGGCAGTAGTTCTCAACCTGTGTTGGCCTACAACTCCCAGAAATCCCAGCCTGTTTACCAGCTGTTAGGATTTCTGGGAGTTGAAGGCCAAAACATCTGGGGACCCACAGGTTGAGAACCACTGATCTAGGGTTCTCTTGTTGGGATGTGTTCCATGAATCATAGAAACATAGAATCATAGAGTTGGAAGAGATCTTATGGGCCATCCAGTCCAACTCCCTGCCAAGAAGCAGGAAAATTGCATTAAAGCACCCCCGACAGATAGAATCAAAGAGTTGGAAGAGACCTCATGGGCCATCCAGTCCAACCCCTTTCTGCCAAGAAGCAGGAATACTGCATTCAAACCACCCCCGACAGATGGCCATCCAGCCTCCGTTTAAAAGCTTCCAAAGAAGGAGCCTTTACCACACTCCGGGGCAGAGAGTTCCACTGCTGAACAGCTCTCACTGTGAGGAAGTTCGTCCTTGTAGTTTGAAGCCATTGCTCCATTGTGTCCTAGTCTCCAGGGCAGCAGAAAACAAGCTTGCTCCCTCCTCCCTATGACTTCCTCTCACATATCTATACATGGCTATCATGTCTCCTCTCAGCCTTCTTTTCTTAAGGCTAAACATGCCCAGCTCTTTAAGCCGCTCCTCATAGGGCTTGTTCTCCAGACCCTTGATAAATTTAGTCACCCTCCTCTGGACATATTCCAGATTGTCAACATCTCTCTTCAATTGTGGTGCCCAGAATTGGACACAGTATTCCAGATGTGCTCTGACCAAAGCAGAAATAGAGCATGTGTAGCATGATTTCCTTGGATCTAGACACTAGACTCCTATTGATGCAGGCCAAAATCCCATTGGCTTTTTTTTTGCTCATGTTGGCTCATGTTTAACTTGTCCACAGTTTGCCCTTGTCTTTTGTGCATTTTCAGGACTTAGTGGGGATTTGAACCCTGATCTCTTGGAGTCCTAGTCTGGCCCTTATGTTGTCTCTCAAATAGGTAAACAAACTGCAGCTGCCATCACATCTCAGCATTAGCTGCTTATGGGCAGTGGGACTTATTATTATTATTATTATTATTATTATTATTATTATTATTACTTGCAACTTAACAATGGATTTCTTAAAGCTCTGATAGATGCCAAATACTGCAGCAAACAAAAGAGTCCCCTTGTATGTTGGATTCTGGCTTGTGAATGCTGAAAAAGTAGGCTGTGAAGCGAGAGGGAAGGGATGGAAATGTCACCTTCTCATTTCATACCTGCCTTTTCCTCATGGTATGCAAAGGGCTCTCTGCTCTACGTGATCTCCTTTTTGCCCCCGGGATATTTTTAATCTAACATCCAGGCTGTTAAAAGGAGAATTTCCTCGTTTGATCTAGGATTTGGTTCAGCCCCCTTTAGAGCCTCATCCTTTGACACCTTCGCGTGTGACTCACACAATATCCAGCCTCCCTCCGTCCAAGTTCGCTTACTTTTTCTTTGATCTCGGCAGAGCCAAATTTATTCTGTTTATAATTTGCTGGATGGTTAAATGCCTTCTGCGAAACTTGGGTGATTGGTCGCCGCATAAAGGAAATATATATTGGCCGGAACTAAATGATTTAGGCGTGAACCCAAGGAAGGCGCGTGTTGGAGAAATGTTATGCAGACAGCCAAAGGGTTTGAACTAAATGACCTAAGTGGATTTTCCCCATCTTTACCTTTGATGGTTCAAAGGGTTCCCGACGGATGAGGTTCGGATAGCGATCGGTACCTTTGCATTTTCCGGACAGACCTGGCACTTGCCCTCTGGATATCTCCCCACTGTACTTTCCTATACTGCTATTCTCCTGCCCTAAAATGAATATATTGGTGACTAGATGAGGAAAGTGCTCAGAAAACCACACTGGTGTATTATGAATCTGTGAGTAATTTTTTTTCATGTCAGGAGCGACTTGAGAAACTGCAAATCACTTCTAGTGTGAGAGAATTGGCCATCTGCAAGTATGTAGGCCAAAGGACGCCAGGATGTTTTGATGTTTTACCAGCCTTGTGGGAGGTTTCTCTCATGTCCCTGCATGGGGAGCTGGAGCTGGTAGAGGGAGCTCATCTGCACTCTCCCCAGACTTGAACCTCTGACCTGTTGGTCTTCAGTCCTGCCAGCATAAGGGTTTAACCCATAGCACCACTGGGGGTTCCTTATCTGTAAGTCATAACATAGCTTAAAGGGGCACCTTAAAAACCCAACTTTAGTTTAGAATCCTTCTAACCACTTCTCTCTCCCTCTCTCAGATGGCACCATTTTTGAAACTTCATTTCAAAAATGCAAAATCTAATATCAATGAACCATTGCAAGATTTGGCAGAAAAACATGGCACCTCTCACTGTAGAATTAGAATCATAGAGTTGGAAGACACCTCATGGGCCATCCAGTCCAACCCCATTCTGCCAAGAAGCAGGAAAATCACATTAATGCAGCTTGAGCTGCCATGGCTCAATGACATGGGAATTGTAGTTTTACAGTTTTTCACTTTCTATTCCAAAGTACCTCATCAAACAACACCACGTGTGATTCTATAGCACTGAACCATGGCAGGTAAAGGTTTCCCCATTGACCTTAAGTCTAGTCGTGTCTGACTCTGGGGGTTGGTGCTCATCTCCATTTTGATGCTGAAGAGCCGGCATTGCCCATGGACACCTCCTAGGTTATGTGGCCAGCATAACTGCATAGAGCCTTGTTACCTTCCTGCCAATGTGGTACCTATTGATCTACTCAAATTTGCATGTTTTCAAACTGCTAGGTTGGCAGAAGCTGGGCCTAACAGTGGGAGCTCACCCCACTCCCTGGATTCAAACCGGCAACCTTTCAGTCAGCAAGTTCAGCAGCACAGCAGTTTAACCCGCTGTGCCATCAGGAGGCCCATGACAGTTAAATCATTGTAAAACTGAATTACTTCTGCAATTCCCAGCAATCCTTCTGATTGATCGATCGATCTACCTATCTATCTCTATCTAATCTATCTATCTATCTTATCTATCTCGAGGATTGCTGAGAGTTTCAGTCCAGGAATATGAAATTGGAAACATGCACTGTATTGTCGTTTAGCTTTTTTGGTTCTTAAGTCCTTTCTGCTGTTTTTTTTGGGTGGGGTGGTGGTGGTGATGAGTGATGGTCACTCATTGGTCTGTTAAGGGTGTAGTGTCCAAATTTTGTGTCAATTCGTCCAGTGGTTTTTCAGTTATGTTAAACCCACAAACTAACATTACATTTACATATATATATATACTAGCGGTCCCCTGCCATGCGTTGCTGTGGCCCAGTCTGGTGATCTGGAAAATAAAGTAATGAGAAAGTGTTGGTTTCTAATGTATGTAATGACTTTCTGCTTGTGGGTAAACAGTATTTTTTGCTGTTTCTTTGCCAGTGTTGATGTGGAAATTGTCTGGTTTTCCTACTCTAGAAAATGTCCTTCTTTAGGGGGTCCCTTTCAAATATTTGATACTGCATCTGTCATATACGTGTGTGTGTGTGTGTGTGTAAATGGCTGGATGGCCCTTTGTCAGGAGGGCTTTGATTATGTTTTTTTGCCCTGGTGAAGGGAGTTGGATTGTATGGCCTTAAGGCAGCATTTCTCATCCTGGGAAGTCAAGACTTCCCTGGGGGGGAGGGGGGGTCGCCATGGGGGTGTCAGAAGGGTCATCAAAGACCACCAGAAAACATAGTATTTTCTGTTGGTCATGGGGGTTCTGTGTGGGATGTTTGGCCCAATTCCATCGTTGGTGGAGTTCGAAATGCTCTTCGGTTGTAGCTGATCTATAAATCCCAGTAACTACAACTCCCAAATGTCAAGGTCTATTTCCTCCAAATTCCACCAGTGTTCACATTTGGGCATGTGGAGTATTCGTACCAAGTTTGGTCCAGATCCATCATTGTTTGAGTCCACATTGTTCTCTGAATGGAGGTTAACTACAATTCCAAAATTCAAGGTCAATGCCCACCAAAGCCTTCTAGTGTTTTCTGTTGGTCAGGGGCATCCTGTGTGCCAAGTTTGGTTCAATTCTATTGTTGGTGGAGTTCAGAATGCTCTTTATTTATTTATTATTTATTTACTTTGCTTATATACCGCTGTTCTCAGCCCGGGGCGACTCACAGCGGTGTACAACATAGAAAGAACAAGGTTCAAAATTCAAGACACAATCTAAAACATCATCATCATCATCATCAAAAACATCAACAATATCATCATCATCATCATCAAAAACATCAACAATATCAATAATACAAACAGCCATTCACGTCGTCTCATCGTTAAACCACAATCCAGTATCGTTTTCCGTTGTTCCATTCCTGTCGTCATTACCAATTATTGCACTTTTTGTTCGAATGCCTTCTTGAACAGCCAGGCCTTTAATTTCCTGCGGAATATCATCAGGGAAGGAGCTAGTCTGATGTCCACGGGAAGGGTGTTCCACAGCTGAGGAGCCACCACCGAGAAGGCCCTGTCTCTCGTCCCCGCCAGGCGTGCCTGTGAGGCAGGCGGGATCGAGAGCAGGGCCTCCCTGGACGATCTCAAAGTTCTTGTGGGCTCGTAGGCCGAGATGCGGTCAGATAGGTATTTTGGGCCGGAACCGTTTAGGGCTTTATAGGCCAACGCCAGCACCTTGAATTGAGCCCGGTAGCAAATCTTTGATTATAGGTGAACTATAAATCCCAACAACTACAACTCTCAAATGACAAAATCATAATTTTTTGAGTGGTGGTCACTCCTTGTGTAGTGAGACGTTTTGTTACCAAATTTGGTGTGATTTCGTTCATTGGTTCTTTTGTTTTTAAGGTACTCGTTATGCACAGAGCATTTTTTTATATATAGATAGATTATATTGTACTATATTATTAAATCACAACACAGTATATTATACTAATAGTATTATATAATATATTGCATTATATTATAAGTTGTAGTATTTATATATTACATTAGATTAGAAATATTATATCACAATATAATATAATATATATCTTGAGGGTCTCTGCGTATTCAATTTGACACCCTTCCACATAGACATTAGGCTCTTATTGATGCAGCTGAGACTCACATTGGCCTTTTAAGCTGCTGCATCACACTCTTGGCTCATGCCCAGCTTGTGGTCTCCTACATGCATCTCTGCATTTCATTTCTTTGGTTGTCTATTCCTTTCTGGAACCTACCTAAGACGCGTGTCACGCCCAGAGTGAGCCTCTCCAGGTAGGGCTTGATGCTGCTGGAGGCCTGCAAGCCCTTCTCCTCCTCCATCCTCCTCTCCTAACAACCTGCATAACAGTCCCAAACAGCGCGAAAGCCTAAAGCGGGGGCTTTTTGCTCCCTCTCTCTCCCCGTAGTAGACAAACTCTTTCCTAGCTCACTCCCCCCCCCCCCGCCCTTTTTGCCCGCCTCTTCCTGATTGGCTGGTTCCTCCGGCTCGGTGTCGTATCTGGGTAAAGCTCAGTGTCGGCCAGCCAATGAGAGGCGAGGATTGGGCCCGGTGGGCGTGGTCGGGCGGAGGGACGCTGGGAGTGGCGGTTGTTTCAAGATGGCGGATGTGGCCCCGGAAGCGGCGCCTTTTTGGAGTCGGGACCGTATCCTTCTCGCTTTGGGCGGCTTTTGGGGGGCGCGGGGCGGGGAAAGGGAGGTCGGGCGAGCGGTAGGTGGGGATAATTATCATAGGCGTGTACAGGGCGCCACTGAGCATGTACAGAGTGCCTTCTGTGCCCCACTAGAGTCCCTCAGGAGGCGGATTCGCCGCCTGACAGTGCCGAGGGGACAGGCTTAGTAGGCCTCAAGCCGAATATCACTCGACAGGGTGTTGCAGCAGCTAAAAAGGCCCCCTACCACGCAGGAAAAGCACCATCAAAGCACCCCTGGCAGATGGCCACCCAGTCTCTGTTTTAAAGCCTCCAAGGAAGGAGCTTCCACCACTTCTATGGAGACAGAATCAAAGAGTTGGAAGAGACCTCATGGGCCATCCAGTCCAACCCCCTACCAAGAAGCAGGCATATTGCATTCAAGGCACCCCTGACAGATGGCCATCCAGCCTCTGTTTAAAAGCTTCCAAAGAAGGAGCCTCCACCACACTCCGGGGCAGAGAGTTCCACTGCTGAACAGCTCTCACAGTCAGGAAGTTCTTCCTCATGTTCAGATGGAATGTCCTCTCTTGTAGTTTGAAGCCATTGTTCCATTGCATCCTCGTCTCCAGCGAAGCAGAAAACAAGCTTGCTCCCTCCTCCCTGTGACTTCCTCTCACATATTTATACATGGCTCTCATCATGTCTCCTCTTAGCCTTCTCTTCTGAAGGCTAAACATGCCCAGCTCTTTAAGCCGCTCCTCATAGGGCTTGTTCTCCAGACCCTTGATCATTTTAGTCGCCCTCCTCTGGACACATTCCAGCTTGTCAACATCTCCCTTCAATTGTGGTGCCCAGAATTGGACACAATATTCCAGGTGTGGTCTAACCAAAGCAGAATAGAGGGGTAGCATTACTTCCCTAGATCTAGACACTAGGCTCCTATTGATGCAGGCCAAAATCCCATTGGCTTTTTTGCCGCCACATCACATTGTTGGCTCATGTTTAACTTGTTGTCCACGAGGACAACAAGTACACAATGTTACTTCATTCCAGCTTAGAGTCAACACCTCCCTTCAACTGGACACAATATGAACATCTGAACATGAGGAAGAACTTCCTGTCTGTGAGAGGCGTTCAGCAGTGGAACTCTCTGCCCCGGAGTGTGGTGGAGGCTCCTTCTTTGGAAGCTTTTAAACAGAGGCTGGATGGCCATCTGTCAGGGGTGATTTGAATGCATTTTTCCTGCTTCTAGGCAGAGGGTTGGACTGGGGTCTCTTCCAATTCTATGATTCTAGGTGTGGTCTAACCAAGGCAGAATAGAGCATGGGGAGCATGTCTTCCCTGGATCTAGACATTATACTCCTATTGATGCAGGCTAAAATCCCTTTGGATTTTTTTGCCACTGCATCACATTGTTGGCTCATGTTTAACTTGTTGTCCACGAGGATTCCAAAATCTTTCTCACGCGTTCTACTGTTGCACCAGGCATCGTACAAATACCTCGTATGGTCAGGAAGTTTTTCCTAATGTACAAGTGGAATCTCCTTTCCTGTCATTTGAACCCATGGCTCCTAGTACAGTTTAAAAGACAACCATGATGTATTTTCCCTGTTCTTCAAATGTCGAACTTTGCATCTAATCGTGACCACATCTCCTTTTACAAATCTACATGATCCCTTCGATCTTCCTGATCTTCCTGATCTTCCCGATAGTCCGTTCTCTCGCTCCCATCGCAAATGCGACTTGTGGGGACAAGGGAGAGGGCCTTCTCTGTGGTGGCCCCTCAGCTCTGGAACTCGCTCCCCAGAGACATTAGGCAAGCTCCACCCTGGCAGTCTTTAGGAAGAGTCTGAAAACTTGGCTATTCCAGTGCGTCTTCAATAAATGAACAATAATCCCTGATCTTGACTAAACCCAACATAAAATGTCCTCAGAAGCACTTTACTCTATCTTCTAATGCAATTAACTTTACTTTCATCCCTCTGATCCTCTGTCTTGATACACTACATGGCCTGCTTACCCAGTGTCTTAAACTTTTAATCCTTGACATTCGTCCTGCCCAATTACTGTGATTTTATATTGTTTGATGTGTTCATTTATATTGTTTTTGTAATTTGTTGTTGTTGTTCATTCGTTCAGTCGTCTCTGACTCTTCGTGACCTCATGGACCAGCCCACGCCAGAGCTCCCTGTCGGCCGTCACCACCCCCAGCTCCCTCAAGGTCAGTCCAGTCACTTCAAGGATGCCATCCATCCATCTTGCCCTTGGTCGGCCCCTCTTCCTTTTGCCTTCCACCTTCCCCAGCATAATTGTCTTCTCTAGGCTTTCCTGTCTCCTCATGATGTGGTCAAAGTACTTCAACTTTGTCTCTAGTATCTTTCCCTCCAGTGAGCAGTCGGGCTTTATTTCCTGGAGGATGGACTGGTTGGATCTTCTCGCAGTCCAAGGCACTCTCAGAACTTTCCTCCAACACCACAGCTCAAAAGCATCGATCTTCCTTCGCTCAGCCTTCCCTAAGGTCCAGCTCTCACATCCGTAGGTGACTACAGGGAAGACCATGGCTTTGACTAGGCGGATCTTTGTTGCCAGTCTGATGTCTCTACTCTTCACTATTTTATCGAGACTGGACATTGCTCTCCTCCCAAGAAGTAAGCGTCTTCTGATTTCCTGGCTACAGTCTGCATCTGCAGTAATCTTTGCACCTAGAAATACAAAGTCTGTCACGGCCTCCACGGTTTCTCCCTCTATTTTCCAGTTGTCAATCATTCTTGTTGCCATAATCTTGGTTTTTTTGACGTTTAGCTGCAACCCGGCTTTTGCGCTTTCTTCTTTCACCTTGATTAGAAGGCTCCTCAGCTCCTCCTCGCTTTCGGCCATCAGAGTGGTGTCATCTGCATATCTGAGGTTGTTAATGTTTCTTCCAGCCATTTTCACCCCAGCTTTGCATTCATCCAGCCCCGCACATCGCATGATGTGTTCTGCATACAAGTTAAAGAGGTTGGGTGAGAGGATGCAGCCTTGCCGTACGCCTTTCCCAATCTTGAACCAGTCTGTTGTTCCGTGGTCAGTTCTTACCGTTGCTACTTGGTCCTTGTACAGATTCCTCAGGAGAGAGACAAGGTGGCTTGGGATGCCCATCCCACTAAGAACTTGCCACAATTTATTATGATCCACACAGTCAAAGGCTTTAGAATAGTCAATGAAGCAGAAGTAGATGTTTTTCTGAAACTCCCTGCCCTTCTCCATTATCCAGCGGATATTGGCAATCTGGTCTCTCGTTCCTCTGCCTTTTCTAAACCCAGCCTGAACATCTGGCAACTCTTGCTCCATGTATTGCTGGAGTCTTCCTTGCAGGATCTTGAGCATTACCTTACTGGCATGAGAAATAAGGGCCACTGTACGGAAGTTTGAGCAGTCTTTCGCATTTCCCTTTTTTGGTATGGGGATATAAGTGGATTTTTTCCAGTCTGATGGCCATTCTTGTGTTTTCCATATTTGCTGGCAAATGGCATGCATCACCTTGACAGCATCATCTTTTAAGATTTTAAACAGTTCAGCTGGAATCCCGTCGTCTCCTGCTGCCTTGTTGTTAGCAATGCTTCTTAAGGCCCATTCAACCTCACTCCTCAGGATGTCTGGTTCTAATTCATTCACCACACTGTCAAAGTTATCCTCGATATTATTTGTTTTTGTAATTATTTGTATTATATTTTACTGTTTGCATTTTATGTTGTATATTTGCTGGACTGTTGGGATTGGCCTTATGTAAGCCGCCCCGTGTCCCCTTGGGGAGATGGTGGTGGGGTATAAAAATGTTTTATTATTATTATAATCCTTGATCTTTGGGATTTCCACGCTTAGAGGGGAAACTCCTTGGCAACTGTGGATTTCTTTCCATCAGCCCTTCCCTGTCATTTGAACCCATTGCTCCTAGTCCTAGTTTCAAGGGCAGGAGAAAATAAGCCTGCTCCCTCTTCCTTATGGCACCCTTTCACATTTCTATATGTGACTCTCATGTCTCCTCTCAACCTTCTCTTCAGCAGGCTAATCAGACCCAGCTCTTTAAGACGCTTCTCATAGGGATTCATGGTCTCCAGACCTTTGATCCTTTTAGTTTCCCTTCTCCTCTGGGCATCTTCCAGCTTGTCAATATCTCTTTGAAACTGTACCCAGAACCGGACATAGTACTCCAGGTAAAGAGGTCTAAACAAAGTAGATTACAAGGGCACCATGACTTCTCTTGATTTGGACACTATGCTCCTTTGGATGCAGCCCAAAATCCTATTGGCCTTTTAAGCTGCTGCATCACACTCCTGGCTCATGTTCAGCCTGTTGTCCATGTAGACTCCAAGATCTTTCTCACATGGACTGTTGTCAAGCCAGGCATCACCTATCCTGTTCAGCAGTGGAACTTTCTGCCCCAGAGTGTGGTGGAGGCTCCTTCTTTGGAGGCTTTTAAACAGAGGCTGGATGGCCATCTGTTAGGGGTGCTTTGAATACGATTTTCTTGCTTCTTGGCAGAATGAAGTTGGATTGGATGTCCCACAAGGTCTCTTCCAACTCAATGATTCTATGATTCTAGAAGTTGATGAGCTGATGTTGGATGGCTGTCTGTTGGGGGAGTTTTGATTGTGCTTTCCTCTATGGAAGAAAAGGGCTTAACTAATTGGCCCTTCTGGTCTATTCCAACTCTATCGTTATAGGAGGATGGAGTGGGGTTGCAGCTTCCAGTATTATATAAAATGCATTGTGAGTTGCCTGGGCTGTATGGCCATCTTTCAGAGGCATTCTCTCCTGATGTTTCGGCTGCATCTGTGGCAGACATTCTCAGAGGTTGTGAGATCTGTTGAAAACTAGGAAAAATGGGGTTTATATATCTGTGCAATGTCCAGGGTGAGAGAAAGAACTCTTGTCTGTTTGAGGTAGGTGTGAATATTTCAATTGGCCACTTTGTTTAGCATTTAATGGCCTAGCAGTTTCAAGGTATACCTTCTTACTGCCCGGGAATTCTTTGTTGGGAGATGATTAGCTGGCCCTGATTATTTCTTGTCTGGAATTCCCCTATTTTTCAGTGTTGTTCTTTATATACTGTTATGATTTTAGTGTTTTTTTTAATACCAGCAGCTGGATTTTGTTCATTTTCATGGTTTCTTCCATGATGAACGCTTATGCCAAAAGTGCTTTGGGTTTTGGATCCCCACCCACCGAATTTTGAGATACCTTTGTTTGCATACAGGCAATATCTTCAAAGTATTGACAAGCTGAAAGGTGTCCAGGGTGTCCAGAATGGTCAAGGGTCTGGAAACCATGAATCCTTCTGAGGAGAAGCTGAGGGAGATACATGTCTTTAGCTTGGAGAAGAGAAGGCTGAAAGGTGACATGGGAGCCATGTTTAAATATTGGAAAGGAAGTGACATTGAGGAGGAAGGGGCAAGGCTTGTTTTCTGCTGCTGCAGAGACTAGGGCACGGTGGAGCAATGGACTGAAATGGCAGGAAAAGAGATTCCACTGAAACGCTAGGAAGAACTTCCTGACTGTAAGAGCTGTTCAGCAGTGGAACCCTCTGCCTCAGAGTGTGGTGGAAACTCCTTTGGAGGCTTTTAAATAGAGGGTGGATGGCCATCTGTCAGGGGTGCGTTGTTTGTGTTTTTTCTGTATGTTAGGGGATTGGACTGGTTATCTCTGGTTATCTCTTACAATGCTATATTCTGTGATTCTGTGAGATCTTCAAAAGAGAAAGATGGGTGTGTGTGGTACATAGTTTAGATCTGTATCTCGGTGTTATAAGAGATGCTTATAAAAGTTCTAAATGGGGCGCAGTCCTTGCTGTTTGAACTTCAGAGGAGTTAGAGGTGAACTATGCCGGGGGAACGACAACTTGGTATGTTTGTGTCGCAATCACAGGCACCTTTAGCTAGGCACACCCTTCTTTAGGAAGCTTCAGCGATGATGGAATCACTTGCTCTGCATTGTAACCAATACCATAGGTGCCGGTTCTTCCAGACAGTGTCTCTTTACTTTGTCAGCACTTTGTTATGCACTTTGTTACTTTGTTATGTTTATATAATGATGTAAACATAAAAGGTATGTTGTGTTGTACAAAAATGTGGCAGTAGCAGGATACATGCAGCATTTGAGCTAATGACTTGATACATGCTGTAGAAAGGAATGAGGAGAAAATGGAGAAATGGGTAGTTAAAATATTTGGAAACTTTTTTTTTGTTGTGTCAGGAGCGACTTGAGAGACTGCAAGTCGCTTCTGGTGTGAGAGAATTGGCCGTCGGCAAGGACGTTGCCCAGGGGACGCCCAGATGATTTGATGTTTTTATCATCCTTGTGGGAGGCTTCTCTCATGTCCCCCGCATGAGGAGCTGGAGCTGATAGAGGGAGCTCATCTGCCTCTCCCTGGATTTGAACCTGCGACCTGTCGGTCTTCAGTCCTGCCGGCACAGGGGTTTAACCCACTGTGCTACCGGGGGCTCCTATTTGGAAACTGACCATCAGTAACAAAAGAGGAAGGACAGCAGAATTCAAGAGGGTGGTGATGAATAAATGTAATGAACACATGCTCATGTAACAGTAGAATACATTAAAATGTATAAAATTTAGTCAGAACCAATATTTAAAAAGCAGTAAAACATAGCAGGACAGGCTAACTTGCTCAAAATACCAGAGCAAACCAAAAACCGTCCACCTATTAATGCTTTTACATAATAAAGTTATATAATGATTCAGTGGAGCGGGAGTGGGGAGCCATGTGACAGTTGGTCCTGTGCAAATGTTAAGAGAGATGAGCCTTGTATTTCCTCTCGCATTGCTGCAACCAGTTGGGACTGTCAGTGGATCAGATAAAGAGAAACAGAGAGACGATCAGACTCCACTGATGTATTTTATCATTTCTTCCGGAGCATTCAGGCCACAATAAGTACATTTACAGTGTTCTGAGGGTGGGACTAGAGGGCTGAGTGGTGCTGAGAGATCCAAAGTATGATACTGGCCAGAAACATTCATAGAGTTGGACGAGACCACAGGGGTCATCCAGTTCAACCCCCTGAGCAATCATGTAAGAAGATATGGGTATATCAAAATACTGGAATATTAACCTATACATTTTGCTTGCCTCAAGGGTAGTTCCATAGAAATAAACTGAAAAGGATTATTCTGTTGCATTTGCAAATGTAATGAGGATTGGCATATTAATGTATGTGATGTGTCAAGATCTCTAGAGTAGGGACTGTATCTGTTGTGTGCTTTCAAGTCATTTCCAACTTAAGAAGACCTTACAGTGAATCTGGGGCTGAAGGTGTGTGACTTGCCTAGGTTTACACAGTGGGCTTTCATAGCTGAGCAGCGAGTCATAGGCCAATATTTTAACCATTACACCACGCTGACTGTCCCTATTCCAGACCATATCTCTCCCAATGGCCTCTGCTAATGGATTGGAGTTTATGAATGCATTTCCCCATTCACGTATAGACAGTGGTGTGGATCAGTGGTTCCTGATTTTCAGTTCTTCAGATGTTTGAGTCTTCAGCTTCCAGAATTCTTGAAAGTTGGCCAAGTTTTTTTTGTCTTGTCAGGAAACTGCAAGTCGTTTCTGGTATGAGAGAATTGGCCGTCTGCAAGGACGTTGCCCAGGGGATGCATGGATGATTTGATGTTTTATCATCCTTGTGGGAGGCTTCTCTCATGTCCCCGCATGAGGAGCTGGAGCTGATAGAGGGAGCTCATCCTCCTCTGCCCGGATTCGAACCTGCGACCTGTCGGTCTTCAGACCTGCCACTGCACCACCGGGGGCTCCCAGTTGGCCAAGTTGACCAGGGGTTATGGGAGTTGAAGTCCAAAATGTCCAGAGGTATGGCTCTTACCTCTGAGTTGCCTTAATATACTCATGTATAAATTTAGAAATTTTAGTCCAAAAATCAACCGCAAAACCCTGGTTCTATTTATCCGTGCGTCATTGTGCGTGCCGTACTTTAACTCCTATCAAAAAAGGAACCATCCCTTTCTCTGAGGCCTCTTCTACACTGCCATATAAAATCCAGATTATTTGCTTTGAACTGGATTATATGAGTTAACACCCAACATTTATCATTGAGAGTACAGCTTCTTTTTCATTAAGAAAAAAAAACCCACTGCAATTGTTACATTTGTACTACACTACCATATGGTCCCCATATCAACTGGCCTGGTATTCACAGTTTCATACCTTTGACAAAATATGCTTACTCTCTAAGCATTTTCTAGGCCCTCCAGTGTGACTATATGATAGTCTGGGGGTGGAAGGCCTTCATTTAATAGGTTTCCTTATTTGGAGTTTTGCTTATCCACACACAGTCTGGGCACACATTCCTTTTGGATACTGGGGGCCATTCTGTATTGGCAGAGGATTATTGGTTTAGTGTTAATAGCAGGTTTCCCTCAAGTTTTCTTAGAGAACATTACATTTGCCCAAATGATAGATGTTTGATGGGACAGATTGTGGGCTGGCAGAGTCATGGTCAGACTGGAGTTGTGGGTGATTAAGTGTTAAAAGGAAAAATCAGGTTGGATCAATGCTAGAATAATCTTTTGTCTCTTGCAGCTTGTTTGTATTGGTACTTTGGAATCTGGCATTGGTGACATTTTCTGTTGGCAGCCTGCCTGTGTTTTTAAATGTTTTTAAATGCTAGATAGGAAAACTCTACTAATTATGAGAAAAGGAGGTGATGAAACGGTGTCTTCATTCTGCATATAGGCTGCCAGCAGGGCAGAGCACGTATCTCATAACGTTTCCGGGCAGCTGTTACAAGTCTCTTTAAATCTAAGCAACTTGCTTTCCTTTGTTTTGATCTGTAATTACTGGAGCAGCAGGCAGCCTGATGAAAAGCCCAGCAGAGAAAAGGCTAAATTGGAGATTCGGCTTCCCTTGGGCTTTACCCTGTTGCTGAAGTCTGATAATGGTCATCATTACACTTGTTAAAAACAAGAATTGCATCTCTTACGAGATGGATTGGTTGGAACCGAGGCCATTTGAATCATTAATTTAAGTCGGGAGAAAACCCTGGTAGTCTTCACATATCTCTTAAATAATACCACAAATCTCCTCACTAAATTAAAATAGTTGGTGATGAACATAGTTCTTAATACCCATTGCCTCTGTCAAACTGATGGAGTGAGAGGAGCACCGATGGAATTAGACCATCACAGTTATATAAACAAGTAACAACCATAATAGATATTATGTAGATGTACTTGCAAAATAAAAGATTTACTTTTATCATATTTTGTAACTAAATTTACATAAAATCTGCTATGCTTTTTGTTAGTCATTCATCTGTTTTAGGTGGTCTGTGTGGTTGAGATGCTTCTCTTTTGTGTTTGTAAGAAAGAAAGGAATTATATCACATGGACAAACACAACAATGTTTATATTGCATTTTAGACAAATGTTATCTTGCAGTGCTATCCACCCTGTCTGTTTGCTTCCTCATGAAGTATCATTACTTCAGTCCTATAAACGAAATGGAAGCTCCAGACTTTCAAAAGTTGATGATTTAGCCTGGATGGAGTCACTTTGTGAGATAAAAAATTGAAATGAATGCTCTTGTTGGATTGGTATATAACACCTTGGTCACATTCAGGACCCATGGTGAGCCAAGGTCCATCTGAATCCTGACTTATAGAGGAATAACTTTGGTGCTTCTGCTTGCAGTAGGATTAGCTAAACAAACTGCTGATTTCCCCAAGACAAATGAATGCCATGGCAACTGGCACGCTGGTTTGTTTTTCTTCTTGATAAGCTAGAATTTTAGTTGATGGTTTTAGCGTCCCTAGGAACTACAAGAAAGTACAGTAGCAGCTCCTGGTCCTTTGTGTGCTCTAATTGTCTTAAGGCAGGTTCTTGTACTGAGTCAAACAGGGGGAGCAAAAAGTCCACTGGCCTTTGAGTTGTGGGAGAAAGATAAATCTCTGACTTTCTTTCTGTTCTCAGTTCACCGGATTGCTTAGTCATTCCATGCATATGTAAGAGGTGGAAAGTATTTTTCCATGCATATATAAGAGCTGGAAAGTGTAGTTCAATGCCAGTCTGAGTCCCTCTATGGAGGTGAGAAGATCGGGATATAAAAGTTTTAAATAAATAAATGCACCTGTTGGATTTCTTACATTGAGTTTGGAGGTCGGATTTGATGGGCCATGGAACCCCTTCCAACTCTGATTCGGTGAATGCATTTGCGATATCCATAATAGATGGCCTTTCAGCCTCTGCTTGGATACTCTGCAAAAAAGTGTGCACTGCATTCTGCTGTCAAAAAGTTCTGACCAGTAGCAGATTTCTCCTTACCTTTACCTGAAAGCTGGTTCCCCAAAGTTTCTATCTGTTAGTTCTAGTCCTGCCCTCTGAAGCAACAGTGGCAGGTCTGCTCCATCCCTTGCATGGGAGCTCTTCAGATCTGTGGAAGCTGATATTAAAACCACTGTTTTTGTTTCTTTGAGCTCCCCTAGTCCTTTCACATAGAGCCGAAAAGGGACCACAAGAGCTATCCAGTCTGACCTCCTTCTGCCATGCAAGAATACATAATCAAAGCCCTCCTAACAGATGGTTATCCAGCATTTGCTTAAAAACCTCAGAAAGAGACTCTTGCCTCTTATTCTTAGGTTACCAGACCACAGAGTCATATTGAGGGACCTGTTTCCACAGTTCTGCTTATCCACATCTGACACAACATATATCCTTTTTAGGAATTTTCTAGGTCCTCCAAATTATTCTATAGTACATTTCTGTTGGACATTATCATGAAGTTGATCTGGAGGATCTTGCAAATTCCTCAGTGGATACCTTTAGGAATTTCCCAAATCCTCTGGTGTGACTCTGGTATGGAAAGGAGATTCCACCTGAACATGAGGAAGAACTTCCTAACTGTGAGAGCTGTTTAGCAGTGGAACTCTCTGCCCCGGAATGTGGTGGAGATGCTTTCTTTTAAACAGAGGTTGGATAGCCATCTGTTGGGGGTGCTTTGAATGTGATTTTCCTGCTTCTTGGCCAGGGGTTGGACTGGATGACCCACAATGTCTCTTAGAATCATAGAATCATAGAATCAAAGAGTTGGAAGAGACCTCATGGGCCATCCAGTCCAACCCCCTGCCAGGAAGCAGGAATATTTCATTCAAATCACCCCTGACAGATGGCCATCCAGCCTCTGTTTAAAGCTTCCAAAGAAGGAGCCTCTACCACACTCCGGGGCAGAGAGTTCCACTGCTGAACGGCTCTCACAGTCAGGAAGTTTTTCCTCATGTTCAGATGGAATCTCTTTCCAATTCTGTAATCCTATGACTCTTGTCTGCCATTCTCAAAATGTGCTTTAGTTTGTCAGTTTGCATAGTTGCCTTCTTTAAAAAAGTTGGCAGTGGTTCTTCTAGATGTATCTATTTTTTAATTTAAATTGTATCCCGCTTTTATCCAGCACAGGGCACAAAATGTGGTCATTCTGTTGAGTGAAAATACTTTGTTTGTGAAGTGATACTTTGTTCCTGCTTTTTGTGGAAGTGCCATCTGTAGACAAGTATCTACTAGTAGTCTGCCCAGTTTGCTTTCCCCAAAACTGGGTAGAATCCAAAGAAATCAGGCACTCCCTTATCCCATTTGGATCTTTTTTGAAAATTGTAAAATATACTGCAATTGAGGCTGGTGACCCTGAACCCCCCCCCCCCCCCCCCCCCCGATACAGCAAGAGTGAGCAACCTGAAGCCTGTAGGTGTTTTGGGCAGCAACTTGTATGATACGAGTCCATCAGCCACACGGTTTGGGCTGATGGAAGCTAGAACCTAAAGAGTTTGGAGGAGGCTAACTTATCTGTCCCTGCATGACATGATTGGAGATAAACCCTAAGAATGTTTCTGTTTGTTTGTTTTTCTCTGGGTTGGAAGAAACATTGCCCGGCCCCAGCATTTCAAAGGAAGTACTTACTTACTTAGGCGATCTCGCGTAGTCCAAAGATGATGGTCCTCCAAGAGTGGTATCCTGGGGGTGGATCCATAGGTGGCTGTGGAGCCCTATTCTTGATCTGCATCTTCTCCCGCAGTGAGGGCATCGGTTTCCAGGTGGAAGGCAGTCTCGGTCGGGGTTGACTCGATGCGCCTTCCTCTTGGCACGTTTCTCTCTTTCGCCCTCCATTCGTGCCTCTTCAAATTTTGCAGCACTGCTGGTCACAGCTGACCTCCAGCTGGAGCGCTCAAGGGCCAGGGCTTCCCAGTTCTCAGTGTCTATGCCAGAGTTTTAAGGTTGGCTGTGAGCCCATCTTTAAAGCTCTTTTCCTGCCCACCAACATTCTGTTTTCCATTCTTGATTTTGGAGTAGAGCAAATGCTTTGGGAGACGGTGGTTGGGCATCGGACAACGTGGCCGATGCAGCAGAGTTGATGGCGGAGGACCATCCAGCAGAGGCTGGATGTCCATCTGTCAGGGGTGATTTGAATGCAATATTCCTGCTTCTTGGCAGGGGGTTGGACTGGATGGCCCATGAGGTCTCTTCCAACTCTTTGATTCTATGATTCTATGATTCTATGATCGCTTCAATGCTGGTGGTCTTTGTTTCTTCCAGCACGCTGATGTTTATCTGCCTGTCTTCCCAAGATATTTGAAGGATTTTTCAGAGACAACGCTGATGGAATCATTCCAGGATGTCCCGGTCCTCAAACACTCTCTACTTTATTCTGAAAAATGCTGCACTCGCAGAGCTCAGGCTGTATTGAATTTCGGTGTCAATGTTGACTTTTGTGGAGAGGTGGCTGCCAAGGTAGCGGAAATGGTCTGATTTCAGTAGATGAGGGTTTGAATCCCTGCTAAAACAAAGAGGTTGAGTGACCTTGGCTGGTTACACAGAGTTTTCTTTAGAAGAAGGCAATGGTAAACCTTCTTTGAATCATAAATATTGTCAGAGCTGAAGACCCATAACAAAGGACAAATATGTATATCTCATGATAGTTTGGTGCTATAGCTGAGGGGGTCTTGTGATATTATAATGTTCTTGTCCCAGATTTCTCCATCACCCCAATCATAGTAGTCATTTATAAGAATCTCACGTTGTTTTTGAGATTATTAAAAATACATGTGGTGGTTCATTATCTCAACCATTTAGCCAGTTTTAGGATATTTGATAGAAGCCAACCTTTCAACTGAGGTTGTTTTTAAGAGTTAATAACAGATGGTGATATACAGGAATACCTGTGTTGGTAGCTTCTCCCTAATTTGGATGGAACACTTCTCTCCCTGTCATCCAAAAAACTTCAAATGTTCAAGAACAAGGCAGACTTTTTGCTTTCACTTTCCTTGAATGACATTGCATCCAGTTTCTGAAGAAGTCGGGCCACCTGTCTATGTCCCAGGTATGACACCTGAAAGGCAGTAAAATATAAATAGAATTGCTTTGATACTTCAGACAGTACTTGGGTGTGAACTGACACATGTCCTGTATGTTATGGAAAATATATGTTTCAGTTCTTGCTTAACAAAGCTAGAAGAATAATGGTATGTTCCGGATTCAACACCATCTCATTTTTACAAGGTGGCACAAGAGTTCAGATTCTTTCCACAGATCTGGAGAAAATGCTTCTACTTCTCATTTATCAGTCCTAAATTTCTAGCTTATAAATTGAGTGTATACACAATTTTAACTTTCAGAGTGGCTTTTTTTTTAGTCTCTGACTCATTTGCTGGATGACCTTTCCTTGCCCAATGTCCAGTCAAAGTTCAGATCGCAGGCTGTGAGGGCTATTTCACTGACCTGTTTTTGTTTTGTAGTTCCCTACCATTGCAAAAGAAACACCATATCCATAACCATAAGACATATCTGAGGCAACCTGTGGGTCAGTCCGACTCACTCTGCCACCTCCTCTTGTTTCCTGTTGGTCTTTAGAAGTAGGAGCTGGTGCTGTAAAATGCATTTCTAGGATTTATTTTCACCACGTTTGATCTCCAGAGTTCTCTGCTTCTGGCAGATGATTAGGGAGGATTGTCCTGGCTGATCAGCTGGTGTTTTCTTCATATTGGCAAAACCTTTTTGAAACAGGTTTTTGGGAACTGTTTTTAAATAACAGACTATTAATGAGACACCATACTCTTTTTTGACTATACTGTTTTTCACTGCATTTTAATTTTTAAATATGTTTTAATTTGCTTTTAGTGTTATTGAAAGATTAATTCTATTTTCATTATACATTTTTGTAATGTTTTATTTGTACAGTTTTGAGCATGGTGTATTGATCTTGCTTGGGCAAAGATGTTAGTTTTCATCTGTGAGATGTTGGAACATATGTCTACATAGAATGAAATACAGCAAATTGCTGACCTATATGGAAAGGGGGATGCTGCATAGACACATAAAAGAAAAGGGGAGAGGACCTTTCCCTAGTTCCCTATGGACAGAAGGGCAGCCCAGACTGTTCACACTCCTCTCTTGGTGTCTTAACTATAATTATCTCAGTTCCTATGTTGTGTGCATATATGATTCTTGTTCTAGACCAGGCTGCACAACTTATGGCCTCCAGTTGTTTTGTCTTCCAGCTCTCAGAAACTCTAGCTAGCTCATCCAATGGCCAGGAATTCTGGGAGTTGGAGGCCAAATCAGCTGGAGAGCCACAGGTTGTGCAAGCCTGGTCTGGAGTGCTTTATATATTCACCCTCTTTGGAGAAGTCAGCTTTGTCATGCTAAAGAAATAGGAAGAATAAGGGAGAGTAAGGTGGACAAAGTGATTGCTGCACTTGACATGATGAACTTGATTAAACAACTCTTGAGGACTTGATTAAAAATGTTTGAAAAGCAAGAGATGACAGGTGTGGAAATAAACCGGAACTGATAAAGCTAGTATTTATGATGTTGCCTTTGCTGGACTCCTGAAATCAGCCATTAGATCCCTGTCTTCTGGCAGGAAAAGCAAGTCCAAGGGTCAGGGTGCTGAAGATGAAGGGCGGTAATTTTGCTTTCTCACTAACAATTCTTATGTGTTTGTTTTGGGGATTTCTGGAGGAGTTGCCGAAGCTTTCCTGGTACTACTTTCAGATCCTCTTTCTCAGTGGAGTGTGTTTGTGGGGGAGGTACTTTCAAAACAACTGGAAGTTTTCCTGATCTTATCTGTTCAATCTCTAGGAGTTTCCACAGAGAGGAATTTTAGAGCAAGACACCTGCTAAAGGGCCCAAAAACGGAAATAAGAGCGAAGCCACCTGCCGCTGCTGCTCCCCTCCCAATGGATGCCTTCAAGAACTCTGGAGAAGTGCCTGGAGAGCAGGTCAGTGACAGAAACAGAAGGGGAAAGGGTCATCTAAACCCAGACTTGGAAGCTGAGTTCCAGGTAAATGCTGCAAGATTAAAGACTGATTCCATTAAATGCTACGAGATCTGTTTCTGAATAAATATGATTCTGTCTTTAGGATTGCTCTGCAAATGAGAGTTGGTAGTGGTGCTGTTCTCCTACAGCTGAAATTGGGCTGTATCCATGTGGCTTTGAATCCTTTTTAGTCTGTTGCTGCGGCAGGGAATGATTTTATGTAAATCAAATTGATCAAATCATTTCTTTGAAGGGCTCAGTCTTAATAGTTTCAGTCATAGTGGGTATTTCAGTAGGACTACAGGCTGTGTATCCTTAATCCAAAATGCTGAATTTTGGATTTTTTCAGACTTATCTATGTATGCAATGAGATATCATGGAGATGGGAACTAGGTTTAAACATGAAATTCATTCATCTTTCTTATACACTTTTTCTGAAGGTAATTTTACACACACATTTTAAATAATTTTGTGCAGGAAACATAGTTGGAGTGCACTGAAGCATTAGAAATCAAAGGTGTCACTGTCTCAGCCACTTGTGTGGACAGCTTTAGATTATGGAGTATTTTGGACTTTGAGATAAAGGATGCTCAGTTTGTACATTATTGTTTGATATCGCCTCATTGCACATTCAGACATGAAGACTTTGCCAGGTGATTGATAGACACTACACCATTACTCTGAACTGTTTTCAAATTAATTTTCAGTTCCTCCAAAACTGGGATCTCTTGTATTTCAAGCTGGACTCTTTCTCCTTGTTCAGGTCTACTCCATATTCAGATATCCTCTGTTTGTTACTGCCTCATTTGCAGCATGTAGAGAGCGGCAGGGCAGAGAGGGGGAGAGATTGTACTTCCACTGTGCCACCTGCACAATAGGACTGATCAGGTTATCTCCCATCTCCAAAAGCTTCTGTTCACATATTCATTGAATATAATTACATGTTGTATAATTAGTATGCATGATGATATCTTTGAGCTAGATTCGTTTCCTTCCTAATAGTTTTAGAGTAATGTTGGAATGAATCTTATTTAAATACATAAAGCTGATTTTACTTAATTTTTCTTTGAAGTAATGGATGCTAGACAGTCAGCATGGTGCAGTGTTTTGAGCATTGGACTAGGACTTTGGAGACCAGGGTTCAGATCCCTTTCCAACCATAGAAACCCACTGAGGGACCTTGGGTGAGTCACACTCCCTCATCCTCAGAGCAAGGCTCAGGCAATCTTCCTTTGAACAAAACTTGCCAGGAAGCACTGAACTAAAGATCACATGGTATATGCTCAGTTGGTTTGAAGGAGCTCCAAAGGTTTCTGATCTTAGTGTAGGTAGGGCCTTTCTTCTGAAATAAATAGCCCTCAGCACATGTATACCACTTAGCATTCAAACACTGTCTTTGTGTGTGTGTGTGTGTGTATTGAGAGAGAGAGAGAGAGAAAATTCATTACAGTCACCTAGTCAGTATTGGCCTAAGAAGCAGTGTATCAAGATTAGGCATGGGCAAACTTTGGCCATCCAGGTGTTTTTGACTTCAACTTTCACAATAAGAGCCAGTAGGCTGTTAGGAATTATGGGAGTTATAGCCCAATACACCTGAAAGGCCAAAATTTTCCCATGCCTGATCTATAGCAGTGCTTCTTAAACTATCTGATGTGGATCCCATTCATCTCAAGAGAAAGGTGGTATACAAATTAAATAAATGGAACATGTGTGCATGTGTGTTATGGTTATTTTGGTCCTTTGCACCTGCAAGGCATAGAAAGAGCAGCTTGGTGAAGGTAGAGGTGAATTTTGGCTCTTTTGTGGCCCTGCGGTTGGGATATTTTAGTGGATGGCTTTCCCCTTTCAACCCTTTATCCTGGACTGTGATAGTTGTGATAACTTTTGGCTGCTTATCTTTTTAGTTGCTGTTGGGTGCTTCTGCTTACAAACAGTATCTTGTTAATCTAAAATATTTTCCCTTGATACCGTATATATGTGTGCATGTGTCTGTTGGCTGAGCTACTTTCTACGTTTAGATGGGGCTTGCAAGAGTTGGATGGGTTCTGACTCCATGGAAGGTCTGGCTGAGTGTGGGTCTCTTTATCTGCCACACATTGTTCCAGCTGTCATGGCTGAGAACTCCTCTACCTGTTAGCTTCCATTACCAACTTAATCAGTTTTGATTGGTAGTAGCTGTGCATGTCTTTTTTGTTTACATATGCATCTCATACGCCTAAATCAGGATAATGGGTTCGATTTCTATGAATCTGTGCTCTGTGTGTACATGTTGATGAGCTGTTGGTGTGCAAGCCTACTCTGGGAATCTGCTGATGAGTTACCAGTCTCTTCCTTCAGTTGATGAATCCTTCTCTGCTGTGGGGAGTGCCCCTTGCGTTGCTTTGGGACAGGTTGCCTGGGCTCATCCTTCTCTGCAAACAATGCTTTCCTGCATGGTTGTGATCAAAGGAGTTCTGTGGTTTCAATTACATTTCCCCATGGTTTTGGGCAGCTGCTGCTTCCTAAAAGTATCTGCGTGGATTGTTCGCCGAGAGAGACCTTCACCTGGTAGGTGAGCCTCTTAGAGCATCCATTCCGATTGAAGCCCTGTGAACCTAGGTGCCTGCAAACCAAGCTTCGAGCACCTCCATCAAGCCTGGCGGGGAGCCTCCGTCTGGCACAAATGTCGTTGTCTTTGAAAGGAGTTGTCATCCTTTGAAAAGTGCAGGGAAAGTTTGAGTGGATATGACCTGCAGCTGTTAAGTGGAAGTGCTTTGAGTGAAAAGCTAGTTTAAATTAAACACAAATCAAAAGGTTTGAACGAAGCTCTCTCATGCCTGGGGTTGCGAAAAAAACATCACTCAGTACAGGTTGATCACTGCTATCCATTTGAAAGACGGCTCGAAATAATAATTTTGTTAGCTTTTGAAGACTTCTTTGAAAGGCGCAGCTGAACTCAGAAGGGCATGTTGTCTTGGTAATTTCTAGCCACAACTCCCAATCAGCCTTCTCAAGGAGGCCGCATGGTGTGCACACAAGAGATGGGGATCGTTTGTTCGCTCTTTGTACAAGCTGTTTTTTAATTGTGCCACAGGCCTCGGTTGGCAAGGTGTTGGAAGTTCTTTGGAGAAACAAAAAATCTCATATTGTCAGCCTTGGGCATGTTTACAGCAGCACCCTAGGCGTAGTGGTGGCCCCATTGCGTTGAAAGACTCAGCGCATGAGAGGGCATGCTCCAGAATCGCTAAGAAATATCCCCTTTTAGTACAGTGATGTTCTGAGTGGAACATGACTCTTTTTGAGACAGAAGGGGTGTCTTATCTAACTGGGAAGCCTGTACGTTCAAGGACATACGTTGGCCCATAGATTCAGAACTTACTAGTCAACATCCTCCATTGCATATGTGTGCTGTAAGTTGCACATAAGTAGTTAAGTGGAGGTTCCATTGCACTATCCTTCTGCTGAACATTGATGCTGACAAGCCATTGTGTCCCTGCTGTTTGCTTGCTTATTGTCCCACTAGCCGTCCCCTGCCACGTGTTGCTGTGGCCCAGTCTGGTGCTCTGGAAAATAAAGTAATGAGAAAGTGTTTGTTTCTAATATATGTAATTTCTTTATGTTTGTGGGTAAACAGTATTTGATTATGTTTTCTTGCCTTGGTGAAGGGGGTTGGACTGGATGGCCTTAAGTATTTTCTATTGGTCATAGGGGTTCTGTGTGGGAAGTTTGCCCCAATTCTGTTGTTCGTGGGGTTCAAAATGCTCTTTGATTGTAGGTGAACTATAAATCCCAGTAACTACAACTCCCAAATGTCAAGGTCTATTTCCCCCAAACTCCATCTGTGTTCCTAGTTGGGCATATGGAATATTCATGCCAAGTTTGGACCAGATCCATCATTGTTTGAGTCCACAGTGCTCTCTGGATGTAGATGTACTACAACTCCCAAACTCAATGTCAGTGCCCACCAAACTCTTCTAGTATTTTCTGTTGGTCATGGGAGTCCTGTTTGCCACGTTTCGTTCAATTCCATCATTTCGTTCAATTCCATCACCAACTTCATTGGTGAAGTTCAGAATGCTCTTTGATTGTAGGTGAACTATAAATCCCAGCAACTACAACTCCCAAATGACAAACTCAATTTTTTGAGTGATGGTCACCCCTTGGGTTAGTAGGTGTCTTGTGGCCAAATTTGACGGCAATTTGTCCAGTGGTTTTTGAGTTATGTTAATCCCACAAATGAACGTTACATTTTTATTTATGTAGAAGATGGTGCAGTTGAGATGGCACAGTACCTCATTCTGCAAAGTGCAGTAAATGAAGTATTATATCGAAGGCACTGGCTAGTACTTAAACCCTTTCTAAATATAAGCAGCTTTTTGATTAGGAAACTCCAAATAGAGTAGACCCATGTAGGTAGTTGATGAATGCTGAGTCAACTTGTAAGTCAATCCAACTGATCAGAATGCAGGCCTTGGTGAGAACAGTTGCATTGGTGGAACTCTGGAAAATGTAATCATGAACTGAGTAATCCATCATGCAATTACGGATATAAAATAATTAACACATTATGTATGACACGAAGAGAACTCCAACTAATAGGTTTGGATCCTGTCTGCTTTTGGGGCTAAAAGAGATGGTTGGACAAGACTTTTGAGAGCAACTATTCTAGATCCTGAATATCATGGCTGGTATTTTCTCCCATGATTGTCTCAAATCTCTGTTCCCTTTGAAACAGCTATTGTAGGGTGAGGAAGAACGGCTTCTCTGCTCTTTCGGAGTCCCAGGTGTACTCGAAGAGCAGGGAGGTGTGTTATGGCATTCTCTGCTGTACCTAGGCCAGAGCACGGAATCAAGTGGGTGGGTATGATTTTGCTCTAGATGCATGCAGTTTGGATTCTTTGGACAAATCAGAGAGACCGATGGCCAGGTGAGGTCTGGAATCTAAGGAATGTACCTTCTTGTGTGGGAGGCCCTTCTCTCGGTCCCGCCTGCCTCACAGGCACGTCTGGCGGGGACGAGAGAGCGGGCCTTCTCGGTGGTGGCCCCCCGGCTGTGGAACACCCTCCCTGTTGAAGTTAGACAGGCGCCCTCCTTGTTGGCCTTTCGTAGGAGCCTGAAAACATGGCTCTTCGAGCAGGCCTTCAACTGAGAGTATCTTGAACGACACTGGAATGGACTAGGATTATGAAATTGGCTATGACCCCAGGACCTGACGAAGCGGATTTTTTAGTATAAGTATTTGTCATGTTGTATTGTCTGGTTTGTACTGTCTAGATTTATTGTACACTGTCCTTTTTTGTTGCTGTTCACCGCCCCGAGTCGCCCTCGGGCTGAGAGGGGCGGTCAATAAATGCAAAAAATAAATAAATAAATAAATAAATAAGTTAGTGACCTCCTGCTTTCCTTTTCAGTTTTTTAATTGACTACACCTCTGTGTGGCCACCCAGTCGTGTGGGTTCGTATACAGAGATGCGATCACATACAGGATGGTAAAACATCCTGGCATCCCCTGAGCAATGTCCTTGCAGATGGCCAATTCCCTCATACCAGAAGTGACTTGCAGTTTCTCAAGTCGCTCCTGACACGGGGAAAAAAACAAAACTAGTTTGTATTGGAGTGTGTGTGTGTTTTTAACTCTTTCCACTGTTTTCCATTGTCATGAAACATTTGGTACCTGCATGACAGTTATTGCTCATACAGGTTGAGCATCCCTGATAAGAAATCTGAAATGTCCCAAAATTGTCCAAATGCATGACTAAAATACCAAGGCCTTTGCTCTCTGAGAGCTTGTTGTACACAGACCTTGCTGTATGCATACAATTATTAAAATACTTTGTATAATATGACCTTCGGGCTATGTCTGTGTATTTACTGATTTGGCATTTAGACTTGGGTTCTGTCTCTGAGATATCTCATTAGGAATATGCAAATATTCCAAAGTCTGAAATTTAAAGCGTTTCTGATCCCAAGCATTTTGGATAAGGAAGACTCAACTTGTAGTGCCCTCCCTCCCCGAGCTGTAGAGAGTGGATTACCCTTCTTTGGAGTGTGGTTGAGTCTCCTCTGGAGGTTTCTAAATCAAGATTGGATGGCCATCTGCTGGGACTGTTTTGATTGTGGATTCTTGCTAGGCAGAAGTGGGTTGGTCAGGATGGCCCTTGAGGGTCTCTGTATGATTGTATGATCTTAATAGTACTGATGGGCATGAATTTTCAATGTGCCTCCTCCCTCCCCCCCTTCTTTCCGAGTGCATTGTTCACCCTTCCGACATGGTGTGATTCACATCCTGATTGTACTCACATGCTGGTGACAATCTAGAAAGGGAAAAAAGGAAAACAACAGATACATAAACTTCATGATCCATTTAACATAGCATAAATTACAAGGAAAGTGATTCTACCTAAACATTAGGAAGAGCTTTTTTCCTGCAAGAACCGTGGGATGGCCTGCCATAAAACCCAGTACTTGATCCCAGATTATCTGCTTTGAACTGGATTAAATGGCAGTGTAGATTTCTATAATCCAGTGCAAAGCAGATAATCTGGGATCAGGTACTGGATTGTATGGCAGAAGAAGACCTACAAGCCACTCTAAACACCTTTGCAGAAGCATACGAGAAGCTGGGTCTGTCATTGAACATTGAGAAAACCAAAGTGCTGTTCCAGCAGGCACCAGCCAACCCCTCTCCCATGTCAGTGATACAGTCTAATGGAGTAACATTAGAAAATGTTGATCATTTCTGCTACCTTGGCAGCCACCTCTCCACCAAAGTCAGCATTGACACCGAAATACAACACCGCCTGAGCTCTGTGAGCACAGCATTTTTCTGAATGAAGCAGAGAGTGTTTGAGGACTGGGACATCCGTAGGGATACCAAAGTGCTTGTTTAATATAGAGCTATTGTCCTCCCAACCCTGCTATATGCCTGCGAGATGTGGACTGTCTACAGACGTCACATGCAACTCCTGGAACGGTTCCATCAGCGCTGCCTCCGGAAAATCCTGCAAATCTCTTGGGAAGATAGACGGACAAACGTCAGTGTGCTGGAAGAAGCAAAGACCACCAGCATTGAAGCGATGGTCCTCTGCCATCAACTCCGCTGGACCAGCCACGTTGTCCGGATGCCTGACCACCGTCTCCCAAAGCAGTTGCTCTACTCCGAACTTAAGAACGGAAAACGGAATGTTGTTGGGCAGGATAAGAGATTTAAAGATGGGTTCAAAGCCAACCTTAAAATCTCTGGCATAGACACTGAGAACTGGGAAGCCCTGGCCCTTGAGCGCTCCAACTGGAGGTCAGCTGTGACCAACAGTGCTGCAGAATTTGAAGAGGCACGAATGGAGGGCGAAAGGGAGAAGTGTGCCAAGAGGAAGGCACGTCAAGCCAACCCCGACCGAGACTTCCTTCCACCTGGAAACCAATGCCCTCACTGCGGAAGAAGATGCAGAGCAAGAAAAGGGCTCCACAGCCACATACGGACTCACAAGAACACTGGAAGACAATCATCCTCGGAAAATGAGGCATCGCCTAAGAAGAAGAAGTAGATCCAGCCTCGGAGGATGGGGCAGGCGGAACTCTTCTCTTTTGGAATTTCTTTAAACGGGAAGTCATCCACGATGGCTTTTGTTGTATATCCCTTCATGGCAGAATGGAGTTGGACTGGATGACCAACTCCATTCTGAATCGTACGTTGGTCCCTCCAACTTACGCTTCAATCATTGTCTCTCTTATTTGGGAATGAGAACCCCCCTTCCCTTTTCTGCTGGCTTCCTCCCTCAAAGGGGCTATAAGGTGAAGAGGCCTGAGGGTGGGAGACACTGCTAGAATCACACAGGGGGAATTGCGGAGCATTCAAAAAATTGAAGCCGCTTTATCAGTCATGGGGAAAGGAGCGCTGCAGGTCTAATAAATGTTCTTTATTTATTTATCGTGTCAGGGGCAACCAGACCACTGTATTACATTTCTAACAGAACAAAACAAACAAACAGATTAAAAAACACAGAGTTTTCAAACTTGGTAGTTGATTAAATGTCCTTTGACCAGTATCTGGCCCCTTGGAGTGCCTCTGGTGTTGCCGCAAGAAGGTCCTCCATCGTGCATGTGGCAGGGCTCAGGGTGCATTGCAGCAGGTGGTCTGTGGTTTGCTCTTCTCCCCACTCGCATGTTGTGGATTCCTCTTTGTGGCCCCATTTCTTGAGGTTGGCTCTGCATCTCGTGGTGCCAGAGCGCAGTCTGTTCAGCGCCTTCCAAGTTGCCCAGTCTTCTGTGTGCCCAGGGGGGGAGTCTCTCATTGGGTATCAGCCATTGGTTGAGATTCTGGGTTTGAGCCCATCACTTTTGGACTCTCGCTTGCTGAGGTGTTCCAACGAGTGTCTCTGTAGATCTTAGAAAACTATGTCTAGATTTAAGTCATTGACCTGCTGGCTGATACCCAAACAGGGGATGAGCTGGAGATGTCTCTGCCTTGGTCCTTTTACTATTGGCTGCTACTTCCCTGTAAATGTCAGGTGGTGCAATACTGGCTAGACAGTGTAATTTCTCCAGTGGTGTAGGGCGCAGACACCCCGTGATAATGCGCCATGTCTCATTAAGAGCCACATCCACTGTTTTAGTGTGGTGAGATATATTCCACACTGGGCATGCACACTCAGCAGCAGAGTAGCATAGCGCAAGGGCAGATGTCTTCACTGTGTCTGGTTGTGATCCCCAGGTTGTGCCAGTCAGCTTTCGTATGATATTATTTATTTATTTATTTATTTATTTGCTTTATTTTTATACCGCATTTTTCAGCCTAATTAGGCGACTCAATACGGTTTACAATGCAATTTATATAACAATAACAATTAGTTAAAACACAACATACACGACAGACAATACAAGACAACACAACATAGTCATCAACGCCTCAGTAAAAATCAGATATTGTTTCTAGCACCCACTTTTTGCTTGATATTCAGGCAGTGCTTCTTGTAGGTCAGAGCTAAATGTGCTAAGCCATTAAATATGAGGATCACCTCACATTTTTGGACAGAAGTGTGTCCTGAATGCTCCCAAAGCCCTGTAATGTGGTGGGCGCTGGGCATTGTAATAAACGGAATGTATATCCTGCCCTTTTGTCCAAACTGGGACTTTATGTTTGTAGGCTGGGAGTAGATTCTAAGCTGTCTTTTGGTTCAAGACCTCACTGGCCTTTATACCCTGAAATAAGGTGCATTTGCAGTGTGGAATTAATGCAGTTTGATACCACTTTAACTGCTATGTCTTTATTCTGTGGAATTCTGGGATTTATAATTTGGTGGGGTACTTGTACTCTTTGGCAGAGAAACCCTGAATACCTTGCAAAACTACAACTTCCATAATTCTATAAAATTGAACAGTTGCTGTTAAAGTGGTGCCAAACTGCATTATGTCTGTAGTGTAGATGTGCCAGACTCTCAGCGTAGTTCTGCTATAATCCTCTGGGTTATAATTGTACAATTTACTGTTTTTGTTTTTATTCTGTTTCTGTATTTTATCTCTTGCTGTGAGTAGATGAAATAGAGTAAGTGGAATTCTCATGCGACCAGCAAAAAACCCCAAATAAATAATTTAAATAGAAAATAGAATTAAATCTATGTTTGTACCACAGTAAAACTGTGCCATGTTAAGTTTGTCTTAATTTTCTTTTAATTACTGTATTTAAATGTAAATATTGAGTCAATAAATATCGAGACAAACTTACGGTATAGTATGAAGTATAAGATTAGTTAGGCCTATTTTTAATAGCAACTCTCAAGTAGCCAGAAACTATATCTATCCAGCATCTACCAATGACCATGGGTGCTGGTTAACTGAGAGTCTCCTGTAGAATTGAAGACATACCTTCTGTTAATGTTGGAAAATGTAAATACAGGAGAGCTGCCCTCTAGTGGACACAGAGTGAATTGTGAGCCAATTTGTAGAAAAGATAGGCTGACCAAGACATTGGCAATAGCTTTCCGATTAGTTTGGTAACCAATTTTATGGGGGTTTTTTTTGGTCTCCCGTGGCACTTGGACTGCAGTAGCAAACCGGGAGGCTTAGTTTATGCTTCACAAATTATTTGCACATGCAAAATATTAGCATTAATGTATATGAGCTTTCAGGCAACCTGTCAACACATGATACCTCTATTCATCTGAAACATAGCCTTCAGAACTTGGTATCAATTGGTGGTTCCCCATCCAAGCACTAGCCAGGGCTGAACCTATTTGGTTTCTAAGATAAGGTAGGATCGTGTACCTTTAGGGTATTTAAGTCCACATTATCATTAATACTGATATTATATACTCTTACTTTAAGGATTCTCTGGTGTTTCGTCCAGCAATTGAGAAATAAAAGAGAATGTACTTGAGCTGATATGAAAACCACTTATTAGTTATGAATCAAAAAGGTTGAGCATCCCTTATCTGGAATACTGAAATCAAAAATACTCCACGACTAGAAGTTGTTGTTGTCGTTATTGTTGTTATCTTTTCCCTCTTGATCAAAACCTAAAACAGCTCACAACCATAAAACAATACAATTTAAACCTTATTAGTTGCTCATCTAGATCAGTGGTTCCCAACCTTCTTTTGACCATGGACCACTTGAACAGAGACCTCTTGAACAGGGACCATTTTGACCAGGGATCATTCTCCAACATTAGTACCAAAAGGGTTACAAATAGATGCTGATTCAGAAAATTGCAATGAATAGACCACATCAGCTCTAGTTTCTGATACAGAACATATGCCATCCAGTAATCGCAATTTGGTCGCCCACAGAAAACCATATTTAATAATCTAGAGTTGATGTGGTAGTCGGAATCTTTCGTGGGTAGTCAGCCTCCCCCCTCCTGACATCCCCATTGCCTCGGTTTTCGCGAGACCAGTCGCTCTCGTTGCCATGTAGTTTCGAGACAACGGCGTAGTAAATGTGAGGCCATGGACCATATTTTTGTTCTTGCAGACCAGTGGTGGTCCACGGACCACAGGTTGCGAACCATTGATCTAGATAGCTTTCTATTCTTTGCTTTCTGGTGGTTCAATGTGCAAAACATATTTTTAAAACATATTTTTAAAAATCACATAAAATTACCTTCAGTCTATGTCTATAATTTATCAAATATCATGTTTAGACTTGGGTCCCATCCCCAAGATTTCTCATTATGGATATATATGCAAATATAAGTGTTCCAAACATCCAGAAGAATCCAAAATTCCCAAACACTTTTGAGCCCAAGCATTTTGGGTAAGATATTCAAGCTGTTGTAGATTATAGAATAGAATCATAGAGTTGGAAGAGACCTCATGGGTCATCCAGTCCAACCCCCTGCCAAGAAGCAGGAATATTGCATTTAAAGCACCCCTGACAGATGGCCATCCAGCCCCTGTTTAAAAGCCTCCAAAGAAGAAGCCTCCACCACACTCCGGGGCAGAGAGTTCCACTGCTGAACGACTCTCACAGTCAGGAAGTTCTTCCTCATGTTCAGATGGAATCCCCTTTCTTGTAGTTTGAAGCCATTTTTCCGTGTCCTAGTCTCCAGGAAGCAGAAAATAAGCTTGCTCCCTCCTCCCTGTGAGTTCCTCTCACATACATGGCTATCATATCTGCTCCCAGCCTTCTCTTCTTCAAGCTAAACATGCCCAACTTTTTAAGCTGCTCTTCATAGGGCTTGTTCTCCAGACCCTTGATCATTTTAGTCGCCCTCCTCTGGACACATTGGGGTCTCATCCCCAAGATTTCTCACTATGGATATGCAAATATATATGCAAATATAAGTGTTCCCAACCTCCAGAAGAATCCAAAATTCCAAAACACTTTTGAGCCCAAGCATTTTGGGTAAGATATTCAAGCTGTTGTAGATTAGAACCTCAATTAGAACAGGTAAAATTTTGGATAAACGGTTTTATTTGGGAGAAGCAAATCTCACTATTATTAATAGACAAGTAGAGGAAAATGCAAAAGATTGAAAGGGGAAGTATTTTGCATAAGTGTATGACTGGGAGGGTGGATGAAACAAAATAAAGATTTTAGATTATGATTTAATGTGCTGCTATATTGTGTATATTGTAATTGTTTTATTTCAAATGGACTAGTTTCCTGTTTTCTCGTGTGCCTTTCCACCCCAAGTCTTCAAAGAAGACCCTTGACAGGCTTCAGCCCTTCTTGCTTCTCCATTCAGCCAGAACTTATCTTCAGGCGCACAAGTTAATGATGAATCCTCCGGCACATAATTTGGGAAGCTATCCCACTGGCTGATTCTTTTTTAAAAAATAAAAAAACCCCAATATATTTCCTTCATTTTTTAATTCGTCTGGGGCTGAATGTGCAGCCTCTGGTGCTTGAAATGCTTCTATTGTAGATTCTGAAATCCTCGTTCCATGTTAATGATTGCCTTTTTTTAAAATGCTGATTTTAATTTTCAGGTCTCTGACAAAGGAGGAATGAAGAGTGCTTCTCTAAAGGATTTATGTCCTGAAGACAAGAGGCGCATCGCAAACTTAATTAAGGAGCTCGCAAGGTGAGGATAAACTCCCGCCTGATAATGTATCGGGTTTAGGCTGAGGCTCTCCCTTCAATTACTCGGTTATGAAATTTTAAGTGTTCATGTTTATTAAAATGGCGCTCCCGCTCCTCTTAGGTGGCACAGGTCTGGCCAAGCAGGGCACAAACCACAGGCTACAAGAGATGGCTGCAGGTGAGGGGAGCTCTGCAGATTGTTCCCTGTGAGGTTTCACTGCCATTTTGCCCATTCTTGTTGCCTTTCATGTTGTGTGGTTAGGATTGGTACTCTGCAATGAATACTGGAACTATGTAGTCTAGAGTTTTACAGTCTGGACCATCTATTATTATTATTATTATTATTATTATTATTAACTTTATTTATACCCCACAAAATCTCCTGAAGGGCTCGATGCAGCTTACAAAGGCCAAGGCCGCCAACAAACAACAGTATACAAATACAAAATAAAACTCATAAGCAAATAATAAAACATCAAGCAAACAATAAACAATAAAGCAATGACACCATGACGCATTTAAAACCTAAAGGCCGGGCCAAATGTAATGGACAAATTTAAAAAGTGCAGGTCTTGACAGGTGAACATGTAGAGGTTTTGGAGGTACGTGCAATGTGCAGACAATCCTGAATCCCTAACAAAGTGCATTTGAGACATGATGCCAGGGAGTTTTCTATTCTGGAAAGGCACTCTGGAACAGCCAGGTCTTCAGGCTCTTCCTAAAGATTGTCAACGTTGGGGCTTGTCTGATGTCCTTGGGGAGAGAGTTCCAGAGTCGGGGGGCCACCACAGAGAAGGCCCTGTCCCTCGTCCCCACCAAATGCGCTTGTGACGCAGGTGGGATCGTGAGCAGGGCCTCTCCAGATGATCGAAGGGAATGTGTGGGTTCACATCAGGTACGAACAAACTTCAGCCCTTCTCCAGGTATTTTGTACTTCTACTCCCACAATTCCTAACAGCCGGTATTTCAAGCACCACAGGCTGCACATTCAGCCCCAGGACACACTTCGCAATTCTAGGCTGTTACGAGTTGTGGAAGTCCAAAATTCCTGGAGGGATACAGTTTGCCCATGCCTGACCTACATATTCTCTGTGCTTAATTAATTAATTAATTTAGAACTTTTGTGTCCCGTTCTTCTCCACCTCTGTGGAGGGACTCAGAACGGCTAACAGCAAAGATTCAGTGCTATACAATGAATATCACAAAACAACATCTATATAAATAAAAATGTAATGTTCATTTGTGGGATTAGCAGAACTCAAAAACCACTGGATGAATTGACACCAAATTCGGACACAAGACACCTAACAACCCAATGTATGTCCTTCACTCAAAAAAAATTGATTTTGTCATTTGGGAGTTGTAGTTGCAGGGATTTATAGTTCACCTACAATCAAAGAGCATTCTGAACCCACCAACGATGGAATTGAACCAAACTTGGCACACAGAACTCCCATGACCAACAGAAAATACTGGAAGGGTTCGGTGGGCAGTGTCCTTTGGTTTTGGAGTTGTAGTTCACCTACACCCAGAGATCACTCTGGACTCGAAACAATGATGGATCTGGACCAAACTCTACACTGATATTCAATATGCCCAAATGTGAACACTGGTGGAGTTTGGGGAAAATAGAATCTTGACATTTGGGAGTTGTAGTTGCTGGGATTTATAGTTCACCTACAATCTAAGAGCATTCTGAACCCCACCAACGATAGAATTGGGCCAAACCTCCCACACAGAACTCCCATGTTATTTGAAAAAGGCATTGTTTGTTTTGGGGTGTTAGGTAATATGTAGTTAATTAGTAATGCTATTTATTAGGAAAGGCTAGTCTTTGATTTAGTTTTTTATGAATGCTTCCATTAGAAAATACATTAACGATGTGGGTGAACTACAATTCCCAGAATTGTGGGTCAATATCCTCCAAATCAGGTCTGAATGCACAGTTGGCCAAGTTGGGTATGTGTGCCACGTTTGGTCCAAATCTGTTGTCGCTTGGGTTCAGTGCTCTATGGATAAAGGTGGACCACAACTCTCATACGCCAAGGGCAGTCACCCCCAAATCCAGCCAGTATTTATATTTGGCCTCAGTCCCCCAAACCGCTCTAGTCTGTTCAGTTGCTGATTAATTTCCTTGTGTTTGCTGTGTGCCATAGGAGAGGGTTAAGGGAGAAGCAGTGGGTGTGGTCATGCAAATTCCTCCCAAGAAACCTCGGGATGCTTACCTGTGGTGGAGGAAACAGGTCAAATCTAGGGTGACATTCTCCCCAAGTGAAAGCATTCCTTGGATGGTGGGCAGTAGTGTTTGGGGAGGATATTAGTAGCGTTTGGGCTCCATGTTCATGGCACTCGATATAACCTACAATGTCAGTGAAGGGAGTGCCTTTGGAGGCTTCTGAGCACTTGGAACTATAGCCTGTTTGTGGAGGTGAGAGGTTGTCTGTAGAAGCGGACACCTCCACGACATACACACATACACATGTGTATAGATAGATAGATAGATTATTATTGTGCACACATGCCCTTACAGGATGCTAGATGTGCAAGCTTTTACACTTAGATTTCTGTGAAATCCATTTCAAGCCAGGTTGTTTTAAAAGAGAAACTAATTGAAATTAAAACACGGTTTTGCAAATGGATTTAAATGAAAGGCTATGACTCTTTATGGCCAAGGATCCATTTGAGAATACGATTCTTATAAAAGTCCTCCCCCCGCCCGCCCGCCCCCACCCCAAAGGGCTGCTTGCTATTTCCACCTGACATTTCTGGGAACTAAGGAGTTGCGGCAACATTAATTTTGCAGAGTAAAATCAGCATAACCACGTTCTTATATTCAGTTCTCCTTTTATTTTTAAACCTAATCATATTTTAATGGATATAATTAAAAAGATCTCTTCAGCGTAAAAAGAGAGTTAAGCTTTTGCTTTTTTTCCCCTACCTCATTTGCTCTTTGAAACCTTGCCATAATTTTCTTCTTCATCTGGAAATGGTGGAAGGTTTTATATTCCAATCCAGCATGGCCTGCCGTTCCATAATACTTAGTAGCAGAATAAGGGACCAACTGTCTTGTCCAAAGGGATCTTCATTTACACATTTCAGCCTAGACTGTCATACCCAGATTTTCTGCCCTAAGAGTACAATAAAAAGTAAAAATAAAATAAAATAATTAAAAAAATTAAAATGGTTGTTGGCAGCTTGTGTCTGGAATCCCATTGGGATGTTATAATATTGGGATGATTCATTTATTTACTTATTTATTTACTTACTTCATTTCTACCCCGCCTTTCTCACCTGAAGGGACTCAAAGCGGCTTATAATTCCGGCAAAAATTCAGTGCCGGTAAAAACCAGTACTAACAATAAAGTTAAACAGTTAAAACAATTAACACTAAGCAATACATCAGTATAAATTTTAAAAAAAATTAAAGTCAGAACCGTAGAAACATACTCTTTGAATTCTTGTGCGAAGAGCCAAGTCTGATGTCGCTGGGGAGGGAGTTCCACAGCCGAGGGGCCACCTTAGAGAAGGCCCTGTCTCTCGTCCCCACCAGTTGTGCTTACGAAGAAGGTGAGACTGAGAGCAGGGTCTCCTCAGAGGATTTTAAGTACTAATAGGCTCATAAGAAGAGATGCATTCGGACAAATAAGTTGGACCAAAACCATTTAGGGCTTTATAGGGCAAGACCAGCATTTTGTACTGGGCGTGTTAGCAAATCAGCAGCCAGTGGAGCTGACGCAGCAGAGCAGTTGTATAGTCCCTGTACCCTGTACGCCCCTCCGGTTAGAAGTCTGGCTGCCGCCCATTGGACTAGCTGAAGCTTCCTGACCATCTTCTAAGGCAACCCCACGTAGAGCATGTTGCAGTAATCTAAGTGGGATGCAACAAGAGCATGGACCACCGTGTCCAAGTTTGACTTCCCAAGGTACAGGCATAACTGGCTCTTATATAAATATAGATGTCGATGTAGAGATATAAAAATCTATGTATATATATTTATAGGTTGGTTGGTTTGTACCACAGTGGCTCCTACATCGCTTGATGGGTCTGGACCAAACTTGGCATACAGACTCTCCATTTCCCAACTTAAAATTATTGCAGGGTTTCAAATAAAATATCAACGCCCTTATTGGAGGAGGGAACCTAAAAGTAAAATATGACAATATCCTTAAGTGAACCCTTGTTGTCCATGTATAATAGCCTTCCAAGTGTAGTGTCTTGGCGGTTTATACGCAGGTGACTGTGGAGTGCTATTCTTGACCCAGATGTTCTTCCACAGTGTGGACATCGGTTTCCAGGTGGAAGGCGTTCCTGGTCAGGGTTGGCTTGACATTATATAAATAGAAGGATTAGCAACCAACCTATCAGTGTGTATGATGAAATAACGAACACGGAACGGCTTAGGCGATGTAAATGGATAAGGAGTCGAACTGGTAGACATTAATTATTATAGTTTCAATTGATTTTTATATGAATTTTATTATGTGATACTAAATTTTTTAATTGATATGTATGTTTGTGGCATCTAATTGTTGCCAGTCTGTATGCCACCCTGAGTTGCCTTTGGGCTGAAAAATGCTGCAAATAAATAAATAAATAAATAAGTATGCAGAACTTAGATGCAACCACAGGAGGGCAGTCTATAGCTAGAAAGGATTAGCTACTGGTGAACAACACAGCCTTGAAGGTCATAAGGCAGTGGTCCTCAACCTGTTGGTCCCCAAACTTTTGACCTTCAACTACAAAAAATCCTAACAGCTTGTAAACTGGCTGGGATTTCTGAGGGTTGTAGGCCAAAACAGCTGGGGACCCACAGGTTGAGAACCATTGCCATAAGCAATTAGGCAGTTTAATGAAGATTTATATTTTGGGAGGGAGGTGTGTGTGTGTGCGTGTGCCTGTGCCTTGCTCTGAGGCTGAGAGTCTGTGACTTCTAAGAAAGGTCTAGATGAAGGAAGAAAAAAGATAGGACGAAAGGAATGAGGGAGGGAATAGAAAGGAAGATAAAGGAAGGGAGAAAAAGGGGGGTGAGCAGAGAAAGAACAAGACGGAAACACGAAGGACGGGAAAGGAAAGGAGGAAAGAAGGAAGGGGGGGGGTATATGAGGGAAAGCCAGGGAAGAAGGAAAGAAAGGAAGAAAAGAGAGAGGGGCAAGGTATATAAAAGAAAGGGAGGGAGAAAAAAATTCACAAAGAAAATGAAAACCTAGGCAATGCTGGATATACCTAGTAGTAAGAGAAAAATAGTGCAAGCAGTTGAAGGAGAAAGAAAAGATCTCATACTGCTCTTTCATCAAAGATGTGCCTGTCGGTCCCAAATAATGGTGTTTTGACCCCCAATTTCTGAATCTTGTAAGCCCCATCCCATCACAGCCTTACATTTCCAAGGAAGACAGGTCTGCTTGCTGTACCTGTCCTTTATGTCTCCTTGTTCAGGCCCAGTAAGGCAGGTAGTCACTGTGAATCCTGTTTGCGGGCCGGGGGTGATATGAATAGAGAAATCACCAAATTCCAAAACAGAAAGATTGTGTAAATGCATAACAAGAAGAGTAACTTCAGTCACCCCTCCACATTTGCAGTTGTGACTTTTGTGATTTGATAAATAAACACATTTATAAGCTTAACTTCTGATTATTCATGAATTCAATTGAAATGTTCCCTCTAAGAATCTCTACATCCTCCAGTGTGACTCTGGGGTCAACTTCCTTCATCCAGGCTGGAAGATCTTGAGATTTCCGGAGTGAATGTGGAGGGCCGATTGTATCTCCTTTGGGTTGTTTATTCATATTAGGCTCTTAAGAAATTTGGATAAAATGGGTGTTCTTTTCTTTCTTTTTTCAAACGCTGCTTTTAAAGCCCTGGGAAGTATGCCTTTAAGTGTTCACTGATGAAAACCGATGAATCATATCATTGAAAGCGAATATGAAAGCATTAAGTTAGAAAAATTAGAATACCAGATTTTCTCCTTTCTCCTGTTCATCCCTTAGTGGAAAGCTTTCCCCAGCTTTTGTTTTGCTAGCCATTGTTCTTGTCTTAGCAGGCCTTCTCTGTTCCTTCTTCAGTTTCGTAATGCACAGATTTCTGCTTCTTAATGTCAGTATAGAATTTCAAGATGGCTCACTGTTAGAGGGTGGAAATAAGCCTCAGATGGCATCTGCTCTTGCTGAGACTTTCCAAAGAGTAGGACAAATTGTCTCGAGTTTGGAGAACTTGTTTGAAAACAAGTAATCGGTCCAACAGATTGGCAAGGCATGTTGGCATTATGTTGCATTTTGCGCATCATCCAGGAGAGAAATTGTGGCTCCATGGTATTGAATGTGAGAGTTGGGAGAGACCTCATGGGCCAACTAGTCCAACCTCCTGCCAAGCAACGGGAAAACCACATTCAAAGCGCCCCCAGCATTCCTCACTACATTTTTATGCTGGCTAAGGTTGTTATGAGTTGCAGTCCAGCATTATCTGAAGGGCTTTCGAATCATAGAGTTTGTTTGTTTGTTTATTTATTTATTTACAGTATTTATATTCTGCCTTTCTCACCCTGCAGAGGACTCAGGGTGGATTACAATGCACATATACATGGCAAACATTCAGTACCATCAGACATACAACATAGAAACACAGACACAGAGGCAATTTAACATTTATTTATTTATTTAATATTATTTATTTATTTACTTTGCTTATATACCGCCGTTCTCAGCCCGGGGGCGACTCACAGCGGTGTACAAAATGGCACAATTCGATGCCCACAACAGTACAAAAATAATTTAAACATTAAAAACATTTAACACAGGTAAAACATTCATTACAATTAACACCAGTAACATAATAAAAACCATAAGTTCTCTGCATTACGTTACCAATCATTATCCAATTTCCGGCTTCATGAGGGTATGCTCGATTCTGGCCACAGGGGGAGCTGCTGCTTCACTGTCTACTTATGACACCGAGTCCTTGATGGAGTACTTCCTCATTCTTCCGCACGCTGCTGGACGGTTTCATGGTGTCGTAAATTGGTTAAATTAGCCTCCCTGCATAAAGCGGTACCTAAATTTCCTACTTGACAGATGCAACTGTCTTTCGGGTTGCATAGGTCAACAGTCGAACTAGACTATTAATGGTTGGGAGCTTACTCCGACCCAGGTTGGCTTCAAACTCATGACCAACTCCCTTTTAACTTAAAGAAACACATCATCCAAGCACTCTCAACAGACAACAATCCATCCATCTTCCAAAGTAGCCTATTCCATGGTCAAACAGTTTTGACCATTAGACATTCTTTCCCTAATGCTTAGGTTTAGCCCCCCCCCCCCCCCTGCAATTTGAATACATGGCTTCATTTCATATAAGGTTGAAATGAAATGAGGTTAAGATTGTCTGGGGAGGCCCTGCTCTCAGTCCCACCATTCTCGCAAGCACAGCTGGTGGGGACGAGAGGCAGGGCCTTCTCAGCAGTGGCCCCTCATCTGTCGAACTCCCTCCCCAATGACATCAGGTCAGGAGCAGTAGATGCAGTAACAAGAATGAGAGAGATTTTATGTAACTGACCATGGATTGACCTTGAATTATGATCTTCAACTTGCGTATTTTAAGTGGATGTTTTAATATTTGATGTTTTAACTATTTGTTTTCAACTGTAATTGTTTTTTATAATGTATGTGTTGGCATCTAATGGTTGCCTGTTATATATATATTTATCGTGTCATCAGCAACCATTGTTTTACAATTCTAACAGAGCAAAACAAACACAGAGATTAAAAAGAAAAAGAAAAAAAAACCACACAGATTTTGTAAATTTGGTATTTGGTTAAATGTCCTTTGACCAGTATCCGGCCACTTGGAGTGCCTCTGGGGTTGCCGCAAGAAGGTCCTCCATCGTGCATGTGGCAGGGCTCAGGGTGCATTGCAGCAGGTGGTCACTGGTTTGTTCTTCTCCGCACTCGCATGCCGAGGATTCCACCCTGTAGCCCCATTTCTTAAGATTGGCTCTGCATCTCGTGGTGCCAGAGCGCAATCTGTTCAGCGCCTTCCAAGTCGCCCAGTCTTCTGAGTGCCCAGGGGGGAGTCTCTCATCTGGTATCACCCATGAATTGAGGTGCTGGGTTTGGGCCTGCCACTTTTGGACTCTCGCTTGCTGGGGTGTTCCAGCGAGTGTCTCTGTAGTTCTAAGAAAACTATGTCTTGATTTAAGTCGTTGACGTGCTGGCTGATACCCAAACAGGGGATGAGCTGGAGATGTCTCTGCCTTGGTCCTTTCACTATTGGCTGCTACTTCCCGGCGGATGTCAGGTGGTGCAATACCGGCTAAGCAGTGTAATTTCTCCAGTGGTGTGGGTCGCAGACACCCCGTGATAATGCGGCATGTCTCATTGAGAGCCACATCCAGTGTTTTAGTGTGATGAGATGTGTTCCACACTGGGCATGCATACTCAGCAGCAGAGTAGCATAGCGCAAGTGCAGATGTCTTCACTGTGTCTGGTTGTGATCCCCAGGTTGTGCCAGTCAGCTTTTGTATGATGTTGTTTCTAGCGCCCACTTTTTGTTTGATGTTCAGGCAGTGCTTCTTGTAGGTCAGAGCACGGTCCAAAGTGACTCCAAGGTATTTGGGTGCGCTGCAATGCTCCAGTGGGATTCCTTCCCAGGTAATCCTCAGAGCTCGGGATGCTTGTCTGTTCTTAAGGTGGAAGGCGCATGTCTGTGTTTTAGATGGTTGCCTGTTGTGAAGCTGCCCTGCGTCTTCCTCCGGAGATGAGAAGGATGGGGTACAAATGAGTGGAATAAAGAGTATTTAAACATGACCCTCATGTCCTCCCTCAGCTATTCCTCATAGGGCTTGGCTTCTAGACCTTTCTTCATTTGGGTCAATCTTTCTCTGGAGACTTTCCAGCTTGTCAATGTCCTTGGGAAGCCACCTTTTGAGTTCAGCCAGTTAACCACTTCCCAATCCACTTAACAGTAGTGTTGTCTAGCCTTTCTATGCCCCCAGCCCATATTAAACCCTGGAATTGTGTTTGTAGCCCATAAGCCGCTTTGTTATGCCTGCAGTGTCCAGAAATCCTGCAGAAGTTGATTTATTCTGGCCTTGGAAAGCCTGGTAGAACCAGGTTCTGATCTCCTCATGATAGCTATGCTACAGCAAGTTATTCTTACTAAGCCTTTATCACCGTAGGTTCCTTTGATGTGAAATAGGTATGATACATCATGCCTGTACAGCGAGGATGTGTTGTCATCCTGATAGAATGCATGACACGTAGAGCAATATGTTGGCTTAATCCAAGGGAAAGAGCCAGCTGAGAGTGGGACGGAGGTGCGGAGGAGAAGAAGGAGTCAAACTGCAGCAACCGAACCAGAGTTTTTGCTTAACTTTCATTGATTTCTGTCCTGACAGACCCAGAAATCATTTCTGGCATTTCTGCCGTGAGACATAAAGCACTAAAGCATACCATAATCTCCGCCGGGTGCTGAATAGGCCTTGACATAAATCTGACATAATCTGACAAAGCCTGTGTATCCATTTTCTCTGCCATCTTTTGGTCACCTGTGAGCTGTTATATCTTTTAGGGCTTATCTTCCTTTGCAAGGGCTGCTTCCCCCCCCCCCCCCCCGAACCCCATCCCAGGACCATGTTACGCAGCTGCCAAATGTTCTTCCGACGGGACAAAAAAATGGCAATGTGCTGCTGCCTTTTCGGAGCTTCGGAGATTGTTTGTTCAAGAGATGGAGTTGCACTTTTAGTTCAAAGCCCCTGTAACAGAAGCTAGTTTTGTATTATAACTACAATTCCTGAAAGGCACACTTTACTTCCCTGTTTCTCAAGAGTAATTAAAATGGAAAATGTTTAAATTGCGTACAGAAAACCCAGTTCATTTTCACTGTAACCGTCCATTGGTCTGTGCCGCAAAACAAGGTCTCCTCTCATGGATTTCATTACTGCCACAGCCCAAAAAAATTATGATGATGAAAATAATAATATAATACAACTTTATTTATATTGTATTGTCGAAGGCTTTCATGGCCGGAATCACTGGATTGTTGTAGGTTTTTTCGGGCTATATGGCCATGGTCTAGAGGCATTCTCTCCTGATGTTTCGCCTGCATCTATGGCAAGCATCCTCAGAGGTAGTGAGGTCTGTTAGAACTAGGAAAATGGGTTTATATATCTGTGGAATGACCAGGGTGGGACAAAGGACTCCTGTCTGCTGGAGCTAGGTGTGAATGTTTCAACTGATCACCTTGATTAGCATACAATGGCCTGACCTTGCCTGGAGCAAAATTTTGTTGAGAGGTGATTAGATGTCCTTGTTTGTTTCCTCTCTGTTGTTGTGCTGTTGCAATTTTAGAGTTTTTTTAATACTGGTAGCCAGATTTTGTTCATTTTCATGGTTTCCTCCTTTCTGTTGAAATTGCCCACATGCTTGTGGATTTCAATGGCTTCTCTGTGTAGTCTGACATGGGGGTTGTGAGAGTGGTCCAGCATTTCTGTGTTCTCAAATACTATGCTGTGTCTAGGTTGGTTCATCAGGTGCTCTGCTATGGCTGACTTCTCTGGTTGGAGTAGTCTGCAGTGCCTTTCATGTTCCTTGATTCGTGTCTGGGCAATTCTGCTGCGTTTGGGGGTCCCTCTGTAGACTTGTCCACAGCTGCATGGTACACGGTAGACTCCTGCAGAAGCGAGAGGATCCCTCTTGTCCTTTGCTGAATGAAGCATTTGTTGGATTTTCTTGGTGGGTCTGTAGATAGTTTGTATGTTGTGTTTCCTCATCAGCTTCCCTCTGTGCTCAGTGGTTCCCTTGATGTATGGCAAGAACACTTTTCCTCTGGGTGGATCTTCATCTTGACTCTCTTGTTCTTGGTCTTGCAGCTCTTCCGATGTATTTATATTCCACCCTATAATAATAAAAAAATAAAACTTTATTTACATACCGCTCTATCTCCCTGAGGGAGACTCAGGGCGGTTTCCAAGTAACAGCACTGAAACATATGAAGTAAACAGCATAACATAAAATTAACAAAACAACATAAGCATAAAATCATCACAATAACACATGTATATTAAAAGTAATCCTGCTTGTTCATAGCAATTAAAAAGCCTGGCCAAGGCTGGTGCAAACTCAAAATATGAGGGGGCCGGGAATTAAACGCAGTGCTATAACAGGCTAACGGCAATAGCAGGTATGGGTCTGTGGCTGCTCATTTCCAGGGCCTATTCGAGGGATGACTGGAGTAATAAGTAAGAAGGGCAAGGCCATATTCAGCAATGTTTGGGGCTGGACTAGAACTGGTCGTTTTCAAAGGCTTGTTGAAACCACCAGGTCTTCAAGTTCTTACAAGAGGAGGGGAGGGATGGGGCCTGTCTTATTTTTCTTGGAAGGATGTTCCAGTGGTGAGGGGGCCACCACTGAGAAGGCCCTCTCTCTCGTCCCCACAAGCCGCGCTTGTGACAAAGGAGGGAATGAGAGGAGGGCCTCCCCCGAAGATCAAAGAGATTGTGCAGGTTCGTAGGGGAAATGTGATCACGAAGGTAGGCGGGTCCCTAACCGTTCAGTGCTTTGTACCTGTGATGGTGGTGGGAGCAAAAGACGGGCCTCCCCGGAAGATCTCAGAGTTCGCACCAGTTCATAGAAGGAACTGTTTTGGACTTTATAGGTGGGATTCAGGGCAGATTCCAAACATAAAAGGCAAACATTCAGTGCCCGAACACAACACCAAAGCACCCATAGTAACGAAATTTGGCAAACCAATATATACAAACAAATTATGACTCAACAACTAAATTTAAATAAAGAACACAACCTGTTATATCAGACATAAGACAAAACATCAAACATTGAACAGAAGCATCAATTTCCCAGTTCCTTGGGGGCAAAAAGATTGATCATTGCTCAAAATATCTATTGAGCTGTTGGGGCGAAGAGGGCATGGATATGGATGGTGTATCAGGTATAATGGTGTATCAGGTCCACCAGGGGAGGGGGACAACAGCCTTGCGAACACTACTTTACCCATAATGTTTGGGAATCGCCAGAAGGCTAAATGGAGGGCTGCACAAACACAACAAGGACCAAGTACCAAAAGCACAATAATCCCAATTAAACAGCTCAAGGGAAGATCCCAGGGGCTCACATGTCTTTACACTAATGCACAGAGCATGGGAAATAAACAAGACGAACTCCAACTTTTAGCACAACACCACAAATATGATATCATAGGGATGACTGAAACCTGGTGGGATGACTCCTATCGCTGGAATGTAGATATCGAGGGCTATAACCTCTTTCACAGAAACCGAACAAAGGGGAGAGGAGGCGGAGTAGCCTTATATGTCAAAAACTCTTATGCTGCAGAAGAGATTCAAGACAGCAATCTGGGAAACCAGCTTGAAATCATCTGGATAAGAATCAAGGGAACTGGGACTCAAAAAGATGTCGTTGTAGGCGTCTACTACAGACCCCCAAGCCAGGAGGAAGAACTTGATGAAGTCTTCTGCCAACAGTTGACCAAACAGGCACAGAAAAGAGATGTAGTAGTCATGGGCGATTTCAACTATCCCGATATTTGCTGGAAAACAAACTCGGCCAAGAGTACAAGGTCCAACAAATTCCTCGCTTGCCTTGCAGACAATTTCATGGTCCAGAAGGTAGAAGAGGCAACAAGGGGATTGGCTACTCTTGATCTCATCCTAACAAAAGCGGAGGACCTGATCGATGTGGTCGAAGTGGTAGGATCCTTAGGGGCAAGTGACCATGTGCTCCTGCAATTTGAGGTACAAAGGAAGGCCGAAACTAAGACAAGTCAAACCCGCATTTTGGACTTTAGGAGAGCTGATTTCCAAAAAATGAAGGAAACGCTGAGCAGCATTCCGTGGACACAGATACTAAAAGACAAGGGAGTTACGGATGGATGGGAATTTCTCAAGAGTGAAATACTCAAGACGCAATTGCAAACCGTGCCAACAAAGAGAAAAAACAGGACAAGTGCAAAGAAGCCAGAATGGATGTCCAAAGAACTTCTAACTGTGCTAAGACACAAAAGAGACATGCACAAGAAGTGGAAAAAGGGAGAAATCACCAAAGAAGAATTCAAACAAATAGCCAACACCTGTAGGGAAAAGGTCCGCAAGGCTAAAGCAAAAAACGAGCTCAGACTTGCCAGGGACATTAAAAACAATAAAAAGGGCTTCTATTCCTATGTCAGTAGAAAAAGGAAAAACAAGGAGGCGATAGGACCTCTTCGAGGAGAAGATGGGGCAATGCTGACGGGATAGGGAAAAGGCAGAACTACTTAATGCCTTCTTTGCCGCGGTCTTCTCACAAAAAGAGAGTCTTCAACTCAGCTAGATGGAGTGGACGAGGGATTGGAGGACATCCAACCCCAAATTGGGAAAGAAGTCGTCCAGGAATACCTGGCCACTCTTAATGAGTTCAAGTCCCCAGGGCCAGATCAACTACACCCCAGAGTATTGAAGGAACTAGCGGAAGTCATTTCGGAACCATTGGCAACCATCTTTGAGAGTTCTTGGAGAACGGGAGAAGTTCCAGCAGATTGGAGGAGGGCCAATGTGGTCCCAATCTTCAAGAAGGGAAAAATGGATGACCCAAACAACTACCGTCCGGTCAGCCTCACGTCGATACCGGGCAAGATTCTGGAAAAGATTGTTAAGGAAGCGGTCTGCAAACACTTAGAAACAAATGCAGTCATCGCTAATAGTCAACATGGATTTATCAAAAACAAGTCATTCCAGACTAATCTGATCTCTTTCTTCGATAGATCTACAAGCTGGGTAGATGCGGGGAATGCCGTGGATGTAGCGTTCCTGGATTTCAGTAAGGCCTTCGACAAGGTCCCCCATGACCTTCTGGCAAGGAAACTAGTCCAATGTGGGCGAGGCAAAACTACGGTGAGGTGGATCTGGAATTGGTTAAGTGGACGAACACAGAGAGTGCTCACTAATGCTTCCTCTTCATCTTGGAAAGAAGTGACAAGTGGAGTGCCGCAGGGTTCCGTCCTGGGCCCGGTCCTGTTCAACATCTTTATTAATGACTTAGATGAAGGGCTAGAAGGCATGATCATCAAGTTTGCAGACGACACCAAATTGGGAGGGATAGCCAATAGTCCAGAGGACAGGAGCAGAATTCAAAACGATCTTGACAGATTAGAGAGATGGGCCAAAACTAACAAAATGAAGTTCAACAGTGACAAATGCAAGATACTCCACTTTGGCAGAAAAAATGAAATGCAAAGATACAGAATGGGGGACGCCTGGCTCGAGAGCGGACGTGTGAAAAAGATCTTGGAGTCCTCGTGGACAACAAGTTAAACATGAGCCAACAATGTGATGTGGCGGCAAAAAAAGCCAATGGGATTTTGGCCTTCATCAATAGGAGCATAGTGTCTAGATCTAAGGAAGTAATGCTACCCCTCTATTCTGCTTTGGTTAGACCACATCTGGAATATTGTGTCCAATTCTGGGCACCACAATTCAAGAGAGATATTGACAAGCTGGAATGTGTCCAGAGGAGGGCGACAAAAATGATCAAGGGTCTGGAGAACAAGCCCTATGAGGAGTGGCTTAGGGAACTGGGCATGTTTAGCCTGAAGAAGAGAAGGCTGAGAGGAGATATGATAGCCATGTATAAATATGTGAGAGGAAGGCACAGGGAGGAGGGAGCAAGCTTGTTTTCTGCTTCCTTGGAGACTAGGACGCGGAACAATGGCTTCAAACTACAAGAGAGGAGATTCCATCTGAACATTAGGAAGAACTTCCTGACTGTGAGAGCCGTTCAGCAGTGGAACTCTCTGCCCCGGAGTGTGGTGGAGGCTCCTTCTTTGGAAGCTTTTAAGCAGAGGCTGGATGGCCATCTGTCAGGGGTGATTTGAATGCAATATTCCTGCTTCTTGGCAGGGGGTTGGACTGGATGGCCCATGAGGTCTCTTCCAACTCTTTGATTCTATGATTCTATGATTCCAATGGTAGTATTATCAACTACATGAGCCAGCACTCGAACCATATGATAGTCCTCCTCCACCACCTCTTTGTGGGGGCCCCATTACTGACTTGGTGTCTGGCTATTGGAACATGTGGACTGTCTAAGGTGCCTTTTGCACTTGTTGTGTTCCTTCAGGTCTTTTCTGATATACGATGACCCTAAGGCAGGCATGGGGAAACCAGTAGGCTGTTGCAAAAAACTAACTAACTAAATAAATAATCTCATGATAGGTGCTTGCAATTTGAAATGCACATGTCAGCTACAAATGTGCAAAGACGTGAACATTAAAATGGGATTAAACTTTTGCTGATGTCACGGTGATTCAAATCTACACTTTCAAAGATGAAATAACACGGAGAGATAAAAAGATATTAAAACAGCTACTTATAATACACCATGTTTTGTCTCCAATTGGGCCTCTCAAGGGAGCGTATTTTATGCCCAGATTTTGAGCCTGGCAAACTGGTTTCACATCTTATTTCTACCAGTTTGGCTTCAATTTGCAGCCTTTAGTATTTCGTATTGGTCAAACAGCAAGAGTGACCCATTTCAGATGGTGGCCGGTGAGAATGAATGCAGGAAGAAGGTGGTGGGCGGGGGGGGGGGGGGGGGGGGGTGTCAGTTCCTTGCAGATAAAAAAAGGGCTGCATAATTGAGCCATGGCAGGAACTCTGTACGCTCCCCAGTGCCTCCTCGTGCGATTGGGTGAGTAGAGGGTTACCCTGCTGCCCCTGAACAGGAGCCTTTTTTCTCCTCCGCATTCATGCCTCTTTATTTGTCTGATCATGTATGCGTTCTTTCATGCTTTTTCCAGGGTGAGCGAAGAAAAAGAGGTGACAGAAGAGCGGCTGAAAGCGGAGCAGGAGTCGTTTGAGAAGAAGATCAGACAGCTCGAGGAACAGAATGAACTCATTATCAAAGAAAGGGAAGATATCCTTTTTATTAACCAAAAAAAAAAAAAAAAAAAAAGAAAGAGGAGGGAGGGGGGAAGAGTAAAGCGCAAGAGTTTGCAGCATGGAATAGAAAGCAAACCAGAGAGAAATAATTGTCCTAATTTATGGCTGGGCATAAATCTCCATGTGCTGCCATTCAGAAGCAATCAGAGGTGACTTGCCAGCATGCGGTTCTGGCTCATTTGAGCTTGAAACTGCCACCCAGCTGTTCCCAGGATGTTTCTTTCCCGTGAAATAGATATTTGTCAACTTAGAAACAACGGAACAGGAATTTGTGCATTAGTAAAATATGGACGCCTCGCTCCAGCCTCTCTTGCTTAAATCTGGTTCCAGGAGTTTCACAGATGGCTTTGGAAGCTGGCAGTGAGGGACTGGCCCGTGTTTGTCCTGCGGCATGTAGTTGGATCTCTCAAGGTCTCTGGAGTGCTTGGACCTGGCGGGGCCCTTGCCTCCCAAAAACAGCGCACTGCAAAGATCATCTGGTGGGTTTGGCATAGTGCGCCTTTCCTTTGTTGAGGGACATGGTCCTGGAGCAGGTAGAACAGTCACCAGGCTTTTCACGTGAAAGTCCTATTATGTTATCTTTCAGGTGGTAATGGTCTTTGAAATTATGAATAAGCGTTTGTTCTAGGCGTTGTACAAGAAGCAGGGGCCTTGGCCTGAATCATAGAATAGTACAGGAACCCAATGCCCATCTCATCTCATTCAACCCCCTGCTGTGCAAGAATACACAGCTAAACTACTGACGAAAGATGGTCATCCAGCCTTTGTTTAAAGACAATTCAAACTTAGAGAGTCCACCATTCTCTGAGGCAATCTGACTGTTCCACAGCTCTTGCTATCAGGAAATTCTTTCTGATGTTTAGGTGGAACCTTTTCAATAATAATAATAATAATAATAATAATAATAATAATAATTTGGTTCTGTGGCATTGAAAATTTCTGCCGCTTATGTAGTTGTTTTGCTTCCAGTTGCCCTACAGGCTCATGCCCAGGCTGCTCAGCAGTGGGTCCTGGTTCCTGTAGTCCTCTTGTTGACGGGTATCCAGGAGAAGCACTTGCCATGGTCCTTCTTATCCTGGGCGACGACCAAGCCAGTATAGACTTCTTTAGAGTTTGTTTCACCATATTTACATGGGTTGGGTGCACTTAGTTCTACTTCTCAGTTGAGACCACTCTGGCTTGGTTGGACCTACACTACCACCAGCACAGCTCTCAATATCATAGAAGCAGTTAAGCCAATGACAAGGTGGCACCCGATGGGGGGTGCAGTGCCTAAAGACCTTGGCCTGCACTTAAACACAATTGGCACTGACAAAATTACCATCTGCCAGCTGCAGAAGGCCACCTTACTGGGATCTGCATGCATCATTCGCCTATACATCACACAGTCCTAGACACTTGGGAAGTGTCCGACATATGATCCATTACAACAGCCAGCAGAGTGATCTTGTCTGCTGTGGACTCATCTTGTTGTGTTTCAAATAATAATAATAATAATAATAATAATAATAATAATAATAATAATGCTGACACAATACAAGGATTTAAAGATTGAACTGCAAAGACTCTAGCATAAGGCCATCAATGTGGTCCCAGTCGTGATCAGCACACTGGGTGCAGTGCCTAAAGACCTTGGCCTGCACTTAAACACAATCGGCGCTGACAAAATTACCATCTGTCATCTGCAAAAGGCCACCCTACAGGGATCTGCACACATTATTTGCCGATACATCACACAGTCCTAGACACTTGGGAATTTTCCAACGTGTGATCCAATACAACAACCAGCAGAGTGATCTTGTTTACTGTGCACTAATCTTGTTGTGTTTCAAATAATAATAATATATCCCGCCCCATCTCCCTGAAGGGGCTCGGGGCATCTTACAGCATGGATAAATTCAGTAAATAAAATATACAATATAATGACAAATCAATAAAAAGAGCACAAAATAAAACAAAATAGATTATTTATTTATTTATTTATTTACGACATTTCTATGCCGCCCTTCTCACCCTGAAGGAGACTCAGAGCGACTTACAAGATATATATATGCATACAATATATTATATTATTAGCATAGTACAATATCAGTATTAAATATTACTATATTGTATTATGCCATTATACTGTAATATTATTAGTAATATTACTTGTAATATAAATATATAATTATAATATCATATTATTATTATTAGACAGTAAACAGTATAAAAATTAGTTTAAACACAGTGATTCCAATAAGTTAAATGCAAGCCAAAATATCTGAATCGGAGTATATCCATAAAACATTAAAACAAAGACCTCATCCATATTAAGAGATATTAATCTAATCATTTTCAAAGGGCTCTTGAAACAGCCAGGTGTTCAAGTCCTTCTTAAAAGTTGTGATGGTGGCTGCCTGTCTAATCTTCCTGGGGAGGGCCTTCCAGAGTCGGGGGGGGTGGGGGCACTATTGAGAAGGTCATCTCTTGTAACGTGAATCCATTGTTTTGTGTCCTCTGGAGCAGCAGAAAACAAACAAGCTCTCTATGTCTTCTGCATGTCATTCCTTCAGATGTTGAAAGAACGGCTATCATATAATCTCTCAGTCCTCTTTTCTCCAAGCAAAACACACCTAGCTCCTTAAGCCTTTCTTCCTAGGCTTTGGTTTCTAGACCTTTGACCAAGGTGGAACAATGGCTTCAAACTACAGGAAAGGAGATTCCATCTGAATATTAGGAAGAACTTCCTGACTGTGACAGAGAGCTGTTCAGCAGTGGATCTCTCTGCTCGGAGTGTGGTCAAGGCTCCTTCTTTGGAAGCTTTTAAACAGAGGCTGGATGACCCTTTGTTGGGGGTACTTTGAATGCAATTTTCCTGCATCTTGGCAGAATGGGGTTGGACTGGATGGCACATGAGGCCTCTTCCAACTCTATGATTCTATATATGCATGCAATATATTATATTATTAGCATAGTACAATATCAGTATTATATATTTCTATATTGTACTATACCATTATATTGTAATATTATTAGTAATATTACATGTAATATAAAATATATAACTATATTATATTATTATTAGTATTATGTTGTATTACATTATAATATTATGAATATTATAAGTATATACAATATATTACATTACATTACATTATATTGTTAGCATAGCATAGGAGACAAGATGGAATTGTCCCCTGGCCCCCTCTCTCTTCACTCTGGCCCAGAGCGGCTGTTGGTGCTGGGGGGGAGAGGTCCCCAACTGATGACATATGCAGGAGACAAGATGGAAATGTCCCCTGGACCCTCTCTCTTCACTCTGGTCCAGGGCATGTGTTGGTGCTGGGGGGAGAGGTCCCCAACTGATGACATATGCACGAGACAAGATGGAACTGTCCCCTGGACCCTCTCTCTTCACTCTGGTCCAGGGCAGTAGTTGGTGCTGGGGGGAGGGGTCCCCAACCGATGACATATGCAGGAGACAAGATGGAACTGTCCCCTGGCCCCCTCCCTCTTCACTCTGGTCCAGGGCAGTAGTTGGTTCTGGGGGGAGGGGTCCCCAATTGATGACATATGCAGGAGACAAGATGGAACTGTCCCCTGGACCTTCTCTCTTCACTCTGGTCCAGGGCAGTAGTTGGTGCTGGGGGGAGGGGTCCCCAACTGATGACATATGCAGGAGACAAGATGGAACTGTCCCCTGGACCCTCTCTCTTCACTCTGGTCCAGGGCAGTAGTTGGTGCTGGGGGGAGGGGTCCCCAACCGATGACATATGCAGGAGACAAGATGGAACTGTCCCCTGGACCCTCTCTCTTCACTCTGGTCCAGGGCAGTAGTCGGTGCTGGGGGGAGGGGTCCCCAACTGATGACATATGCAGGAGACAAGATGGAACTGTCCCCTGGACCCTCTCTCTTCACTCTGGTCCAGGGCAGTAGTTGGTGCTGGGGGGAGGGGTCCCCAACCGATGACATATGCAGGAGACAAGATGGAACTGTCCCGTGGACCCTCTCTCTTCACTCTGGTCCAGGGCAGTAGTCGGTGCTGGGGGGAGGGGTCCCCAACTGATGACATATGCAGGAGACAAGATGGAACTGTCCCCTGAACCCTCTCTCTTCACTCTGGTCCAGGGAAGTAGTTGGTGCTGAGGGGAGGGGTCCCCAGCTGATGACATATGTAGGAAACAAGATGGAACTGTCCCCTGTCCGTCCCCCCCTTTCTTCACTTATCCTACAAGTGAGGATCCCGTTGCAACCTCACAAGTGTTTGGGAAAGAGTTTGAGCGTGGCAGTCAGAGCTTCCGTATTCCTGAAGAGTTTGAAACTTTGTGCAAACTTGCTTCTTTTGGTGCCTGGCACTTCCGTTACTCATCCGCTGGTCTAGATTTTTAAGTTTTGCATAAGCTTATGGATGTGAAGCGGGATACACACCCCACCATGGGGATTCTTCCTCCTCGGGTGCATTTCCGCATGCGTAACTTCCATTAATGCTAATGAGTGCTACTGAGCGATCGAGAAGGAAATATATCCCTTTGGGTTTTTGTTTTTACCTTTATTGGCGAGAAACTATTCGAGCAGAAATATTTCTTTCGGGAGAAAGTCTGGGAAAGATGGCAGAAGGTTAATACATGCGATTTTACACTACATAAAACTCTATAAAAAGTCGAAACATAAAACAAGGACATAATTTAAAACAATATAATTTTAACTACGCGCACACTTATCCATCATACATGAATGATTCAAAATCCTTCACTTACCTCCGATCAGTTAATTTCAGATCTCGTGAAGTCTGTGCGGTGGCTAAGGAACTGTATAAATGACTTATCAACTTGGAATACAAATGCCTGGTGTTTTGCACAGAAGGGGAGGGTGAATCTTGGTGTTCTCTTCGGATACAGGAAGACATTTGTCTAAGACACACTCAAAACTATGTAAACATAGGCAGCAATACTCAACATCACATCTTCCCCTTGCTTCTGGGAAGCTCTCACATTTGTGTTTTTAATGGCACTGGTTTCCACTCCTGTATACACAGAGTCCCATTCTGTAGTGTTGGATAATTTGGGAGAGGCCATTTCATCCAACCTCTCTTCAGCAGAAGGGATCCTTCAAATGTTAAAAAGCTCCAACAGAGGAGAGTCCAAGATAGTCCAATATCTCTTACTATCAGGAATTTCCTCCTACTGTTAAGTCAAATGTCTTTTCTTGTAGGGTTGTTGTAGCTTTTCGGGCTGTCTGGCCATGTTCTAGAAGCATTCTCTCCTGATGTTTTGCCGGCATCTGTGGCAGGCATCTGTGGCAGACAGATTGCCGGCATCTGTGGCAGGTTGTGAGGTCTGTTGGAAACTAGGAAAATTGGGTTTATGTATCTGTGGAAAGTCCAGGGTGGGAGAAAGAACTCTTGCCTGTTGGAGCTAGGTGTGAATGTTGCAATTGGCCACCTTGATTAGCATTTGATGGCCTGGCAGTTTTAGGTGTGGCTTGTTACTACCCGGGAGAATCCTTTGTTGAGAGGTGATTAGGTGTTCCCCTGTGTTTATTCTTTATTTACTGTCATAATTTTAGAGTTTTTCAATACTGGTAGGCAGATTTTGTTCATTTTCATGGTTTCTTCCTTTCTTTTGACATTGTCCACATGCTTGTGCATTTTCTTGTAATTTGAATCTATTTGTTTATGTTCTACCGCCATAGAATCATCAATTAATACACTGGGTTGCTGTGAGTTTTCCAGGCTGTACGGCCACGTTCCAGAAGCATTCTCTCCTGACATTAAACCCTTGTGCCGCAGGACTGAAGACCAACAGGTCAGAGGTTCGAATCCGGGGAGAGCATGGATGAGCTCCCTCTATCAGCTCCAGCTCTCCATTTGGAGACATGAGAGAAGCCTCCCACAAGGGTGGTAACACATCAAAACATCCGGGTGTCCCCTGGGCAACAACTTTGCAGATGGCAAATTCTCTTACACCAGAAACGACTTGCAGTTTTTCAAGTTGCTCCTGACACGACAAACAACAAAACAAAAACAAAACAAAACAAACTGGTCATCAGCTGCAATTTGTTCCTACCTCTGCAGACTAGGCTTGGTCCAAAAGTTTGTAGGCCCCTATGGACAGTATAATTACAGTGCAGTGTATTTTGGCAATTAGAGCACTGAATATTTCCATATATTCCCTGTAGTACAGTGAATAGCAACATAGTCCTTATTGGAGGAGAGGGAGCTATTTTTCCTTGGAGGGGACGGGTGGATGGAAGGCAAATAAAGAGCTACTTCAGAGGCCATTTTCAGACTGGAAGCATAACTACCACTTATTTCCAGTCATGTCAGAGAAGGTTGCGGGCATAGATGGGGAGGCTAAATGAAGCAGACCCCGTTTTAATGAAGACGGCAAACATGAATAAAGGAGCTCATGGCTTGTAATGGCCCGGCTTTGTTGTCCCCACATCTAAGTAATTTCCGTCATCTTTGCCTTAATAGGCGCTGTGTTGACCCAGTCTTGTCCCTTCCCTTGTGCAGATAATGGACCAAATGAACAGCTTTCAGCTTCCAGGACATGAAAATTTAAACCTGTTCCTTTAGGGATGCTTTGAAATGCCTGCGATGAGCAAGAGAGTTACGTGCTTCCGCTGTGGATGCTTTGTGTGGATTTATGAAGCCTCGAATGTCCTTTTGTCCCTTTGAAGGACAGGAGCAGACTGATGTCACAGGCGATAGAAAATTCACGTCTGTGCGCTCGGCGCCTGTACCGCGGCCTTCATTGCATCTCCCTTTTGCAGGGCATTCATTTGTTTTATAAAACGCACTGCCGTTGCATCAAAGTGATTTGCACTGACCTATAAAACTGACTTATAAAACAACAGCATTTTAAAGAAAATCAGGCATTGGGAGCAAAGCGAACTGAGCAGCAGCCTCCATTCATGAACAAAGAACTTTTTTTCCTCCATTCTTAATTATCTCCCCCCTTCAGAAGCGGACTGGATTCTGTCCTTGCACGGGACTGTAAAACAATTGCTATGTATAAAACATTGAGTCGGTGATGTATTCCAGGATTGCGTGAAATGTTCCATAGGTGACTGAATGCTTGTGAAGGCAGTCCGTTTAAAACGGGCTTTGCCTTTGTTGTTTTGTGGCCTTTGCTAGTCTTGCACTTGATCATCCCATAATGACCAAAGGTAAAGATGCAAGACATACTAGTTGGGAACAGTTCCTTTGCTATTAAGCTTTTGCCTAATCTGATTCTCAGATATTTTTTATGCAGTCTATAGAACTAGTTGGGTTCCCGAGAGGCTCAGCTTGCAATAAGAGAGAAATTGGGCTCTCCTTCACATAGAAGTAAATGTGAACACGTGTTTGCAAAAATTTCCATTAGGCTTTCCAGTGCTGAGAAAGTCACCTAAGGCAACTATTAGCTTGAGTTGGCATGTGGTGCTTGGCCCGACTGAATGTTAATGTTCTGAAATTGCACGTCATCTTTTCATCTCTCGTTTGGCCAGGAGTCGCATGACAGATAGTTTTGGCGGAGGATTAGCGCCCAGTTACAATACCTGCTGGTATGAAATAGGCTCTGAATTTCTACCTAGAGTAAAATACATCTGATTCAGAATCAGGCTCAACTAGAAGCATGACAAATCCTGGAAATATTCTCCATTAGCATTGCTAAGATCTTCTTAAAGCACCTTTCTGACTGAGGTATGAGAATGTCTCGGGCTGGTGCCGGAGTTAAGGTTTTAGAGACAGAAAATGTGAGTGTATTATTTGTCAAATGGCATTGAATTTCACTGAAGGAAAATAAAAGAAATGCATTACATAATTCTTCATGCAATCCCACAGTTTAGGTTTTCTGGCTGCATAGGACTGTGGTGCCAAATATTATGGAAAATGAATGTATTGGACAGTGGAGAATAAAGGTGTGGGACTTCTGGAATATTAAAAGCATGGGGTTAAAAATCATTCCTCCTTCTGAAAAAATTGGATAAAATGGGTAAAGTTGTGGGGAGATTCATCCTAGCAGACTCATATTTCTTCTGGAAAATCTATTGCTCCTCCTAGCCTGTATCTCAAGGCATGTGTATTATATTCCAAGTTCATTAAGAAGGTGATTTCATTTGTAAAGGGGCATTGAAGAGAAGCAGAGAAGGTGTGTGCGGTCAGCATTTTGGTTTGTGAGTAGTAAAGATTTCCGAGAAGCCATTATGGCCTGATGGTTGAAAACTTGGCTTATTAAAAAGTCCCTGAATATTTATAGGCTCCCCTATAATGGTGGCATCAGCTAAATAATAAATGTATTTAGGAACGTGTTAAGTGTAGAAGACGCAGTCAAAGGGGTATTGGGTAAATAACACGTGCCTTGAAAATTTTATGAACTCCTAAACTAACATCAAGGAAGACCTGACATTAAAATAATGCTAAGTGTTTAAATTTATCAAAGGCCAGAAATGCTTTTGAAGACACTTTTGGTCTTAATTCACTTGCTTTAGCTGGTCTCTTGAAAAAAACCAGATGCTTCTAAGAACAAAGGCGGATTGGGTTGTTCGTCCTTTTACAGAAGCCGGGATTAATGGGGCATGCTTAAAGGATGGCCCTTGGCCCTTAATACTAGCTCTGTGGGATTAAACCTCAAAGCCTTGCCAGTGGAGAAGGGCATGGCGATCCAGCACAGACTCTACTGCAATGCAGCCGACTTTCATAGCTAAGCAAAGGCTTTGGCTCCCATTTGTCCATGAGAGAAAGAGAGAGATGCCCGCCCCACATTTTTATAGGTATTTCCTCTTCTTGCAACCTTTGGCCTTTGCCACCTTACTGTGCCGAATTCAGTGAGAGCATGTTGGAGGAGATGGGTCCATAGCTTCATGTGTGTTTGGTGATGTTCATCTTCTTGACTATCCCCATTGCTCTTCTTACACTCTCCCTCTCTGCCATTGTGACAATGAGGACCAATAATCTGTTTGTCAAGGGCAGGCATCCTCAAATTGTGGCCCTCCAGATGTTTGGGCCTCCAACTCCCAGAATTCCTGACCATTGAACAAGCTTGCTAGGGCTTCTGGCAGTTGGAGGCCCAAGCAAATGGAGGGCCGCAGTTTGAGGATGCCTGGTCTAGGGGAAGGCTGCCCTGGTGCTCTCCATCAGCTGCTAAAAAGATTTTTGCTCTCGGGCTTGCTTTCATTTTTCTTTATCATTTCTTGCATCTGTTATTTTGTGAGCTTGTGGGTAGTGAGTGATTCCTCCCTCTGACTTGTATTGCACTTCAAATAGTATAACGTGAGTGCTTTTACAGTACAACCTCTAAACCCAAAAGACATGTTTCCACAGTTTCACTTACTCGCATCAGACAAAACATATCCTCTTTAGGAATTTTCTAGGTCCTCCAGATTATTCTATAGTACATTTGTGTTGGATGTTACCATGAAGTTGCTCTGGAGGATCTAGCAAATTCCTCAGTGGATAGCTTTAGGAATTTCCCAGGTTCTCTGGTGTGACTCTGTATTAACTTATGGCAGAAGTGACTCATTTCAAGAGTTTGATATTATCCACTGTTTACTGTTTCTATGCTAGATTCAAGAACATAACTCCCCCATGTTATACTGAGTTGTACTGTCTAGGGTTCATCAATAACTAATAGTCAAGAAATCAAAAGAAGAGTAAGAGTTGAGAAAGCAGCCATGAAGGCACTAGGTATGATCCCTAAGGGTAAATATATATCATTAAATTTGTTGTTGTTTATTCATTCAATCACTTCCAACTCTTCATGACATCCTGGACCAGCCCACGCCAGAGCTTCCTTCAAAGTCAAGCCAGTCACTTCAAGGATCCCATCCATCCATCTTGCCCTTGGTCGGCCCCTCTTCCTTTTTCCTTCCATTTTCCCCATCATCATTGTCTTCTCCAAGCTTTTCTGTCTCATGATGTGGCCAAAGGACTTCATCTTAGCGTGTAATATCCTTTCCTCCAATGAGCAGTTGGGCTTTATTTCCTGGAGGATGGACTGGTTGGATCTTCTCGCAGTCCAAGGCACTCTCAGCATTTTCCTCCAACACCACAGTTCAAAAACATTTATCTTCCTTCGCTCAGTCTTCCTTATGATCCAGCTCTCACACCCATAGCTTACTATGGGGAATACCATTGCTTTAACTGTGTGGCTCTTCATTGCCAATGTGATGTCTCTATTCTCTCTCTTCAGTATTTTATCGAGATTAGCCAGTACTCTCCTCCCAAAAAGGAAATGTTTTCTGATTTCCTGGCTGCAGTCTGAGTCTGCATTCATCTTCACAGCTAGAAACACAAAGTCTCTATTTATCTCTCATTAAATAGCAAAGCAAAATCATCCAGACCATAAGATGTTTGAAGGCGTTGTTGAAGGCTTTCAAGGATGGAATCACAGACAAGAGTTCTTTCTCCCACCCTGGACATTCCACAGATATATAAACCTCACTTGCCTAGTTTCCAAAAGACCCCTCAACCTCTGAGGATGCCTGCCATAGATGTGAGCAAAATGTCAGGAGAGGATGCTACTGGGACATGGCCAGACAACCCGGAAAACTCACAGCAACCCAAAGCTAAAAGAGTCACCACATTGGAAATATGGTGCAGGAGGAGAGTTGTATTAATACCATTGACTGCTAAAAAGACAAATGAGCAAATCTACCCTGAACACTCAGTAGAAGCAAAGATGTATTGTTGAAGGCTTTCATGGCCGGAATCACTGGGTTGTTGTAGGTTTTTTTGGGCTATATGGCCATGTTCTAGAGGCATTCTCTTCCCTGGTGAGAGAATGCCTTTAGACCATGGCCATATAGCCCCCCAAAACCTACAACAATCCAGAAGCAAAGATGTCTAAACTGAGGTTATCATATTTTGGACTTATTGGAAAATAGTCTTCCACCTTTTTAATAATGCCCGGTAAAGTAGAGGGCAGAAAGACAAGGATGGGAAGATCACTGGGTCAAGTAACAACCCCCAAAAATCCAGAAATATTTGATAAATGAAGACATTTAATACTTAGCTATGGACAGTCAAGCATGTGTAGTCTTTTAAAAAATTATTTTTATTTCCATTACAAAATCCCTTAACCTCTACATACGTATCACGTTCAGTTCCCTCTTCCCCTTCCTTCTACCTGCTGATCTTAGTTTTTGAGCGAAATATATATCATTGCCTATCACTCTGCGTTTGAAACATCTTGATATTATTAACACTTGGGTTGTATATTATTCTTAACATTCCAAATACATTTTTTTCTCACAGTAAGTTTGATCCAAAGCCCGGAGTTTGCATGAGTAACACAAGTAATAAAGAGATGCCAAATTTGAAAATGAAAATGAAAGATGAAATAAAGATCTTCTAGCACTGTTAAGTGCTGGAAAGTTAGAGATAGTGAAATCATGGAAAGCATTAATGGGTCTTTCAGTACAGAAGTGGATAAATTGATTGTGGTCTATAGCACTATTAGAAGAACTAATGTGTAAAATTAGATTAGCAGGAGGGTCTTTAGCTTGAGATATGGCTGCGAGCTTCTTCAAGGGCCAGTAGCATGCCATAGTGGTTTTCTCGTGCTGCTTTCTCCTTTTCTCCCCATGTAGGCCCATGGTCCAAGCTCTTGAAGGATTGCATCCTCCATTGTGCTTATCACTGAGATCCTGGCATAGAGACCGTTACAAGGGATGTTGGCAGGTGCTGTCCAAAGCAAAAGGCTTGGAAAGCACAACCGCAAAGAACGATAACCATTTATTTATCGTGTCATCAGCAACCAGACCATTGTATTACATTTCTAACAGAACAAAACAAACAAACAGATAAAAAAACACAAATTTTGCAAACTTGGTAGTTCATTAAATGTCCTTTGACCAGTATCTGGCCACTTGGAGTGCCCTGGTGTTGCCGCAAGGAGGTCCTCCATTGTGCATGTGGCAGGGCTCAGGTTGCATTGCAGCAGGTGGTCAGTGGTTTGCTCTTCTCCACACTCGCATGTCGTGGATTCCACTTTGTTGCCCCATTTCTTAAGATTGGCTCTGCATCTCGTGGTGCCAGAGCGCCGTCTGTTCAGCGCCTTCCAAGTCGCCCAGTCTTCTGTGTGCCCAGGGGGAGTCTCTCATCTGGTATCACCCACAGATTGAGGTGCTGGGTTTGAGCCTGCCACTTTTGGACTCTCACTTGCTGAGGTGTTCCAGCGAGTGTCTCTGTAGATCTTAGAAAACTATTTCTTGATTTAAGTCGTTGACATGCTGGCTGATACCCAAACAGGGGATGAGCTGGAGATGTCACTGCTTTGGTCCTTTCACTATTGGCTGCTACTTCCCAGAGGATGTCAGGTGGTGCAATACCGGCTAAGCAGTGTAATTTCTTCAGTGGTGTAGGGCACAGACACCCCGTGATAATGCAGCATGTCTCGTTAGGAGCCATATCCACTATTTTTGTGTGGTGAGATGTGTTCCACACTGGGCATGCATACTCAGCAGCAGAGTAGCATAGCGCAAGGGCAGATGTCTTCACTGTGTCTGGTTGTGATCCCCAGGTTGTGCCAGTCAGCTTTCATATGATATTGTTTCTAGCGCCCACTTTTTGCTTGATGTTCAGAACAACAACCATGAATCACTGTCATTACAAAAAACATAATTATGGAAAGGAAATGGTGAACTAAATGCCAAGGCATTTAATCATCTAAATGCATACAAAACATGGATAGATACAAAGGTATGGACATTGTGTTACATGCAAACAATGTTAAGAACTCAGATGCCTTGTGTATGCCTTACATTGTTTTTGCATATAATTTGATGTCCATACATTTTGTATCTGTCCCTGTTTTGTATACTTTTACTGGCCTTGGCATTTCATTCACCATTTCTCTTCTGTAATTGCTTTTGTAATTGCATTGATTCATGGTTTTTCTTTTTTCTTTTTTTAAAAGCAGTTTATTGTGGTTTGGTTCTGAGTGCTGCTTCTTTTTGTGAGCTGCTAGCCAACACCTGGAGGGCCACCTGTTTTATTGTTTCGCATTATGCCTGGAATATTTGTATTTACATTCTGTCTCCCCCTCCTTCAACACACGCAAATCTTGTGTGTTCTGTAGTCTCTTTGGACATTTGATGATTACACAGATCCTGGCATAGAGTATTCTGTGTCAGAATGCTTTTCTTTTATGGGGCTATAGCATAGTGGTTAAGATTCCCTAGTTTGACTCTTAACTCATCATGAATTTATTTGGTAGTACGTAGCACACTTTGAGCCTCTGTATTTTATTTGTATTTTGAAGATTGTGTCATTCTTCCCTGCTGTAAAGGGCAATTTCGCGGTAATTGCTCTGTGTCCCAGTGTCCAAAGGAGCAGAAACCAAGCTTGCTTCCTTTTTAATATGGCATTTTTTCTGATATTTAAACATGACTTTCATGTCCCTTCTCAGCCTTGTTTTCTCCAGGCTAAACACACCCAGCTCCCTAAGTTGTTTATCATAGGACTTGGCTTCCAAACCTTTGAACATTTTTGTATCCCTTCTTTGGAGACCTTCCAGTTTATTTATTTATTGTGTCAGGGGCAACCAGACAATTGTATTACATTTTCAACAGAACAAAACAAACAGACAGACAAAACACAAAATTTCAAGCTTGGTAGTTGATTAAATGTCCTTTGACCAGTATCTGGCCACTTGGAGTGCCTCTGGTGTTGCCGCAAGAAGGTCCTCCATTGTGCATGTAGCAGGGCTCAGGGTGCATTGCAGCAGGTGGTCAGTGGTTTGCTCTTCTCGCATGTCGTGGATTCCACTTTGTAGCCCCATTTCTTAAGGTTGGCTCTGCATCTCGTGGTGCCAGAGCGCAGTCTGTTCAGCACCTTCCAAGTTGCCCAGTTTTCTGTGTGCCCAGGGGGGAGTCTCTGATTTGGTATCAGCCATTGGTTGAGGTTGGTTGAGGTTGTCAACATTTATTTATTTAGTTACTATATTTACATCCTGCCTTTCTTGAGAGAGAGGCAATTTATAGCATATGCCATAATTCAATGCCTTAAAAACAATATACATCGAACATATAATTACATAAAAATTTCAATTAAAAAAACTTAAATGAGATTAAGAACATTAAAACATATAAAACATTGCAATTACAACTATAAAACCTCATTATCTGCAGTCATAGTCAGGCCATTCCAGTAATCATTACACATAAATCCAAGTCCATCTATTGCACTGTGTTATTTGCTATAGGCTTGATCCCAAAGCCATATTTTCACCCTCTTTCTGAAGGTCAGGAGGGAAGGGGCTGACCATCCCCAATGCTCTTTGCTGAGGGGGGGGGGGGGGAGTTCCATAGCTGAGGGGCCACCACTGAAAAGGCCCTGTCTCTCATTCCCACCAATCGCACCTGTGAAGAATGTGGGACCGAGAGCAGGGCCTCCCAGGATTTATTTATTTATTTATTCACATCATTTTTATCCCGCCTTTCTCAACCCCCGAGGGGGGACTCAGAGCAGCTAAATGATCTTAATCTCCAAGATGATTAATAGGAGAAGATACGTTCGGACAAGTAAGCTGAGCTGGAGCCATTTAGGGCTTTATAGGCTAAAGCCAGCACTTTGAATTGTGCTCAATAGCAGACTGGCAGCCAGTGGAGCTGATGTAACAGAGGGGTTGTATGCTCCCTGTACACTGCTTTGGTTAGCAATCTGGCTGCCACCCATTGGACCATTTGGAGCTTCTGAACAGTCTTCAAAGGCAACCCCACATAGAACATGTTGTAGTAATCTATTTGTGATGTAACCAGAGTGTGGACCACCTTGGCCAAGTCTAACTTTCTAAGGTACGAGTGCAACTGGTACACAAGTTTTAATTATCCCCCCTAGCCACCACTGGAACCTGGGGCTCCTTCTTGAATTGTGGTGTCCCAACTAGACAGAGGGTTATTATTCCAGATGAGGCCTGACCACAGTAGAACCGAGTTGGGCCATTCCTTCCTTTGATCTAGACACTATACTCCTATTGAAGGATCCTAGAACTCCACTGGCTTTTTTAGCCTTATCCTTCATCACCTTGCTCACCAGCTCTGCAGGATACCACCCCTTGGGTACATCTGCCGGCATTTTGATGGCAATGTATTGTGGCCAACAATAATTGCTACGTGCTTTAGGTGATATTTCAGAGGAAGGAACTGGCAAGACCACCTCTGAACATTCCTTGTCTATGAAAGCCCTGTGAAGTTTATAGGATCTCTGTAAATCAACAGGCAACTTGAAGGTACACGTATACATAGACACATACTGTTGTTATGAGGAAACTAATAGAGAGTGAATCAGTTCATTTAAAATAACTTCATTTAAAATGTAGAGATGGAGCAGAGTTCTACAGATACCATGGATACATACAAGTAAATTTTGGATGTTGGTTATTAATCAGGAGCTTCTGATTTAAATGATGTGACTCATTCAAGCTCACTTAGAGTGTTGGTGGCAAATACGAATGAAAGAGACAGCCATACAAAGACAGAAAAACAGGGGAGAGAACAAGCATTTGAATGCTAATCTAACCTTGTTTACCTGGAGGAGTTGTTCCCTTCTGAGCAGTCCTTGCTGTGATCTCCTAATGCAGAAATGCCTTGTGAAGATTCCCATTTTCTTAATGCATTTGAAGGGTAGTTTAATGGTTGTCGAAGGCTTTTATGGTGGAATCACTGGGTTGTTGTAGGTTTTTCGGGTTGTATGGTCATGTTCTAGAAGAATTATCTTCTTACATTTCGCCTGCATCTGTGGCAAGCATCCTCAGATGCTCACAACCTCTGAGGAGGCTTGCCACAGATGCAGGTGAAACGTCAGGAGAGAATGTTTCTAGAACATGGCCATACAACCCAAAAAAAACCTACAACAACACAGTTTAATGGTTGTTTAGAAATGTATATGTTCCATATGTTGGAGGGTTGGAGTCCACATGGAGTTAAGTATCTCAGTGCCCCTGAAGAGCATCCATCAACATGCAAGTAGAACTTAGTTGTGGTCTCCACATTGTGGTGGTTCTGGGTGTCCAAGATTCACCTCTAATTTACAATCTGCTTGCGACTGCTTGGGCCCCAGAGGAGGCCAAGATTGAGGTCTCCTACACGAAGACCACAATGGTAAATGAGATCATTAATTGCTGGAGTCTGCCCTGTAGCGAATCGACTAGAAACATGGATTGGATGGAATTGATATACTGTATTTCTCCTACTGCGATGAATTCCCCCCTCACCCTGCCTCCCGCCAGTAATGAAATGCCTTGTGAAGATTCCCATTTTCTTAATGCATTTGAAGGGTAGTTTAATGGTTGTCGAAGGCTTTCATGGCTGGAATCACTGGGTTGTTGTAGGTTTTTCGGGTTGTATGGCCATGTTCTAGAAGCATTATCTCCTGATGTTTTGCCTGCATCTGTGGCAAGCATCCTCAGATGCTCACAACTTTTGAGGAGGCTTGCCACAGATGCAGGTGAAACGTCAGGAATGCTTCTAGAACATGGCCATATAACCCGAAAAACCTACAACAACACAGTTTAATGGTTGTTTAGAAATGATTATGTTCCAAATGTCGGAGGGTTGGAGTCCACATAGAGTTAAGTATCTCAATGCTCCTGAAGAGCATCCACCAACATGCAAGTAGAACTTAGTTGTGGTCTCCACATTGTGTGGTTCTGGAGGTCCAAGGTACACCTCTAAGTTACAGTCTGCTTGCCACCGCTTGAGCCCCAGAGGAGGCCAAGATTGAGGTCTCCTACATGAAGACCATGGTGGTAAATGAGATCATTAATTGCTGGAGTCTGCCCTGTAGCGAATCGACTAGAAACATGGATTGGGTGGAATTGATATACTGTATTTCTCCTACTGCGATGAATTCCCCCCTCACCCTGCCTCCCGCCAGTAATGAAATGCCTTGTGAAGATTCCCATTTTCTTAATGCATTTGAAGGGTAGTTTAATGGTTGTCGAAGGCTTTCATGGCTGGAATCACTGGGTTGTTGTAGGTTTTTCGGGTTGTATGGCCATGTTCTAGAAGCATTATCTCCTGATGTTTTGCCTGCATCTGTGGCAAGCATCCTCAGATGCTCACAACTTTTGAGGAGGCTTGCCACAGATGCAGGTGAAACGTCAGGAATGCTTCTAGAACATGGCCATATAACCCGAAAAACCTACAACAACACAGTTTAATGGTTGTTTAGAAATGATTATGTTCCAAATGTCGGAGGGTTGGAGTCCACATAGAGTTAAGTATCTCAATGCTCCTGAAGAGCATCCACCAACATGCAAGTAGAACTTAGTTGTGGTCTCCACATTGTGTGGTTCTGGAGGTCCAAGGTACACCTCTAAGTTACAGTCTGCTTGCCACCGCTTGAGCCCCAGAGGAGGCCAAGATTGAGGTCTCCTACATGAAGACCATGGTGGTAAATGAGATCATTAATTGCTGGAGTCTGCCCTGTAGCGAATCGACTAGAAACATGGATTGGGTGGAATTGATATACTGTATTGCTCCTACCGCAATGAATTCCCCCGTCTCCCTGCCTCTCGCCAGTAATGAGCATGTTGGGACAGCCCCGTGATTGGCGCCTAGCTGCCTTCCTGAACTATTTTGCAAAGTTTTGAACATTTCTTGCATGATTAAATGCACTTTCAATAAATCAATCTCATAATAATTGTTGTTCAGGAGAGTTCATTATTCAGTTTAGTCTTTTAAATTACTGTTCTTCTTTAAAGGATTTTCCTGACGTAATAATGGCTTCGGCTAAATCCATTTGCCATACTCTGGCTTGTAATTACTTTAGATTTGAAGAATAAAATGAATGGCTTTATTATTAATCAGCAGCAAATTTGTCTTACTGTTTTTAACCTTAGAATGGCCTTCACTTGTAAAATAGTTTCAGCGATTCAGATGGCAGAACAGTTTTTTATCCCCTGTCCTCCCTTTTGAGAAAAGGATTTATTTGGTGAAAGCAATTGGTATCTTCTCTCTCTCTCTTTTTGCAAACCATTCATCACGACTATCGTAACCAGGCAGCGTGGAACAAATTAGCTCACGCCACACTTTTGGGTTTTCCTGGGTCTTCTTCTAGGGCTCTTTGTCCTGACCAGAGCTGCCTTCTAGAAAAGTGCTGGATGCAGTCCAGGAATATAGTTTTTTTCTTAAGGAGGCTTAAACCTGGTGGAAATGAGCCATGCGGCCATTGCATTAATTTTAATAGGGCTTAATTAAGTGCAAGTTTTTGTAGTTTAGTTTTTTATTGAGTTTTCAATGTTTTTCATAATGTTCTAAATGCCGTTCGCCCCCACCCACTTTCCCCAAATTACCAAATCAAAAGAATGACAGGAAGAGGGATGGAGAGGAAGCCTGGCCAACCTTAATGGCAGGGGAAAACCTTTACCTTTAGCTTTTAAAGCATATTTTATACTGTGTTAATATTGCATCTTTCAAGTTGGTTGAAAATACCAGCTTTGGTCTCGAAAATGCAACAATGGCTTCAAGAATTGCAGAGATTTTATTTTTCTAAGCACATCTCAATCAATGCTGGAATATTGTAAATCCTTGACATCTTTCTGTCTAATGTTAACCACATTAGTGGGAAAGATGTCAAGGCTGTTGTCACGTTCAGAGTTGGCCACTTCTCACTTAATTTCATTAATTATCTGAGCAAAAAGAGTATTCTATGCTATTACATTGTTTATAGCACATCTATGCAGAAGACTGTATATATACAGTAAGTTTCCGTTGCTTACTGTTGTGCTCTGGCTTTACTCTGGTTGTTGCCATAAGTAAAACTCCACTTCAGTTGTTGTAGGTTTTTTTGGGCTGTATGGCCATGTTCTAGAGGCATTCTTTCCTGATGTTTCTCCTGCATCTATGGCAAGCATCCTTAGAAGTTGTGAGGTCTCCACTTGTCAACTCTTGTCAAGTCAATTGTGGTATAAGTAATTCTCCTCTCTGCCTAATATTACAAAAAAGTCCTGGACTTTTTGATGTCAGAACAAAAAGGGCAAGATTGTACAGTTGGGAGATCTTTGAATCCTCAATTGCCACGGGAAAAGTTAAATTCAAAGCTGATTTTCGTACGCTGGCCATCTAAAACCTACCAGGCATTGATTTCATACTGGGCCGGATGTGTTACCTTTGAAAAGGGTGTTTGACCTATGTGTGGCATTAAAGGACTGTAGCTAAGACTGAAAGCAAAGGTGATGGCACAATAATTGTTCTCTTTAGTTGGTAGTCTGTATACTAAAATCTCTTCTTTACCGTCAAAGTAATGCCTGGTCCAAGCCTGCCTTGGGAAGGATACTAGCCCTAAATGGGCCCTGGGGAGAGTTTTAATATTTGGATCACGCCTTTACGTAATAAACCCGCAAATGTACCAGGAGCAACACCAAAGAACAGAGTAATTAGTTTAAAAGGATCTGCTTTGAACAAGGGGAGAAAGAGGAGCTGTCTAAACTGCAGGTTAACTAGACCGCAACCTTATGGGAATCTCAGGTTGATGAATGGAAGGAGTTGGTATAAACAGGGATTAGTTTAGCAGAAAGTGGGCAAAGTGTGCCCTTGGGCCACATATGTCCCACTCAGGATATTTTTGTGGTCTTTGATTTCTCCAGAATCCCCAAACCATTTGATTCTGGGCAAAATTAGAAGGAGAATTGCTGTGTCTGGAAGCCTTGGACCACCACTGTTTACTTCCTATAGTATTTGTCATAAAAAGTTTCAAATATTTGAGAACCAGAGGTAGACTTTCACCATGGGGATGATGTGTTTTGCTCTTCAGAAGAGAAATCCCTAAGCATAAGAGTGGCCTCCAGACCTGTTGCTCTTTCCCAGCCTTGGTTTAAACAGGACTTTGAGGGTTGTCATCCAAATACATAAAGCTGATGCAGGTGTTTTCTCCAAGAAAGCCAAAGTTTGGCATTCCCAACTTATGCTGCAGACATTTGTGGCATCTCCCCCCCCCCCACCAAAAAAAAGGTCTGCCTGGACATCTGTTGCGTATATTTTTGGTTAAGTTGCAAAGTCCAGCTCTCTGAGTAAAATTACCATAGGTTTATCTTATGTATACATTGCGGGAAGGCTTTGAGAGGCAAAATTCTGGATTTTATATGACTTGTGGGTAAGTTAAGGGTCATTCTGAAGAGAAGGGAAGGGACCAACACCGCTTTGGGGACAACTGCCACTGGCCACTTCTATTTTCTGATGATGACATTGAAAAAGCAGCTTTTGGAGAGAATAGAGAAGCTTGGAGTTTATTTATTTATTTACTTACTTACAGTATTTACATTCCACCCTTCTCACCCCGAAGGGGACTCAGGGCCGATCACAGTGCACAGATACATGACAAACATTTAGTGCCGTTTTTAGATGTACAAGACAGACAGGCAGATTGAGGTATTTCGGCATTTTCCAACTTTGGTGCCTGGAGGTTATGCTCGATTCCATCCATGAGGGGTGCTATCACTTCATCCACTATGACGCTGAGCTTTTCTGTTTGTAATATTTCCTCCTTGTTCTTTGATTCACATTTTTATAGTGTTGTAAAATACAGTACCTCTCTGCTTTAAGTGATGCCTACTTTCTCTACTCATAGCTCAGCTGTTTTCAAACTGCTTAGGTGGACAGCAAGCAAGACTTAACAGTCGGGTGCTCAATCCAACTTGGGCTTCGAACTTGCCACATCCTGGTTGGCAGTGATCTATTGCTGCTGGCGATATACCAGCTGTGCTACAGCTCAGTGTTTCTTTTGGTTTCTTCCAGGACGGACACAGCTTGTGCCTTTCTCCACTCAACTAGTGAAGGAGATAGTCCACTACTCATGCTGACACATTGATAAGTCACCTCAGTTTTTTTGGAGTTGGTCTTTTGACTAAAATTTCCAGAATTACATGTGAATAGCAGTTGCCTTTCGCTGAAAACTGCCATTGTATGGCAGCATGTAACTTCTGTTTGCTTTTGAAACTTTCTGTCTTAAGCTTGTTTCATTCAGTTTCCTAGGGTGATATTTGGAAGATGAATTGACAGTGTGAGATTGTGGTTGTATTTGTGTAATTTATCAGAATATTCACTTAGTTATGTTATTTATATGATGCTTTTTTCAGAGAGTGGGAACCAAGGCGACTCGCAATAGGAAACAATGAAAACCCTTCTGTAAAAATGTAAAAAATAAAACAATCACATTTAAACATTTATTATTTTACCCTCTGTATTATTATTGGAAGATAGTTAAGCACATTTACATTGAAGAAGCTTAGAATCATGGTTTAATCGGAGTTGGACAGTCTTATCTTAAATTACAGTTTTATGTAAATACTCAAAAACATTTAACCTATTGATGATTACCAGTAGCAGCTGCATTTTTCACCCTTGGCTTATATTCGAGTCAATACATTTTCCAGTTTTTTTGTGGTAAAATTAGGTGCCTTGACTTATCTTTGAGTCGGCTTATACTTGAGTATACACGGTACATATTACAAGCCTGTAGATCTTAATATTTTTTGGCGCGTTTTGTATAGGGAAACACAATCTTTGAGATACATCTTTGGATCTCTTTTGTGTATAGTAAGTTGTGAACTGAGTTTCCAGTTCAATGCTTGGGAAATAGCGGTGAAGAAAATGGAGCAGGTTAACACGACTCGGCTTTGAGATCTCAGTCTGAGAATGTCGAATTGTCTCGCCTTGGTGATTGATTGATGCTTTTCTAAAGTTTGGTTCATGTTGGAAAGTGCCTCTGGGTTTTCAAAGCTTCCCTTCCCAATACAGGTGTATTCTAAGTTTCAGCGAAACTACCGTTTTCCTCTTTTCGGGGTACGAGAAAAACCCTTGGGCTAAAACGCAGGAAGTGCAGTTGTAGCAATAAAGATTATGTTGCTGATAAGTTCTCCTCGAGGCCCCATGGCGGTAATACCTCTATATTTTGTCTTTAAGGAAAACTGCTGAGAGGCAATAATTTTTTTTTGTATGTGTCCCATTTTCATTAATGCTGGGTAATTGATGGAGTTGCAGTGACTTGTAACAGTGATGAGTTCTAAACATAAGAATGCACTCCTTCCTAATAAGTGAGCACTGCTGGGCTTTAAAAGCGTACTAAATCAGTTGCTTTAGTGTGAATTTATTAGTTTTTTTCAGCATTAGCTTTAATAGTAGTTATTTACATAAGCGTACATCCCATTAACCGCCATCAGGGCTGGAAAACATGCTGAACTGTTCATATTTTCATATAATTATTGAACATAATGGTTTCATTTGCATTTCTAAACAGTGATGTTTCTGTCAAGCTTGGAAATAGTGGCTGTACGCAGTCCCTATTTCACATCCACTTATTTGACATCGTTAAATTTTATGCTAATGTGCTTCCCTAGAATATCATCAGTAGGACAGATGTTTGTGCTTTAATATACAAATCAGAGATGCTTTGCCTTCCCCAATCCTTCCCCAAACTGCAAAGAAAATTAAAAAAAAATCTCTCTTGGCATTTTCAAGATATAGTTTCTGTCACTCCAAATAGCTTTGACAAGTAAAAGCCTAAGTCCTGACCTTAGCCGATGCTCCTAAATGTTCCAACACTTTCCATTCTGGAAGGAGAAAACAACCTGCAGCCTCCTCTCCCCATGGAGGAAAGTCTCTGTGGAAGAGAGAGAATTACTCTTCCTTCACGTTAAATTTGGAAAGGTATAAAATAGGCTGCTGCGTGTGCAGGACAGAAGATTCTCAGAAGTGAGAAAGCAAGGGAAGGTGCCTCTGTCCTGAGTTGAAGCCCTACGTGAGTTGAGGCGAGAACCCAATCCCAGGAGCATTCAAGGAATCAAAGGACTTGAAGAGCAGAAAAGGAGCCATATGTTGGAAGAGAAGCGCGGCATGAATTATCCGAGGGTTTCCATTGTTTTTCAGCCTGTCAGGCCCATTTTTTAATCCTAGCCTGCAGAATGGAACCCAGATTAAAACATGTCTGTGTCCATTTCTCTCCTGCTGGTAATGAAGAGTATATCCTGCTGCACTTCTTTGCCCAAAAATAGATTCTAGTAAATCCATTCAAAAGTGAACGGAGGCTCTGGTGGATTCCATGTCAGTGCAGTGGTGAATTTCCAGTGCACAGATGTGGAACCCTAACCCTGTCTCTAGAATAGACTCAGCACCTTTCATTTGCTCCTTTAAAATCTGGATTTAAAGTTAAATGTGGTGAATTTCAACATTCACACCTAGCTCCAGCAGAGAAGAGCTCTTTGCCCCACCCCAGCCATTCCACAGATATATAAACCCATTTTCCTACTTCCAACATACCTCACTACCTCTGAGGATGCTTGCCATAGATGCAGGCGAAACGTCAGAAAAAATGCCTCTAGAACATGGCCCTATAGCCCGAAAAAACCCACAAGAACCTAATTTCAACTTTGCTGACATGGAATCCACCACTTGCCATTGAAGTGAGAAATTATGACTCATAGACTCATAGAAAATGTTGGGAAGTGGCCACAAGTCCAACCCTGCTCCTTGCAGAGATACGCAACAGAAGCACTCCAGAGATACAGACATCCGACTTCTGAAAGAGGATAATCCATTACTCTCCAAGGCAGTCTATAATACTAGTACTACTCCTACTCCTACTCCTAATAATAATAATAATAATAATAATAATAACAACAATAATAATAATACTTTTATTTATACCCCACCACCATCTCCCCAAAGGGAAATTGGGTTGGCTAACATGAGGCCAAACCCAAAATATTTACAGTACAATAAAAATAAAATAAAACAAGCAAGTAATAACATCGAAATAAAATACATGAAATAACAAAATATAAAATAAGTAATTGCAACATAACATGATAAAGAAATAAAACATAGTGGGCGGGCCAAATGCACAGGATCAAATTGATAAAACCCTGGGTGAGATAAGTAAATGGAGAAGTATGTGTCTGAGGGGGAGCTCAGAAGGTGTGAGCAATGGGGTTGAGCCTTCATTAAGGGTGGGGGAAAGTGCATCATGAGGGCAGAACTGTAATTGGTCTAGTCCACCTTACAGTAAGGAAGGCTTTTCCAAGGTTAAAATGAAATTTAACTTCTTTTCATTAAAAGCCATTGAGACTCATTCTAGTATCTGAAGCAGAAGAAAGCATCTTCTACATGACATATCATGAGATCATCTTCTACATGACATATCATGAGATATTTAAAGATAGCGGTCATCGCACTTTTCTGTAAGATGAACATACCCTAAGTTGTTCCATGCAAGGTTTCATCTCCTTGGTTACCCTTCTATGGAGATGTTTCAGCTTGTTGGTATCCATCATGTGTACTACCGGCCTACAACAGCCCTGTTATGTTTAAAGTCCTCTTTCCCCAATTTGCTAGCTATTCCTCTGAGGAGGCCAGAGAAGTCTAGGTGGTCCTCCTTTCATCTGCCTCAGGCATAGGCAAACTTTTGGACTTCAACTCCCAGAAATAGCCAGCTTACCGGCTATTAGGAATTGTGAGAGTTGATGTCCAAAACACCTGGAGGGCCAAAGTTTGTCCATGCCTGATCTACCTCATAGCTAACCACCATCCACTGATTTCATCTTAGTGCAGAACTTCTACTGAAATGGCCAAGCCAATCTCCAGGTAGTGGTGGACTGCTTTCTACTATTTGAGTATTGAATGATGATAAGTGTGATGGGAAAAACCAAATTACAATAGTAGTTAAGACTTACTAATAAAGAAATATGAAGAGTCTAAAGTGCTCCCAGACCAGGTTCCTAAAGGTTGAGAGAAATTTTAATTTTTTGTACCTATGCTATTAATCTTGCCTTTGGCAATACAGTGTTCAAGTACCATAACATGATGGTTATTGCTTTCCTTGCAAATTGCCCTTCTCCCTTTTTTGATGGTAACTTCTTCAAGGCAAATACGAAACCTTTCCCTCCGCAGGCTACAAACCAAGTGGCGTCTTTTGTTATTGCTTGAAGTTTCTGCAGAAGGTGCAGAACAAGTTATTTCAGAAGAAAACATTCAACTTTCTTTGCAAATTTAAATATTATCTAAGACATTGATTGCTATAAAAAGATCAGGTACAGCCCTCTGGCAATCCCGATTCTAACTTTAAGGTTGGGATGTACAACCTGCAGCCTTTGTTCCTAACTTCATGTGATCTTCATTGTAATTCCATGCAGGTGATAGGAAACCCAGAGGAAGAACAGAGTAGAAGAAAAAGCAGTATAGAGGGATGGATTATTTACAATGTCTAGACCTGTGGATGGTTACGGGAGGGTGGATATGGTCAGTAGTAGTGATTTGAGATTCTAGGAAATGATCAGACTACAGGCTGAAGCGATTTGTCCCATTGTTGGTTGAGTAAAGAGGAGAGAGTGGCTTCATAGAATGGCTTCTTGACAAATTTCCCTGAATAAATACAATCATTGTTGGTTTCCCACTTACTCTTTGAGATACTAAAAATCTGGGGTTGAGGTGGAATGGGAAGGATCTCAGAAGGAATTTCAAGGATGTGTAAAAACTATCCTAAGTTCTTGTTCATAAACCAGTGCTAGTCTATGGGCCATTGGCTTCCTGTTTCTAGTAACAGATAGCCATAGCCAATGAGATAAACGAGTCTCTGACTCATTGCGGAAGAAATTGGTCTGTCCTCCGGATCAGATATGTGGTGTGTATATGTGCCTTCAAGCTGACTGCCAAATTGTGGTGACCCCATGAACTTCATAGGTGTTCTTAGGCAAAGAATACTTTGAGGGATGTTTTTGCCAGTTTCTTTCTCTGAAATACAGGCTGCAGCACTTTCCCATTCAACTGCTAACCAGAGCGGACACTGCTCAGCTTCCAGGAATGGATGTGTTGCCACAGTAAAAAAGACATTGGAAATGAACCTGTTTCCAGGTTTTTCCTCTAGCGCTGAGAATAAGCCTGCATTTAATATGGATTTTTATGTATGTTGTCACTGAATGGCAAAGAATTGAAAATATTAACCACTTGTAAAACCTTGCCTTAGCCTGAAAATAATGTCACTGGCACAAAACAATTGGCAGTATTCAGGAAGGACACAGCAGTGTCCAATTGCAGAAATGTGACTGTTCAAAAACCAGCAAACTTTAAAAGTGAGCCATCTGAAGGATATATTCTCAAGGCTAAGAATAAAACAGTGCCTGCCTCTCCAGATCCCAGTGTTGGAGGACCAAGAAGAATACAAGGAGGAGCTGTCCTTCTCGATCATTCTTCGTCCAGCCATTTTAGGTGCAGAAGGAGGAGAGGCAGCTGGCGAGTGGACAGAGTTCCCACCTATGAATCCAGCCTTGCCAAAGGATTTGGATGCCTAGGCCTGATGGTTTAGCCAAGGTAACTGCTGCAATCTGAGATATTCACCTCCAGCCAAAGACACCAACTGACTTTCTCTCATTCTGTGCAATCCAGCCAGCTCTCCTTAGCTGTGCCAACACAATTTCATTCCTGGTGGATGGGCGTGCCCTTGGAAAGATTCGGTGGCGCACTTCATGGGCAGTGTTTAAAGAGGGCAGTGGGAAGTGATTGGAAGCCATGGTGCTTGGTTCGTGGGTGGACTTGGACACGCAACTGGTAACATTTTGTAGATGGAAAGAGAAATCCTGTCTGGGCTGTTCAAAGTTAAGGTGGATGCTTCTTTCGCGCCAAGTGATAAGGTGCTTCTCTCCAAATTGTGTGTTCAGCACCACCTGTGCGGCTTGATTGTGTTTGATTCCGGTAATGGAAAAGGAGGAACATGACTTGGCGCCCTTCCTGTTGCGTCTTTGGCCTTCGTGGGTGAATGATTTTGTTCAGTTTCTCATCACAGGAATTGAAATGGTGGATTGGAAATAATGAGTGGCCAAAAAGTAGAAGTAATTTTTGCAGCATGTTCTTTAGAAGTCTTAAAGACGATTCATGCTAACCAAACTGGAGCTATGTAACTACATTTTGTGCTTCCTGCCTCTAATTGAATCCGTCGACTTCTCAGATTTAAGTCACTACAACAGGCCATTCTCTGTGTGGTCCGAGATTCATCAGAGACGGGGCTAAAATTAGCAACAGGCTGATTCACACTTGGTAGCTAAAAAATACATATTTATAGAAACTTCAGTAGTTGATGCAATGCTGAGCTCAGTGAACTTGATTTTCTAGTTGTGCGTATTTGGGATTACAGGCAGACCCCGTGTTACAGACATCTGATTTACAAATGACTTCTAGTTAAGAATGGGGGTGAGACAATAGGAAGTGGGAGAAATCTACACCTAGGAAGTTCACCTCTGAAAGTGTTTTCATTGGGAAAAGGGGTCTCCACTGAAGCTTTAGCACCAAATCCGTGCTTCCAGAACAAGCCAATTTTTTCCAATTCAATTATCACAGGGACAGGAAGTGAGGTGAAATCTTCTGAATAGGGGAACAGACAGCAAAACAAACATCATGGGGATGTTAACCCCTATGTATCCAAAGCTAATATATATAAGGCTGGAATCACACTTTAAAATGTCCCTGTTCCGCTTTGTAAACAAATTCAACTTAAGAACAAACCAAAAGAACCTTTCTGGTATTTAGCATCAGCTTTCTAGGCTAAGTGCTTCTCATCTGAAGCTTGAGAAGACTCCATGGAACATACCTTGTGGAAGGTGCATGTATTCAATACTGAAAATATTATATGCTTGGTAAAGTGGAATAGGATAGTATAGGAAAAAAATGAAGATCACACTGTAGAGATGGACTGATTCATTGACGAAGCCATAAGACTGTGTTTGAATACTTCAACAGGACTGTTGGTGCTTGAGTTTCGTGGAGGACTCTCATTCATTGGGTTGCCCTAAATCAAAGCCCCAAAAAGCATATTTGGTCAGCATTGGTGATACTGAAATAGATGGCTAACGTTTAGGCTTGATATGTTGTCAGTTAGACTTCAACTTATTGTAATCTTGTGAATAAGAGACAGTTGTGTGAAACAGAGACCTCCAAGAGCTTTGATTTTTCAATTGATCTGTTCTCACCTTATGAACTTAGGGCAGTCATAGCTTCCTTGAATGAATTAATCTAACTGTAATGCAGATTCGCTTTTCCTGTTGCCTTCAACTTTACCGTGCATTATGATCTGTTTCAGTGAATAGCGTGTCCCATTATCCTCAATGCAAGATATCGTTGTTGTTCATTTGTTCAGTTGCTTCCGACTCTTCGTGACCTCATGGACCAGCCCACGGCAGAGCTCCCTGTTGGCCATACCCCCCCCCCCCCAGGTCTTCTTCAGAGTCAAGCCAGTCACTTCAAGGATACCATCCATCCATCTTGCCGTTGGTCGATCCCTCTTCCTTTTTCCTTCCATTTTCCCCACCGTCATTGTCTTCTCTAAGCTTTCCTGTCTTCTCATGATGTGGCCAAAGTACTTCATCTTTCCCTCTCATATCCTTCCCTCCAATGAGCAGTCAGGCTTTATTTCCTGAAGTATGGACTGGTTGGAACTTCTTGAGGTCCAAGCACTCTTAGAATTTTCCTTCAACACTACGGTTCAAAAGCATCTATCTTCCTTCGTTCAGCCTTCCTTATGATCCAGCTGTCACATCCGTAGTTTACTAGGTGGAATCCCATTGCTTTGACTATGCGAATCTTGGTTGCCAGTGTGATGTGTCTACTCTTCACTATTTGATCGAGATTGGTCCTTGAGCTCCTCCCAAGAAGTAAACGTCTTCTGATTTCCTGGCTGCGCTCTGCATCTGCAGTCATCTTTGCACCTAGAAAGATACTGTAGTCTCAGTTTAGTCATTTTGGATTTTAGTGTGTGACCAGGCCTGATTTGATCCAGGGCTCATTCACTTGTCTTTTTTGGTATCAGTAGAACACTTCTTCATGAATACGTGTCAAATGAATCAAACCTTTAAAAATGCTCTTCACTTAACAGATTAACCAAACTCTTTGATTCGGCAGCGTATGGTGTTCTAGGTTCTATGATGTCCTCTTGGTCATTCTTTTTTTATGGTCATGAGAAATTCTGTGGTCTCACATTAGAGAAGTGACAATATCTTGTTACAGCAGTGTGTTCTCTTGACTCAAAATTAAGAAGAAGTTAAAGCTGCTGTTGGAATTTAACTTGTTAAGTTCAGCATCCATTTGTAGAACTAGGTTAGCCGTGTGTCTGACTGCTTTTTACAAAACCATTAGAAATTCTGTGCCACAAAGAACGAGGATTTTTTTTTTTTGGTGTTCATGCTGAAATTTAACACATCTTGTACTTTTGAAGTAGACACAATGGATATGTGATAACTGGAGCATGAGTCATCCTAATTTATTTGTTTTGGAAGATGTGCTGTTTTAGTTTTCATAAACCGGATGGTCTTATACATTCAGTGGCCTTAGAGAATTTTTTGGATTGCATGTTAAAAACATACAGGCAGACTGAATAATGAGGCCCGTCCTGCATCCTCGGTTGGATTCATTATCAGGAGTAGTAGCGGCTTTTCTGACAAGTGCTAGGAGTCCAGGCACAGACCATGTGGAGTCTTATCTTTTCTTTAAACCTTGGACGGCTCTTTGTTCCCGAACTTTAATAGAAATGTACTCTGTACTGCTGTGGTGTTAGATTTTCTGTAGCTCCATCATGCAAAGATTCTGTGCACTGTCAGTTCTGGTCTGGCAGGAATGGTTTTTAAATTAAGTGTCCTCTAACTTGTATTTCCATAATGTAAGAGAGTTCCTCTCTATTAAAAGCTAGTTTTGATAAAGGCTGCTGCTGAACTGCGGGGGTGAACACTCCAACTTTACTGTAAATAGCTCTAAAGATAGGGAAGTTGGTTAAATGCAGTACTTCCTTGTAACTTGAGTAATATGACAAATTGAAAGTGCCGCACTACATCTTTGTAGCTCTAATGTATGGCCTTTTCATAGAATGGTGTGTGTATGTGTATATGCCTTCAAATTGTCCGTGGACTTATGTTATCTGCCCTAATTTCATTGGGTTTTCTCAGGCAAGCAATCCTTAGAGGTGGTTTTGCCAGTTTATTCCTCTGAAATAGAGCCTACAGCACCTGGGATTTGTTGCTGGTTTTCCATCTAATTACTAGCTAGGACTGACCCAAGATTCGAAGGGATCTGATGTCTTTAGTAGCAATATAATATTTGTCCTCAATATGGAGCACTGGACTTCACAATATAATCCACAAGAAGACCAAAACAAAAATGAAATGCTTACAGTGATAACAAGAAAAAATGTCCATTGGAAATACTAACATTTAATAGAAGCTACACCTGAAATTCTTCAATGGCATGATGGTGTGATGAAATATAAAGAGAGAGAGAGAGGGAAAGAAAGCAAAGCAAATGGTCTCCAGAATTTTGGTGAGAACCCTCAAAAGATGGAGAAATCAGTTGAAGACCCCATAGACTCATTTCAACATTTTTAGGGCTCTAATTTATTTATTTAGCACTGTCAATGCAGTAGAGTGAAAGCCCTCCTTTTTTTTAACAGATCAGGCCAATTGTCCTCAGTGGTTTTTGTTGCAAATCTTAAAATGTCATCAGATTGACGTTAAGCTGTAGGCTGCATCTCAAACACTTTGTGGAAACTTTAAGTTACTTCTCACCCGTTTATTCTACTCTTTAACAAGTAGTAGTTGAACTGTTTGGTGATCTTCCATTAATCTACAGTCCATTGGATTCTGCATTTTGTGGAAGTCCTAGCACATGGAAAGCAGATCTTGGGTTGCACAGATTGTTTTGGCACTTTTGTTACAGAAAGGGCAGATAATACGCTTATCATGTGTGTTTTGTTCCACTCTCATTGGTTAAGTGATGCTTGGACAGACCTGTCAGAGTAGCGTTAGTAGCCAGCAGAATGTCTCAGCCCTTTTTACTCTCAATGTGATAAAACTCAAAAAATACACATGAGTCTGTTGTTTTGAGTAGAAACAAAAATATAGTTGTATTTATTGTAGGTCAAAAAGCAAAACAGAATAATTGTTCTCACCAGTATACAACAGACAACATATCTGGTGAGTCTTCTTTATACGAAGATGTGCAAACATATAGCAAAACAATACAGTCTCTCTACTTAGTTATCAGTAGAATGTCCATAAACAAGCAGTTTCTCTGGCATTCCAAACTGCTTCAGTCTTCAGCTTCAGGATGCTGCATAACCGCTCCCAGCAACAGCCAAAGGTTTCTTCTGCTCAAAACGAGCCATCAAGCTAAGCCAAAATACAAAGCTCAAAGCTTGTAATCCTAGTGCCTTGTTATATGCTGAAGCAGAAAACACACCCAAATAACTAGTGGCAGCTGTAACAGAAAAGGTTCTGATCCTCCCTGTTACTTAGAAAAAGCCTGTTGTAAACCCCTAGTAGCAACAAGACCTGTCCCTTAGACTGAATAATTATGCAGTCCTTAAAGCTAGTATGGGTCTTCAGATATAAATCCAATAGTTGGTGCGTTCTGCTCTTCATATTGTGGGAATGATTGTCTCCTTGCTGAGTTAAGGTTGCCAGCGTGCTCTTGGTGCTACAGACTTTCTGGCTTTTGGGGTTGTTTAGACCAGAAGGGGTGAGCAGAGGAAGTTACAACTAAAATCTCAAGTCAGGGATTTGGTAGAGAAGGACCGCATCTGTCGTGATGAATTGTGTCGCGAGAGAATGAATGGCTCTGGGCAGGAGGACAGTGTGCGGAGCATGTGGAGGATAAAATCCATTGGAGTGATCTGCCTCTCATTGGTGGTTTGCTGTCCCTAGGCATCACAAATTTTCCTTGGGAGAGAGTTGATCTTTAACAGCAGCTTTGTGATTGGGCATCTTTGTTGTTGTTCATTCGTTCAGTCGTCTCCGACTCTTCGTGACCTCATGGACCAGCCCACGCCAGAGCTCCCTGTCGGCCGTCACCACCCCCAGCTCCTTCAAGGTCAGTCCAGTCACTTCAAGGATGCCATCCATCCATCTTGCCCTTGGTCGGCCCCTCTTCCTTTTACCTTCCACCTTCCCCAGCATAATTGTCTTCTCCAGGCTTTGCTGTCTCCTCATGATGTGGCCAAAGTACTTCAACTTTGTCTCTAGTATCCTTCCCTCCAGTGAGCAGTCGGGCTTTATTTCCTGGAGGATGGACTGGTTGGATCTTCTCGCAGTCCAAGGCACTCTCAGCACCTTCCTCCAGCACCACTGTTCAAAAGCATCTATCTTCCTTCGCTCAGTCTTCCCTAAGGCCCAGCTCTCACATCCGTAGGTGACTACAGGGAATACCATGGCTTTGACTAGGCAATGGATCTTTGTTGCCAGTGTGATGTCTCTACTCTTTACTATTTTATCAAGACTGGACATTGCTCTCCTCCCAAGAAGGAAGCGTCTTCTGATTTCCTGGCCATAGTCTGCATCTGCAGTAATCTTTGCACCTAGAAATACAAAGTCTGTCACGGCCTCCACATTTTCTCCCTCTATTTTCCAGTTGTCAATCATTCTTGTTGCCATAATCTTGTTTTTTTTTTTATATATTTAGCTGCAACCCAGCTTTTGCGCTTTCTTCTTTCACCTTGATTAGAAGGCTCCTCAGCTCCTTTGCATCTTTATGTTCGTGCCTTTTAGCTGGTGGCTCTTTGCAGTGTTGAATGACGCTTGGCTGTGCTGACATGCCTCCCTTGTGGGAAAGCCGTGGGCATCGCAATGTAAGAACTAATTGTAGGCATTTTTACAGTGTCACTGGCTAGTGGAGCCTCCATGTGTGCGGGGCCCGGCAACTTCGTCCCACCGGGAAAGATACTGGCCAGTGGCTTGCTGGAACGGAACAGTACAGCTGCTCCATAAACGGACCTGCACAGAAGGGTTGCATTTTATACCATTTGCTGTCAGGAAAGAAATAAATACATGACAATTGCAAAGTGAAAAGGTGTCTCAGTACTTGTTAACAAGGGTAGAGCATGAAGTGTGAAGATGTACAAGCTACAAGGAACAGCGCATCCATTCCCATTACAGCTGTAAGGGTCCTCTGCTGGGAGAGCCCCACTCAGCATCTTCCATGGCTGTTACGCCTCATTCAGCCTGTCAGGCTTGGGAATGGTGTGCACTTCCCAATTGCATTGGCTTGTATGCCTGCATTGTTTCTGCCTCTTCCTCCCCCCAATCAGTTGTTTGTCCCCAGTTCTCCAGTAACTGTTTTTTCTCATATAATCCATTGTTCGGAAAAGCGAACCTCCATCATTTTTGAAGGTACCATCCCAAGTTCTTGGTTTTGTGATTTCCCAGTTGCCCCGAATATGCATAAAGGTGATGGCTTGCCTCTTCCCACTTTAGGAACTATTCCATCCTCCAAATGTCCTTCCTTTGGCCAGAATCTGGCCCGAAATGTTGAGTGGCTATAATGTGGTGTCACTTCTCAGGTGCCAAGAAGCACAGGTGTAGTTGGAGACAAAACTGGCTGTGTGGAGTCTCACCCTGATATAAACACTCGCTCCTCCTTTTGTGTCTAAGCCCAAATTTGGCACATGTTGTATAGTCCTTCCTCTGTTATCGATGTCCTCAACTTGAGTCATGCTAGCTTAACCTCAGTTCCTGTTAAGCTGTGGGGCTCTAACAGGCTCTTATAACTTTTGATCTGAGCTACGTTAACACATCTCTGGGCTGCCATTACGTGGGGAAAATGTGTGCGTGTGTAAATATATGGTTGTGTGTACATTTCGTGTACATTTATTCTCCCCGCAACAGGACATCCATAATTCTGTGCTGGAGAGGTATCGGAAGCCAGATAGAGGTGGTTAGGTAATAAGCGGATCTAGCTCCGAGTCCCCTGGGTTGCTAAAATGCTGCTCCAGCTCTTCCACACACAAAGTAACAAGTGGCTTTGGGAGAAGGGATTTAGATTTGCCTTCATTTGGGGAAAGCCATAACTGTGTAAGGAAAAAAAATATCCTTCGTTTCTTGACGGATTTTGAGAGGCAGTTTCTCAAGGGGTGTTATCTTCACAATTAAGGAGGATGCTACATCTGTTCATTTTTTCACTATTGGTGGCAAATGTCTCTTCCTGCTCTGTCCTGGAGCCCAGTTCAACCCATTATCTAGTTCCCTGGAGCTCAGTTTGACTCCATTAAAAACAACTCTTTCTCTTCATTTTACATAGTTAGGTAACCTTGACTTGTATATTGAGGGTGGGGGGGATTACCTCTTCCATTATACATTTCTCATGCAAGATAAAACATATTCTCAAGACCTTTGTGTGGCCATTTTTCTCTGCCTGCCTTTAAGTTGCTGCATGAAGCAGAGTGGAGCTTTTAAATTCTCATCAGTTCATAGAATCATAGAATCAAAGAGTTGGAAGAGACCTCATGGGCCATCCAGTCCAACCCCCTGCCAAGAAGCAGGAATATTGCATTCAAAGCACCCCTGACAGTTACGGAAGTGTTTCTCAACTTGGAGGTTGGGACCCCTGGGTCCTCACGAGGGAGGTGTCAGAGGAGTCGCCAGAGACCATCCAAAAACACAGTATTTTCTGTTGGTCATCAGAGTTCTGTGTGGGAAGTTTGTCCCAATTCTATTGTCGGTGGGTTCAGATTGCTCTTTGATTGTAGGTGAACTATAAATCCCAGCAACTACAACTCCCAAATGTCAAGATCTATTTTCTTCAAACTCCATCTGTGTTCACATTTGGGCATACTGAGTATTCATGCCAAGTTTGATCCAGATCCATCATTGTTTGAGTTCACAGTGCTCTCTGAAAGTAGGTGAACTACAACTCCAAAACTCAATGTCAATGCCCACCAAACTCTTTCAATATTTTCTCTTGGTCATGGAAGTTCTGTGTGTCAAGAGTGGTTCAGTTCCATCATTGGTGGAATTCAGAATGCTCTTTGATTGTAGATGAACTATAAATCCCAGCAACTACAACTCCCAAATGACAAAATCAACAAAATCCAAATGACATATCGGGTATTTGTACCAAATTTGTTCTAATGAATGAAAATACATCCTGCATATCAGATATTTACATGACCTCATAACCTCTGAGGATGCTTGCCATAGATGCAGGCGAAATGTCAGGAGAGAATGCCTCTAGAACATGGCCATATAGCCCGAAAAAAACCTACAGTGATTCCAGCCATGAAAGCCTTCGGCAATATATTTACATGATGATTCCTAACAGTAGCAAAATTACAGTTATGAGGCAGCAATGAAAACAATTTTATGGCTGGGGGCACCACAATACGAGGAACTGTATTAAGGGGTCGTGGCATTAGGAAGGTTGAGAAATACTGAGTTACGGAGTCAGTGGGAATGAATCTGGTCCCATTTTTATGCATATTGAAGGAGAATGCAAGTGTTTCCTCTTACCCAGAGTTAGTATGGCTTGCATAGATTTTGTGCATATCTGGTACAAAACACCAAATGAAGCATCCATTCCAAGTTTTAGATATTTTTAAATGCGGGTCTGGCTCTTGGGGAACTTGCACCTTCAATCACGGCTCCACGCACCAGACTCTCAAGCTGGAGATACAGATGTGCTTTTACTGATCTGCAATTGAAATACAGTGAGTGGAAGTATTTAAAAGAAGGCAAAAAAGGCCGGCTGATGGGCTTGGAAGAGAGATGGATTGGAAGCCTTTAGCTAAGTGATTTGAAAGGTGTAAAGGAAACAACCTGCCAGTGGCTGGAACATATTTCCTATTCAAAACATTTCAGTGCCCCATAAAAGTTAAATACCACTGAGAAAATTGGTTGTTTATCTAAATAGAATGTATGGTTTAGCAGGGAGAGGTATTTATGGCTTCGGAGATAAATCTGAAAGCCTTTCTCTTGTGTATGAATATTGTGCCCACCTCAGGTGCTCTGTTTTGGATGATGATCCTTTTTTCCTTTCAAGGATGCAGCTCTGCCAGCCTTTTAAAGGTTGATTCTTTATTATTAGTGACAGTGTGGCATAATGGGGAGAGCTTTGGGCTAGGACTCTGCGGGACCATCGTTTGAATCCCTGCTCAGCCATGGAAACGCACTGGGTGACTTTGGGTGCAAAATACTCTCTCAGCTTCAGAGGAAAACGCCTCTCTGAATAAACCTTACCAAGACCACCCTGTGAAAAGAGGACGACTACATTAAAGGGGGATTGCCGCTTGAATAAAGTGCTTGCATATTGAATCCTGGGTTTGCAAGGACAGGGTGTCCTAGAAATTCCTCATTCAAAGGGTTGTCATAGGTTGAAGCCAACACTACAGCAATAAGTGTTACAACAACAGCGAGCGGCATCAGTAAGCATAGTGTTCTATGGAGGGACATGTCTATGGATCTGCCCTTGGTTTGGCTCGTCAACTCTGCCATTTGTCTGTTTTCAACTTCATTTGGTGTGATGACTCACATATCTTCATCTGCTTGGTATAGCAGGTTCCACATTTACTACAATTTAGACCAGGCATGGGCAAACTTTCTAACTTGGGGGCTGCATGGTGGGCCACAATTGAGTGGGTGGATCAGGAGGGAGGGGGTTCTCCCCAAGCCCCTCCCTGCCCTTTCCTCCCCTTCTTCTTCTCTTTTGGAGGCAGAAAGAGAAGGAAAGACAGGAAACATTTGGATCCTAAAAGGGGTGACCTTCATCAGAATGAGATGGTGGATGGGAGAGAAAAAGTGCATCCGTGAGACCCTGTATTGCCTACTCCTTATATAGAACCCTAGAATCTTAGAGTTGGAAGAGACCCCCAAGGGCCATCCAGTCCAACCCCTTGCCATGTAAGAAGGCACTCTGTGGGAAAGCCTCCATAGAAAGAGACTCCACCACACTCCAAGGCAGCCTATGCCACTCTCCAACAGCTCTTACTCTCAGGACGTTCTTCCTAGTCTTTTCAGTCAAATCTCTTTCCCTTCCATTTGAACCCATTGCTCCCTTGTGCCATGGTCTCTAGAGCAGCAGAAAGTCCCCTCCCCCTCCTCAACAGGACACCCTTTTAAATCTGGAAACATAGTTCTCATGTTTCCCCCTGAATTGTCTCTTCTCCCAGCTAAACATCTCCTACGAGGAAAGGAGGAAGAAAAAAGAGAAGGATGGAAGGAAAGAAGGGTGGGAGGGAATGGAGGGAAGGAAGGGAGGGAGAGCGGAAAGAGAGAAGGAAGGAAGGAAGGAGAAAGGGAGAGAGGAAGGAGGGAGGAAAGGGAAGAAAGGACAAAAGAGTGGAAGGGAAGGAAGGAGGGAGGGAGAAAAGAGGGAGGTTAGGAAGGGAGGGAGGAATGAAAAAGAGAAGGAAGGAAGGAAAGATAGGACGGTGAGAGAGAGGAGGGTCCGAGAAAAGAGCCCAAGGGATGCATCCACCGCCCGGGCCTGGGTTTGCCCATACCTAGTTTAGACCTTTGTTCTTCATCACTTGTAAGTTCTGTGCTAATTCATGAAAGCTTCCTGTACCCATTTCTAGAGACGTGTGAGGTAAAATTTTATTACGCACTAGCCATCCCCTACCACGCGTTCCTGTGGCCCAGTCTGTGTATATGTGTGTTGTGTGTGTATATATATGTGTATATGTGTCTTTGCATATATGTGTGTAGGTTTGCCCATGTGTTGTAATGTATTTTTTTGGCTTTTTAAGTCTCTTTCGCTGTGTCTTTTGGTGCTTTTATGAGTGATGGTCACTTGTTGGCCTGATAAGTGTATTGTGTCCAGATTTGGTATCAATTCGTCCAGTGGTTTTTTAGTTATTTTAATCCCACAAATGAACATTACATTTTTATTTGTATAGATTTTTGTTAATACGTCAATTGTTGTCAATTGGACCCTTTTGTTTACTTAAAAGTAAGAACAACCACAAATAGAGGATTGCTTCATCATCTAATTATAATATTGCAATAGAAATAAAAACTTGTGGATGTATACCTTGTATTAACGAAGGGTGAAAGCTAATAAATATTTGGTGTTTGCTTTGAAGGTTGTGCCCCACTTAGATAGTGTTTTGACTCACAGATGCTGCTTTCAGAAATCATATCAGGAAGTCACCAGCTAAGCCAGATAGTCTTTGGAATGTAATCCATTGAACTGTTACGAAAATTTGCTTTGGGTAGTTTAAACCCCACCAATACTTTTCCTGGGGGGGCAATGCTGGAGAGGTTGGGGTGCCTTTCCTAGCCACCGAATGCTGTAATATGCAGGAGTTAGTGCGATCGAACTGTGTGTTTGGCAAACTTTACGGCTAATCATTGCCGTTCTCCCTGAATTTCCAGAGCACTTGCTGTCGTGCGTGAATGGCTTTATTTCATTTGGTGTCATCCCAAAGTTTTAAACAGATGTTCCAAATGCAGCTAATTTGGCAGTAATAGACTTGGATTGTTAGTGCAGTAGCTTCTGATGCATTCTATACCAAGTTTCCTACTGTGCTCCCTTAAATCCTCCGGCGCCATAAAAAGTGAGCACTAAAACTGCTGCTCAATTGGAAATTCTCCTTGCCTGTTCTCGCACATGATGGAGCTCGGAGGTTCGGGGGCCGCTTTAATTGTACGTGGCAAGCGTTCCGGGTTCTTCCCGATGGTCTAAATTAACATGCAGAAACTGGGAACGAGCTTTCTGTTTTCTTTGGGGGGGGGGGGGTTAATGGGGAAAGCAGTTGCATGAAGGAGAAGTTGCCCCCTCTCAAATTCCTCTTCTGGGGCATCAGCAATAGGCCCATCTCTTGCACTGGCTCTTTCAATGAGCACTTCCAAATTTTTGGATATCCTCCTGCCTTCGAAAGAGAGTGGAGAGAGATTGAATGTGTGGTAGCAGTTTAGGGCATCTAAATAAATATAAATAAACTTTATTTGTACCCACCTCCATCTCCCCAAGGGGACTTGGGGCGGCTAACATGGGGCCAAGTCCAAACAAATCGCAATAAAGCACATCAAAATACATACAAGGCACACAACAACATCAAGTAAAAATGCTGCTATAGTAACATTTTTTTTGTCATGCCAGGAGAGACTTGAGAAACTTGAGAGAATTGGCCGTCTGCAAAGACGTTGCCCAGGGGACGCCCGAATGATTTGATGTTTTTATCATCCTCGTGGGAGGCTTCTCTCATGTCCCCACATGAGGAGCTGGAGCTGATAGAGGGAGCTCATCTACCTCTCCCCGGATTCAAACCTGCAACCTGTCGGTCTTCAGTCCTGCTGGCACAGGGGTTTAACCCACTGCGCCACTGGGGGCTCCGGTAACATAATAAAACAATAAGTTAGTAATAATAGCATAATAAGACAGAGTATAAAAAAAAGGTAGAAAAATTTGGATGAGTGCGAGCTGAGCCAAGTGCGAGGAGTGAAAATTTTTGAACCCATGGGTGAGATAGACAAATAAAGTGCTGTGTTTAGAAAGAGACTCGGGTGGGATGAACAATGAGGTTATTCTCAACTGAGGGATGAGAAAAAGTGCATCAGAAAACCAATTGACACTGAAACAGGACCTGACATGGGAATTAATTATTCATTCTTCAAAAGCACACCAGAAAAGGCAAGTTTTTAAACTTTTCCTCAAGGCTGCCACAGTGGGTGCTTGCCTGATCTCTCTGGGGAGTGAGTTCCAGAGCTGAGGGGCCACCACAGAGAAGGCCCTCTCCCTTGTCCCCATAAGCCGCGCTTGTGACAAAGGAGGGAGCGAGAGGAGGGCTTCCCCCGAAGGTCAAAGAGATTGTGCAGGTTCGTAGGGGAAATGTGATCACGAAGGTAGGCGTGTCCTGAACCATTCAGGGCTTTGTAGGTGATAACCTGCATCTCGAACCTTTCTCTATCAGTCAGAGAAATGCGCTGGGAAGTAAATGCCTGAGGACTGGCATGTGGAATACTGTATGTCCGCATAGGCAATTGATCTTGTATCCCATATTTTGTAGAATATCTGCTTCAACAGTGGGATCTGAATATGAGATTTGCCCCCACAACTCTTCTACTGGAAAGTTAAAATATCTTTCCAGTAGAAGAGAGGTCTCTCTCAACACTTCCATAGGAAAACATCATAGTTGTAGACTGGAGTTGTGGGTAGAGTGGATGTATTCTGCGTAACGACTGAGCGTACAAATCAATGCCTTGGTTTCAGCCAGTGTAGACAACAGCTATGTTCACTGAAGGTTGCTGGGAGTCATTGGCCAGAAAGATAGTTTTTCCAAGCGCTTCTGATTAATGTTTAGAAGTAGGCAAAAGAAATCTCTGTGTGCTTGACACATGCCGTTCTAAGAAAGTAAAATGAAATGTAATAGAAAACACAATCCAGATAAATTATGCCCCATACCTGACAGCCACAAAATCAAAGCAACATGTTTGTGGTCAATTTTAACAAAAAACATCAACCCACCCCTTTTAAACTTATGATTATTTGCTAGTAGGTGCTGCTTCCAATAGTCCTAATTCCAACAGGTGATAGAACTACTTGACAGCTCTTTGAAGATGGATCAGGCCAGAGGTCCATTCTTCTCCAACACTGTTTCTGGTGGGAGTCAGACAGGTGCTTCTGTTAGTTGCTTGGCTGGGGTTTGAAGACAAAAATTTGCTTACTCAATGTCTTTACCTTCAGATCTTTCAAAGGCATTTGGCCTGTGGACCATATCAGATGCTCCAACTTCTCAAAACTTCGAAATGAATTCAGGCAAACCAGATGTGTTGGGATCCTTGTTAGTTATATCACTTTTGGCTTGTATTTACTTGCAGACTCTGTCATTTTCTCAAGTGTTTTACTGCAACACGGGCTGTTTCACTTTGATTCTTAAGACATCCACTCAATGGCCTGGCAAAGTAGACAGGAACAATTAGACCCATGGTGTAGACTGGTGGGGCAGGTATATTGAATAGGAAAGTGGTGTTTTGGACTGAAGGCCACCAAGTGACTTCATGTCAGAGACAGGTTTCAAACTGAGGAAGTTCTAGCTCCCAGTTCAGTCTCAGTTACTTGGTCCTACTCATATTTACTTGAGAACTGACTTTCTAGCCATGGTTTGGGGTTGAATCCTCCGCTGTTGCTACACTACAGCTTGATGCAGCTTTGCCTCTTGGTTTCCCCAGGTCCTGGGGTCTCTTTGGAGGTCGCCTGTCTCTCCCTTCCCATTAATTGGCTCAGCCTGGGCTCGCAGATGACTGACAGTCTTCCATATCAAAGCTACTGTTAATTAAAGATTTATCCAAATGCAATTTCAACTATCCTGACTTGGAGTTCTCTTTCAAGTTTCCAAAACTACATTGCTTAAACGCATCCATATGGCAGCCTTATCTTACTGAGCACAGTTCTTTAATGATCTTCTAATTAGACAAATATCATTAGAGATGAAGTTACTGTATGAACCAGACTTTATGGCTGGATCGTAAAAGGAATCCAATAAACAGGCGTACTTACCCAAATTTATGTCAAAATGGCATCAAATGACTTGCTGAAAATCATATCAAGGTAGCGAAGTTTGGAAGGTTGTGTTGCTTGTGATCTGAAGTACAGGAATGGAGTCAAAGTTAGGGTGGCTTTCACTTGGTGACGTGAGATATGAAAAGCAGTTGCCTCCAAGAGCATTGATTGATCACAGGGAAAAGGGAAGACAATGTCTCGCTACAATAGAAGCATATGGTGTACTTTGTAGCTATTTTTACATTCCAAGTCGAAACTTTACCCGGTTTAATGAGGATTATCCTGCTATTTAAACTAGTTTTAGATCCAGTTTGCAATTTTTTCTCAGTGCATTTCCCTTTGGACAACTTAACTTGCTAAACCCTGAACTGCTTTGAAGAACTGGGGCTATTTGACTTATTTATCTATCAAAATATTTACATCTCACCCTTTATCACAAGGGCAACATACAGATAAAATCAACTTACTAGAGCGTAGAACTCATTTTGAAAAATCCAAATAGTAGAAAATAATTTCAGCACTCTAATTATTCAATATTTAAAACAAATGTAAAACTCTCTCAACGATTTGTGATGGTGACTCCAAGTATTTTGTGCAGAGTTTTATCAATCAAGGAATCCTCAGAGGTTTCTTACTCTGAAATATATCCTTCAGCTCCTTGTGCACCTCCCATCCAGATACTACACGGAGCTGACCCTATTTATCTTGCAATATTAGACTGGATCTGTTGCGTTTAGGACATTTAGGCGCTGCTTATGACTCACTGCCTGTACAGATTTAGCTGTTGATGCCTCCAAGAAGACAGTATTGTATCACTGAGGTACCATAGTATTTATTGTTATTTATTGTTTATTTCATTTCTACCCTGCCTTTCTCAACCCGGGAGGGGACTCAAGGCAGCTTACAAAATATCAATGCCAACAGGTAAACAATAAACACATGTTATAAAAATATAAACAATCTAAGCATATAAGCTATTAAAACACATAACAATCTATCAAACAGATTAAAACCACATATAAAACACCAAGTCATGATCTCATGGCCAAATTGTTTTCCAAAATCCATAGTCCATTATTCAAGTTGTTGAATTCTCATTCAGTAGTTTCCTATTCATCAAATGCCTGCGTAAAAAGCCAGGCCTTAAATTTCTTTCTAAAACCCAGGAGAGATAGGGCCTGTCCAATGTCACTGGGGAGAGAGTTTTACAGCCGAGGGGCTACCACTGAGAAGGCCCTGTCTCTTGTCCCAACCAATCATGCTTGCAAAAAGGTGGGGACTGAGAGGGGCCTCCCCAGCTGTTCTTAAAGCACTTGTAGGCTCATAAAGGGAGATGTGTTTGGACAGATAAGTTGGACTAGAACCGAATAGGACTTTATAGGCCAGTACTCTGGGACCAGTCTGGCCCAGTAGCAGACTGGCAACCAGTGGAGCTGATGTAACAGAGCAGTAGTATGCTCCTGTACGCTGCCCTAGTTAGAAATATGGCTGCCACCCATTGGACTAATTGAAGGCCCCCTCCAGTGTCTTCCTATGGGGAGTTGTTCCAACTGGTGGGGCATGGAGGAGAGCAGCTCCAGCACATTTCAGTATGCAGACATGCGTTAGGTGGAGGAAAGCCATTCTGCAGTTTTTGTAGTCCTTGATTAATCATAGAATCACAGAATCATAGAGTTGGAAGAGATGTTGTGGGCCATCCAGTCTAACCCCCTCGAAGAAGCAGGAAAATTGCATTCAAAGCTATCAGTAATATTGCTAGAATCTTGTGTTTACATTTCCAGCATTGCTGAATCAGGCAGCATAACCTTATTAGTAAGCGAGGCTCATTTTTTTAAAAATAAAAGGGAAAGTGTGGAAGCTTAACTGAAATTGTGAATGGAAGCAAATATGTTTGCAAATGCTAAGTTGCTGGTGCGGGATGATTTGTGGTGGAGGTGAGGATGACTAGTAGTAGTCAACATGGACCATTTGTGGTCAATGTTGCATTCATGGACTCACAAACACACTCGCATCTCCTACTTTCCTTAAAAATACAAATTCATGCTGATTGTGGGGTTTTTCTTGCTCTCACTTGGCCCCTCAAAGGAAGCCCATTAGGTCATCTATCCATCGGAGCCCCAACACCCTTCCCAAAGCAAAAAAGAAAATTGGTCCTAATAGTGAATTGGAGTCCTGTGACGTAACGTCCACTTTCATTCAATGAGATGGTGTGCTTGGGACTAAGGTTCAGGGACAATCATTGCTTTCTGCCTTCTCTGCAGTTGCCTACCTTTATCTCATGGGGAGGGAAACAAATCTCATGCGACTTGCTAGCCTTTTTGGTGCGAAATACCTTGGGTGTGCACCATCCGTGTCAGCCTCAAAAATAACTCATTTATTGTATTTATCTTTAAAATAAGTGCTATAAACCATACAGAATGTGCACTCTAGCTCTTCAAACATTCATTCTTTCTGCCGTTTTGTTCTACATTGAAGTGGTAATGCAGGATTAAGTCTTCTATGTTTAATTCTCCTTAGGTTTTTGATGTCTGTCAATAAAGCTGACAACCCTAACATTATTGCCTCAAAAGCGACAGAATAAGTGTTAAATGTTTTGAAAGAAGCCTCCTTAGAATATCTCATTGGAACGGTTGAGAATATACAAAAATTTATATTCTGCAAATATATTTTACGGCAATAATGCTGGGCTTTATCAGAAGGCACCTTCACACGTCTTTAATTTCTGTAACTAGTTCTAATAATTTCTCTGGGACCGGTTGGAAAACAGGCCTTTTCCTGGTAATATTCCTGTTTTACAGGTCACATTGATTTAGGTTTTGCTATCACATTTTTGTGATCTGGACAAGCACATATAAACAGGAAATTATAGATATTAAATTTTATCTCATTTTTATATTATGTAACTTTACTTGGGTTATTAGTCTCTCCCACCAGAGGGGTGTGATAGATTGTATAACCTTCTACATTTTGCCCAAAACACATTTTTTAATGGAATAAAGTAGAGTTCTGGAATAGGCCTGGGATGTTATCAGATGTGGCACGGCTTACTGGACACAGGTTTTTGGAACATGTTCTGCATAACTTGGTGGAGGTGTTCGCCCAGAGTGTGCCAGATTTGAAAAAGGAAAGTTAAACATTGAGTATCATTAGGGGAAGATGTTGAAATGATAATTGTTGATAATGTGATGCCTTCATGGAGATGTATGGCAAGCGCAGTTTGTATATTGCATTTGGCTCTGAATGTACATATGGATAAGTAGTAGTAGTAGTAGTAGTAGTAATAATAATAATAAAACTTTATTTGTATCCCACTAACATCTCCCCAAGGGACTCGGTGAGGCTTACATAAGGCCAAGCCCACAATACATCAATACAAGCAGTAACAATAACAATACAAAGCAATTAAAATAAATCTCAAACACAAATAGCATAAACATTGACTTCCCCCTCTTTCGTTGTATTTGATAAATACCCCAATAAAAAATATTCAAAAAAAAAACATTGACAACAGCACAACACACATTTAAAATCTATGGCTGGGCTGAATGTAATTAAAATGTAAAATAATGCTGGGCATGAACAAGATAGGGAGGTGGGACATTGGTGGGAACATACAAACAATCCTAAATCAGTATATGGTGCTTTAGAGGACATAGTGCTAAGGGTTCATTATTCTGGGAAGGCACACTGGAATAAACACATTTTCAAGCTCCTCCTAAAGAGATGGGGCATGCCTGATGTCCTTGGGAAGTAAGTTCCAGAGTCGAGGGGCCACCACAGAGAAGGCCCTCTCTCTCGTCCCCGCCAGTCGCGCTTGCGATGCAGGGCCTCTCCAGATGATCGAATAATAATAATAATAATAATAATAATAATAATAATAATAAGTATGATAGGAGTGGAGAAGGTACAGGAATGGGGAAATTATCAAAGTACTGGCAATAATGGGCAATTGGGAAAGGGCAAGTCTTTCTTGTGGAGTCCCATCAGACTTCTGGAGGTTTCAGACTCCACCTTAAGGTTGCATCAAGAAGTCCCTGAACTACACTGTTTCCATTTCTGCCTTAGGAGGAAGGGTTAGTGGTTCTCAAGCTGTGATGTTTTGGCCTTCAAGTCCCAAGATGTTTTGGCCTTGGACTCCCAGAAATCCTTACAGCTGATAAACTAGCTGGGATTTCTGGAAGTTGTATGCCAAAACATCCGAGGACCCACAGGCTGAGAATCACTGGGTTAAACAACTGCAGATCAACCCATATTTGTGAACTTTAGTTGGCCTCCTGTAAATCATTGTGGTTGTTCTATGGTTACGTTTTATGTCATATAATTTCTGATTGATTATAGTTTACTTAATTTATAGAGATTAGGTTCTAAGATTGTTTTACTTAAATGGAGTTACTCTAGATTTCTCTGGCCATATAGCCCGAAAAACCCATACAACAACCCACTTTCTCTAGATTATTATGTTGGTACTTTTTGTCTTGTTGAGGTATTGAATGTTTGCCTTTGCATATGTTGGAATCCACCCTGAGTTCCCCTGGGGAGATAGGGCAGAATGTAAATAATAAAAATTACAGATCATTGATTTAGGAGAAAAAATATTGTTGTGGGAACTAATTTCTTGTGGTAAGCCAGGGAAAAGTTTTGAATGTGCCTTGCTCCTGTTCTTGGATCAGCAGTTGGTGTGGTCTAAATGGTTTTGTCCTACCGTTATGATTAGCTCTGTCTTCCAGGTCCAGTGGTGTGGGATTCTTGGAGCTGCAAGTTAGAAAGATCTGGAGTGCCAGAGTTGTCCATCCCCTGCCATAGCAGTGGTGCATAATTTTGCCCCCACACTAGACAACGAAACCTGTTTTGATATGAAGACTGTGAGAAAAGTTCCTTAAGAGACTTAATGTTTGATTATAGTTACAATCTCCTTATCCATTATTTCACCAACCCACATTTAAAAAGTCCTCCACAGAAGCATTTGTGGGTTTCTCTTTGCTCCATTGCTATTCTAAGGTATTCTTAGAACTCAAGCATACCATGAAACAGCACTGGTGGACCTTGAGAGGCCCATAAAGGGAAGTATCTGTGTGTCTCTCTAGGTGCACCAGTGCAATTGTTTGGTAAGTTTCTGGCTCAAAGGTTGAAATACAGAGTTTGCTATATATCTCTGTTTCAAGTATTAAAATATAAGGAATATATTCCCTGTGGATATGGTAGTTATTTTGCATAAGAAATGCTATATTTTCCAAAAAATATATTGTCAGGATTGACTGGTCTGTATGAGGCTTTCTCTGTTTTATTGGAAGCACTGATATCTCATAATTACCCACATTTATATGTTTCAAAGCTGAAAACCAACAAATTATTGAACTGTTAATAGTTTGAAGGCTCATGCAATTCTTTTTCAGAGGCAGGAACATTACCAAATCATCAAAATACCTCTGATTCCAAATCTTTGTGATGCCCTCAAAGGCTACAAATAACCTTTGAGCGATCACCATTTGATTTTAGGATTGCATCTATGTGAATGAGTTCAACCACATGCTTCTATAAAGACCTCTTGAGGATTCTTTGCTCATGGAAGTTCCACTACATCTTTCTCTTTTGAAAGAAGTAGTTCAGTTGTGCCACCATTTTTGGTTAGAAGGTTGTTCCTAAGGTCCAACTAAATCATTAAAACTGATGTTTTTACCATTTCTTAGACAAGAAGAGCAACTGATCTGTCCTAAGGCAGCCATTCATGTATTTTATGACTGCTGTTGTCCCCTCTTTCTCTCTTTTTTCCCATTCTATATGAGCTCTTGTCCAATTTTTCTTCATGCTGCTTTATTCTATCCAGACTTCTAATCAGTTTGTGTTCCTGTGTTTTTTTCCTACCCTTCTCACCTTCTTTTGTCTCTTTGCTGTTTGAACCTGAATGTTGCAAAGAGCATCATTGTTCTAAGGAAATACCAGTTATTTCTCACTAATATTTCTGTTTATTCAAATGGGGGTACATAAGGACCTGTTTTCCTTAAAACCCACTTTCCCCCTGAAATCTTTGGTATAATTTCTTTCATCCTCATTCCCAGTTGCAACACAGCTTTGTTTTAGCACATGGATGATTGAAAAAGTGCATTTACCTGGATGAATGATGCATATGGACAATATACATACCTTTATCATATGTTTAAGGCCTTCTGTCTATATGTATATATATGTAGAAGATGCATATCATTCAGGAGGGGCCTCTCAAAGAATGAGATAGTGAATAGGAGTGAAAGGATCTTCTGTGCTACTAAATATTTTGCTAGTGTAATTCTAATATCAGTAGACTGTTGTGAAACCTAGTCTGCCTCCCTTGGAAGAACTAACTCCTCATTACGGAAGCACAAGTAATGGATGTTCTTACAGACCCTGTGACGAAAGACTGACTTTGGTGGAAGCTGTCCCTTGAAGACATCCCATCTTAGAATGTGCCAGAACTCATTCAGGTCAATACAGCATGAACTCAGTATTTTGGTATTAGAAATCACTCCACAGCCAGTGATGGCAAAAAGTGCAGTCAAGCAGCTAGGAGGACATTGTCAACTAAAATTTAGTTCAATTTATGTAGATTTTGTCTGTAGCCTACTTTCAGTAGTGTCTCAACTCTACTCCATCATGATCTGTGGAAATAAACAAGTCTCTTGTCCTTTAAAATTGAGCATATTTCAAGCTTCCAAGAAAGGAAAGCCTAAATTGGGTGGGTTTCTTTTGGTACAGAAATGATTTGAGAGTCCCCTGAGAGGGTACACGTTGGAACCACGTAGTTCTCCAAAGATTGCAAGCCTCATCTTCTTTCACTATTGCTGGAAGTTGCATTTCAAAAGCACACCGAGGGCCATGTGGTTAACCCTGTTTCCCAAGCACAGTATTCAAAGATGGGAAGACTTCATATGGCACATGGCACAATCCATGGAATAAATTCCAGATCATGGCCTTGTGCAGGTTTTTGTTTGTTTGTTTGCTCATTAGGAACCACTGGCCTTTAAAAAGGGTGTGGATTGGCAAATTAGTGTTATTATCTATACCCAGCTTTTTCTCTCCACAAAGGAGACTCAAAGTGGCTTACATTAAAAGCATTTCAATATAATTTAAAATCCATAAATATGCAAATATTAAGACAGAATTAAAGACCAATTCTGAACTGGTGCTTAGAAACTGTGACGGTCTGGATAAGCGTGAACAAATTGAAATTGAATCCAGACAAGACAGAAGTGCTCCTGGTCAGTTGTAAGGCCGCCTTGAACTGCCTTGAGTCACTTGCGGGCTGAGAAAGGTGGTATACAAATATAGCAAATAAATAAATAAGTAAGTAAATAAGTAAGTAAAGGGTTACAGTCTGTTCTGGATGGGGTTGCACTTCCCCTGAAGACTCAAGTTCACATCTTGGAAGTGATCCTGGACTCATCGCTGAGCCTTGAATCCCAGGTCTTGGCGGTGGCCAGGGGAGTGTTTGCTCAATTAAAACTTGTTTGCTAGTTGACCCGTACCTTGAGAAGCCAGACTTGGTTACTGTAGTCCACACTCTTGTTACAACCCAAATAGACTACAACAATGTGTTCTATGTGGGTTGCCTTTGAAAATTGTATGGAAGCTTCAAGTGGTCCAGTGGGTGGCAGCCAGATATCTCACTGGAGCAGCGTACAGGGAGAATACCACTCCCCCTCTTACACCAGCACCATTGGCTGCCCATATGCTCCCGAGCAAAATTCAAAGTGCTGGCTTTAACCTATAATCCCTAAACAGTTCTGGCCTAGTTTACCTGTTCGAACATATCTCCATCTATGAACCACCTTGGAGATTAAGATCATCTAGGAGGCTCAGCTCTCAGTCCCACCTCCTTTGTAGGAGCGGTTGGTGGAGACGAGGGACAGGGCCTTCTCAGTGATGGCCCCTCGGCTATGGAACTCCTTCCCCAGTGAAATGAAGTCAGCTTTGTGCCTCCTGACCTTTAGAAAGCAAGTAAAAACATGTTCAATGTATTGTCGAAGGCTTTCATGGCCGGAATCACTGGGTTGTTGTAGGTTTTTTCAGGCTATATGGCCATGTTCTAAAGACATTTTCTCCTGACATTTCACCTGCATCTATGGCAAGCATCCTCAGAGGTAGTGACATGTTTCTGGGACAAAGGCTTTAGTCAGTAGTGCAGGGCAATAAATGATGATGGAAAATGTGCAATCCCCCCCCCCCCCCCAACCCCACCAGTGGTCCAGTTAATGAATGACATCCTGCACATCAGATATTTACATTACGATTCGTAACAGTAGCAAAATTACAGTTATGAAGTAGCAACAAAAATAATGTTATGGTTGGGGGAACTGTATTAAGGGGTCAAAGCATTAGGAAGGTTGAGAAACACTGTTCCAAATAATGTCAGTGTTGCTTTCTTTCTGCCATTTTCTTTCTGGTGAGGAGCGAAGGCATCCTCTGGTTCCTGACTTAGAGCCGAGCCATTTGCCTCCTTGATGTGACATAACTTTGCATGTTTGGCTAGATGGTTGTAGCTCAAAGGCGCAGGTCAGGGGGGTGGGCATTGAACGTTATGAATTCCTCCTGGACAAAGTTTCCACTGAGGCTTCCTTGTTTTCCTTATAAATCTTTCCCACTTTTCACCTGACAAGCACATTTCTCCCACTGACATGACTATTGCAATTGCATTAGGCTCTCATATTTTTGCTGTTCTTCTGTACTTTCACCCTGCACCTCAATAAATAGAAAGACAATTTCCTTTTCCTCCTCATAGGCCCAGCAGGTATTCTGCGTTCCTTCTTCTCTTTTTCTTAATCGTGTTTGGGTCCATAAATTCTCCAGATGCCTCTGTTGTATTAACCCATCTAACATGATTTTATGAATATTGGTACAGATGTTCTCCCTAGCTTTTGTCTCTTTGATTTCCTGGATTTTTGTTTCTACCCAGCACCGGCTCTAATCTCTCGCTGGAGCAGTTAGATATTTTCTGTAAGTAGGTTTATGTGCTGGACGCTGATTCTTTGCATAACCAAAGGGAATCCAGAAAATCAAATCTTGGCGTTTGAAGCGGGATCTTATTCCACTCCAGTTTAAACATCTGCTTGAGTCTCTAGGCCGTGATGTTTTAAAGAAATCTTTCATTCAGACAAGGCATAACATCCTGGCTGGTTATTGCCTAGCGGAGATGTGCTAAACTGAATTTAGACAGATTTCTCACAGTCTGGATGGTGAGAAGTAAGTGGGGAAACTTTTATTTGACAGAGAGGGATGTGAGGGGAAACTTTTTTGTTGTTGAAGGATAGAGCAAAGAAAAATACATTACATTGTCTTCTGCTGAAGTAGCTGGGCACAGTGCTAGAAATTGGAGCATGTTAGAAATACATTGGTTTGAAGAGAAGCATAAAACCACAGAGCTGGAAGGAAACGTAAGGACCATCTAGTCCAGCCCCTTGTTATGCAAGAATACACCGCAAAGGCACTCCTGGGATAATGCCTCCCAATTTCCCTTTGAAGACCTCCAAGGATAGAAAGCTCATTGTCATTCAAGATAGTCCATTATACTGTTAAGCAGCTCTTAAAAAGGTTCTTCCTAATGTTTAGGTCAGTTTTATTATAATTTGAATACATTGGTCAGTCCTCTAGTCTCAGGAGCAGTAGAACACAGATGGACTACATTTTCTGCATGACATTGTATCAGGTATCTAAGGATGCCTATCATGGAAAGAAGTGACAAGCGGAGTGCCGCAGGGTTCCGTCCTGGGCTCGGTCCTGTTCAACATCTTTATAAATGACTTAGATGAAGGGTTAGAAGGCAGGATCATCAAGTTTGCAGACAACACCAAATTGGGAGGGATAGCTAATGCTCCAGAGGACAGGAGCAGAATTCAAAACGATCTTGACAGATTAGAGAGATGGGCCAAAACTAACAAAATGAAGTTCAACAGGGACAAATGCAAGAGACTCCACTTAGGCAAAGATACAGAATGGGGGACGTGTGCCTCGAGAGCAATACGTGTGAAAAAGATCTTGGAGTCCTCGTGGACAACAAGTTAAACATGAGCCAACAATGTGATGCGGCGGCAAAAAAATGCCAGTGGGATTTTGGCCTGCATCAATAGCAGTCTAGTGTCTAGATCTAGGGAAGTCATACTACCCATACTCTATTTTGCCTTGGTTAGACTACATCTACTGTGTTTAATTCTGGGCACCACAATTGAAGAGAGATGTTGAAAAGCTGGAATGTGTCCAGAGAAGGGCAACTAAAACAATCAAGGGTCTGGAGAACAAGACCTATGAGGAGCGACTTAAAGAGCTGGGCATGTTTAGCCTGAAGAAGAGAAGGCTGAGAGGAGACATGATGGCCATGTATAAATACGTGAGAGAAAGTCATAGGGAGGAGGGAGTGAACTTGTTTTCTGCTTCCCTGGAGACCAGGACACGGAACAAAGGCTTCAAACTATAAGAAATTAGATTCCATCTGAACATTAGGAAGAACTTCCTGACTGTAAAAGCTGTTCAGCAGTGGAAGTGTGGTGGAGGCTCCTTCTTTGGAAACTTTTAAACAGAGGCTGGATGGCCATCTGTTGGGGTGCTTTGAATACAGTTTTCCTGCTTCTTGGCAGAAAGGTGTTGGACTCATTAGGTCTCTTCCAACTCTAGGATTCTATGACATCACTTCTCAGTCTTCTCTTCTCAATGCTGACAACATACCCAGCATCCTAAGCCCTTTATCTACAGTCTGGAGGGCTGCATAGTTCCCAAATCTGATTTTTTTAAAAACGTAGTGGGCCCTTGTTATCCACTGAGGTGTGGTTCCAGGACTCCCTCGATACCAAAATCTGTGGATGTTCAATTCCCATTATGTACAATGGCATTATAAAATGTGCCCCATATATAAAATGGGAGTTTCCAAAATATTTTCCTACTGTAGGTGGTTGAATCTGTGGATAGAGAATCCATGCATGCGGAGATCGACTGTGGAGCGCCTGTTAGAGATTAAGATGTTTATGTTTGGTGTAATGGCCAGCTGTTCTTTGTAGTTGCTGTCAGCAGATTTCCCCCGAATCCTATAGTGTGCACAGAACTTGGAAAGTGTGGTTTCCCCTTTTATTCTTTACGAGATGTAGTTGGTGTCACTTTGCCTCTGTGGTTCGTGGGAGCCCAGCTAGAAGAGAGGGAGGCTGTCCCTGTTCCCTCTTCTTTCCTGCCTTCAGCAAAACCCAGTAAGAAGGCAGAGAAAACTGTCTTCTCCTCGTCCTCACAAATGGTCAGCATTTCACAAATAATTCAGTGGAGGGGAGCTTTGTGTTGGGAATATCGGAGGGAGGCAGTAAGGCCCCTGAAAGGCTTTGCAACCCATCCAGGGAATAAAATAGGACAAAAGAACAAAGGACTTGCATTCAGGGAGATTGGTTCAGCGCCGGAGGGTTTGCCTGGTGTGCCGCGCATCTCCCCAGGCTGCGTCCTGGCAGAGGCCTTTCCTTTGTGCTCTTGGCAGCCTCTGAGCTTTTGCCCAGGGATGGTCGCTCGCCTGGTCTTTTGGCAATGCGCGCCTCCCTTTCAGCCAGGGACGTTCCTGGCGCATTAGAGCAGAATTGGGCATGCAATTTTGGTCACTTGTGTGCAAACGTTTGGAAAAAATAAAATGCAAGAATTTGAAATAATGGAAATACAGGCATTTGTGGCAGAAGCTGCGCAGGTTTGCCAACAACATTTTCTCCGATAATGAAACCTAATTTTTCATCAACCCTTTTTTTCTTCCCGGAGCTGTCCCTGCTCCTCGGATTAGGCTGCCTCGATTCTGCATAATTGCATTGTAAAAGTGTGGTGTTATGTTTGACACCACAGTGTCCATGCCTTCCCCAAGAGCCCTGTACAGCCTATCCTCCCAGGGACCTCCTACCCAATGTTTTTGGCCACCACTTCCATCCTTCACTTCAAGGGACCTGTAGCAAAACCCATTTAGAAGGCACCCAATTGGGGTAGGCTAGTTTAGTCTTAATGGATGGACAATTGAGCGCTAATGGTGTGTATTTTTCGTTTCAGCAACATTTATTTTGCAAATAAAATGGAAGGACTTTGCTTGCTGAGCAGCGCCAAGCCTGCCGTCCAGCTTAATCTGTATGCTCTCGGCTTTAGTCCTACTGAGTTCAGTGGGTCTGTGGGATGAATTGCAGATAAAAATGGACTAAGCTGCTGCTGGATTTTCTCTTTGCCTCGAGTGCTCTGCTAGTGGTATTGCGTTACAGAATCTTAAATCTTGCCCAAGCCGATATGAAGATGTGGGCTTTTTCTTCTGCCTTGGCATTGATTTTCGGTCATCTTTGCTAAAGGTTGGTTTGAAACTGCAAAACTTTAACCTGACAGAAAACAGATGACCAAGTGCAGGAGAGAACATACAAATTTGGGAGAGAAAAATCCCCAGAATTTTAAAAGAGACAATAGAGAATGTGCCTGAAGTCAGGAGGGGTGCCGCTAGCGGGTTTGGACACGAGATGGCAGCATCACACAGGGTGTGCCTTTGCCCATCCAGATGGAAATGAGAGATGATTTTTCTTTCTCTGGACGCTTTTTTGGGCTGCCAGGAAAAACTGGAAAGATGGATCCAGGCCCTGGAAGGAGCAGGGGCCTCTGCTGACTCTATGAAAAGGGACATTGTGTTCACACACAGGCACTCCTACACCTGTTTCATGCTGGGGGATATTTCGGTTTAAGGTGGGCTTTTTTTTTTTAGCCTAGACAAAAGAAGATGGAGCGTCCTGTTTTCTATTTGGTTTGCCAGGGTTCGCTTGCATCCTCTCGGGCCACGGGCCTCGCGTTTCTCCTGCCTCCCGTCCCCCCCAATACAAAATGCCATCTCGAAGGGGGGAAAAATTAGCCCTAATGTAGCGGCAAAACTGTTGCCTGGAGAATGTGCCTGCTGAGAGGCAGAGACAATTTGAAAACAGTAATAAGTTTCTCTTGATATGATTATCTTTTCTGTGCTTTAAGGGAGAGAGTGGTGAGAACACTGTTTGTTCCTAATGGGAATGCCCTTGAAAGAACAAGTAGGCGCAATCAAGGGATGAGGGGAGGAAAAGAATGAATATATATATATATAGAGAGAGTGAGAGAGAGAGAGAGAGAGCAGTTGCGTTGTGGAGAGGTGCAGAATGGGATTGATTCTAGTTTGCCCTGAAAGAATTGTCTCTTTTAGAGTCACTTAGGGTCTGCCTGAGTCCAGAGCACATTTAGGTGGATGCATATTTGGGTGGCTCTCTTGGGCACATTTTACCATCCTATCCCTTTTGCCTTCTTTCAAGGGGCTGTTTTGCAATCCTGTTGTTCCACGTATCTGTTGCTGTGTAGTAATAGTCGCCAGCTTCCTCTCTAATATGATACGTACCTGCATGGGCATTGCACATAGGACATGTGGCAGCAAGAATGAGTACACCAATAGACACTTTTTGTTTCAAAGTCCAGGTCACACATTGTGGTCGAAGGGCATATGAGAAATAATCCTATGTGTTCTGGCATCATAGCTTGTCTCTGAAATGTACTTATTGGTCAGATCTCTATCTTGTCTTTCTCCCAGAGTGGCCCTGAAGACAATTATTATTATTATTATTATTATTAAACTTTATTTGTACCCTGCTAGCATCTCCCGAAGGATTCGATGCGGCTTACACAGGCCAAGGCCTCAACACACAACACAACAATACAATCTAAGCAAATCAAACAATTAAAAACAGAATAAAGCAAAATAAACAACAGGCACAATACACTAAAACACAATAAAACTGGGCCGGGCCAGAGAATGGGTACAAAGATTAAAAGTGCTGATGTGACAGGAGGTGTATATAGGGCTTCTAGGGCAAGTGCGATGTGCGATGTGCAGCAATCATTGGTTCTGATAAAGTGCTTATGGGACTTGGTATTGGAGATTTCCTAATCTGGGACAACTTCTTTTGCTACTGATAGTAAAAAAAATAATCTTCCAATCAGTGTTGGAGACATTCATTAGAACCCTTTCATGCTGTTTGTCTAGAAGGCATTTAGATGTTTATTATTTTTATTTACAGCATTTATATTCTGCCCTTCTCACCCTGAAAGGGACTCAGGGCGGATCATAGAACTCATGCACGTAAAACATTCAATGCCGTTAGACAGGACAGACAACAGATTGAGGTATTATGTCAGCATTCCCCCCCAACTTCGATGTCCTGGAGGTTGTGCTGAATTCCGGCCACAAGGGTGTGCTGTTGCTCCATTCTCTATGATGAAGAACCTCAATCACAGACTTCCTCCTTCCTTTGATCGCTGGCATTTTCTGGTATTTCTTTTCTGGTGCCGTAAAATACCTCCCTGCTTAATTTCTCTACTCACAGCTCACAGCTGTTTTTGAACAGCTTAGGTGGACAGTAAGCTGGAATGGTCGGGTGTTCACCCTGATCCGTGATTCGAACTGCCAACCTTTTGATCGGTAAGATGTATTGCTGCTGGCGATTAACCAGCTATGTTAAAGCCCGGCCCAGATAGATCTTCTTAAGGTACCCAGATGGAACATACCCTATTTCCTCATGTATACGTTTAGAAATGTTGTTCAGAAAACTCCCCAAGCCTGGGTTGACGTCCACATGAGGCAGTGAGATCACTGTATCTTAACTCTTTATTAAAAAGGAACCATTGCCTTCTCTGAGTAGATGTTGGCACGGGAGGCAAAATTGGGAGGGTTGCTCACTGGTCTGTCTTATTCCATGCCACTTATTGAGGAATAGAGATGATAGATTCCATCAGTGGTTTAGATCATGCTATAGAAGAGAAGTTCCCTGAAATATTTACTTTGCCTCCACCTTAGTATATATTCAAACTTAGAAAAGCTACTCAATAGATGAGTGTTGCATCCCCCACAATTTCTGCATTCCACTAATCATACTTGGGATTTCGTGTGCAGCATAATTAAAAACATAGTGGAATTTGATCCCAGAAGAGATAGTAATGACCATCGGTTTGGATCGCTTTAAGAAAAGTTTCTTTTTCCTTTAGGGGTGAAATAAAATACCTCTTTTCCTTGATTTCTTTGTCCCTTTTCTTCAGCTTTTCAATATTATATTTGTATAAGGGTCCTTTTGGTGGTCACTTGCAGAAATATGATTTCCAATTCTGCTCCTGCTTCCTCTCCTGTCTGGAGTTCTGTGTCAGAATTGCAGTGACCCCAAATCATTCCTTGTAGGGTGCATATGTCTTGTGTCAGGGTGAACTTTTTTGCTTTGGTCCACATATGCTGCAGACTCCAGCTGTCTGTAACATCTGTGTCACAGGCTGTCTGTTCTTCCAGAAGTATAAGAAAATGCAAGTTCTGAAACACGGGATGCAAATCCCTGGATGGATTTAAATTGGGCATCATTAAGGCAGTTTAGCACAATAGTATAATCCAGTGCAGCTCAAAGTAGTGGGCTCTGGACTGGTTCTGGTCCGCAAGCTATTGGCTGCCATTCTTTCCAAGAAAGAAAGAAAGAGTTGTAGTCAGTGGGCACCTGGGAAGGAATCCCACTGTAGCATTGGAGCACACCCAAATACCTGGGAGCTACCCTGGACTATTCTCTGACCTACAAGAAGCACTGCTTGAATATCAGGCAAAAAGTGGGTGCTAGAAACAATATCATACAAAAGCTGACTGGCACAACATGGGGATCACAACCAGCTACAGCGAAGACATCTGCCCTTGTGCTTTGCTACTCTGCTGCTTTGTATGAATACCCAGCATGGAACACATCTCACCACCCTAAAACAATGGATGTGGCTCTTAATGAGATATGCCGCATTATCACAGGATGCCTTTGTCCTACACCACTGGAGAAATTACACTGTTTAGCCAGTATTGCACCACCTGATGTCTGCTGCGAAGTAGCAGCCAATAGTGAAAGGACCAAGGCAGTGACATCTCCAGCTCATTCTCTGTTTGGGTATCAGCCAGCACATTGATGACTTAAATCAAGAAATAGTTTTCTAAGATCTACAGAGACACTCATAGAATCATAGAATCAAAGAGTTGGAAGAGACCTCATGGGCCTTCCAGTCCAACCCCCTGCCAAGAAGCAGGAATATTGCATTCAAACCACCCCTGACAGATGACCATCCAGCCTCTGTTTAAAAGCTTCCAAAGAAGGAGCCTCCACCACACTCTGGGGCAGAGAGTTCCACTGCTGAACGGCTCTCACAGTCAGGAAGTTCTTCCTCATGTTCAGATGGAACATGAACTGGAATACCTCAGCAAGCAAGAGTCCAAAAGTGGCAGGCCCAAAACCAGAACCTCAATCAATGGCTGATACCAAATGAGAGACTCCCTCCCCCCCCCCCCCCCGACACACAGAAAACTGGGCAACTTGGAAGGTGCTGAACAGACTGTGCTCTGGCACCACAAGATGCAGACCAGCCTTAAGAAATGGGGCCACAAAGTGGAGTCTACGACATGCAAGTGTGGATAAGAGCAAACCACAGACCACCTATTCCAATGCAACCTGAACCCCGACACATGAACAATGGAGGACCTTCTTATAGCAACACCAGAGGCCCTCCAAGTGGCCAGCTACTGGTCAAAGGACATTTAATAGAATGCCAAGTTTGCAAACTTTGTGTGTGTGCTTTTTTAAAGGGTTTTTTAGAGCTGTACCCTCCGTTTGCTTCTGATATGATAAATAAATAAGTGGGCACAAATATGGTGGCAGGTGCTGTACGTGGGGGGGAAAGACCCCTGCTGATCCCTGATCTCAGCTGAAGACTCACTGGTTGAAGGCATACTGGAGAAAGAGGCAAGCCCCTTTCTTTCCTATTGCTGCTAGGCATGAGGCTGTTTAATGACACTGAAGACCCCCCGGTACCTGCAGTCCCTCTGCTAATTAACAAATACTTTGACATTTGAAGCTTTATCATACATCACAAACTCCAGTCCCTTCAGAGTTAAAAAAACGACGTGCGCTTTTGACGTTTTTCCCCCGAGGAGAGGGGCTGCCTTCTGGAATGAGACTAAAGCGGAGTTGAAGGAGACTGAAGGTACAGATGTAAGCATCCCTTCCCCCACCAGCCAATAAAAGAGAGAATAATTTGAGATAAGCTCAGCAATTTTGAGGCATTTCTTTGTTTGTACTGTATATTCCCAGTGCTTCAGCCATCACCACTGTCAGGGATGTGCTGTATCGGTAGGTAATAAATGTCCTGAAATTACTGAGATTATCTCCAGGCTCCTTTTATAACTTTTTTTCCCTATATGTGTGTGTGTTTTTTGCATGAAACCGCTCCTGACGACTGAGTCCCTGGCAAATCCCTGGGTATCTGGCATGGCCTATTGCATTAGCACAAGTCTGATGTATTATTCAAGCAAATCACTAATAAAAGATTTAAACCCTTTCTCTCTCTTTTTTTTTTTAAGCAGCGTGGCCTCTTACGAGATTGCTAACTCTAATGCAAACAATACTGTGTCGTCCTTCACTAGCCCCCCCCCCCCCCCCCAAATTCGTAGCAAGGAAATGCAGGATTGTGTGCATACATCCCTGAGTGAGAGAGAGAGGAAGGGAAAGATGGGATGCAAGATGGTAGCCATCTTGAGAAGGTGGCCTGGGACCCACAGATACGTGGGAGCATTCTTTGGCAGGCATTAGGAGTGCCACTGGTTTGTGAGGCTGTGAGCCTTGTGGTTCTCAGTACACAAAGGCAGAGGTGCTTGCACTAGTTTAGAACCACAGAGGATGTCTTGGATGCATCTCTCTACCTGGCATTTCCATTGGGGTGAGAGTAATGCCTTGGAAGTAATTACTGTATAAACTCATGTATATGTTACCCCATGTATAAATTGAAGGCAGTAAAATTATGTATTTTAATATGACACGTGGATGTGGCACGTGGTGGGCCCTTAAATATTGACTTAAAGTCAGTGTTTTCAGACTGAGCTCGGGTCGGATTCACCATCTAGCCCAGGATGATTACACTAGCAACTGGTTCAAGCTCAACTCTTAAAAAGCCTCTTCTGTTGGCTTTTTCTTCACCCCTCCTATCCCATCTGGGGTTTGACACAACACTTAAATCTATTAAACCAGGGGTCCTCAAACTAAGGCCCGGGGGCCGGATACGGCCCTCCAAGGTCATTTACCCGGCCCTTGCTCAAGGTCAACCTCAGTCTGAAACGACTTGAAAGAACACAACAACAACAACAATCCTCTCTCATCAGCCAAAAGCAGGCCTATACTTCCCATTGAAATACTCATAAGTTTATATTTGTTAAAATTGTTCTTCATTTTAATTATTGTATTGTTTTTAAGTGGTTTTTGCACTACAAATACAATGAGTGCAGTGTGCATAGGAATTCATTCATATTTTTTTCAAATTATAATCCGGCCCTCCAACAGTTTGATGGACTGTGACCTGGCCCTCTGTTAAAAAAGTTTGAGGACCCCTGTATTGAACAAAGACTGTGGAACATCTGTGATCTGCATTCTTGCTCATATGTTTCTTGTTCCCCAAGTGCGGTTACTTTCCTGCAGATGTGATCTAGACACATTTGCATGTTTTCGAACTGCTAGGTTTGCAGAAGCTGGGGCTAACAGCAGGAGCTCACCCCGTCTCTAGATTCGAGCTGGGGTTCAGCAGCTCAGCGGTTTAACCTGCTGTGGCACCGTGGGCTCCAATCAATAGTATTGCTATTGATATTATATTAGTTGATATTGGTATTATATTAGAAGCAAATTACTTAAGAACTTGACTGTGGCCAAATATTGCTGCCTGTTCTCCAAGGCAAGGTGCAGTGTGCTCCCATCGGAAGTGCTTTGAGGTAGATTTGCTGGAGTCCCATACAATGCAATAAAATGAGTCCCTTCAGGGAGATAGAGTGGAATAATAATAATAATAATAATAATAATAAGCCCATGTATAATAACTAGGATGTTGAATGTATGTATCACATTTTATTGTCCTGCAGTTTTAATAGACAGGTTCAGTTACCTATTATTAATCCATCCCTTAGAAACTTACCAGGTAGATCAGACCAATTTCAAGTAAAGTTTTCATTAGGTGACAATTTCCCTCGTGTGAACTGGGCTGTTGCCACATTTCTCTCTGAGGTAGCCAGGATAAGACAACTTCTGGTCTTGGACTCAGGCTGAAACTTGCCTTGCATCTATTTGTAGTGTTCTTTGTTTGTGTGCGTGTTGCATTGTGCGCCGTCATGTGTTTAGTTGGCATTATTGGTGTGTTGGTCTGTTTGCAGTTGTATACCTTTTGTCGCTGAGAAGGTTGGTTCTTCGGACCGTAAGAAAGTTTTGATTGATTGATGATAATTTGACAAGTCAAAGGTCATTCCACGTAGAAAACGCCAGTCCTACCTCATAGGAAAAACTTCGGGGAAAAACAATATTGGCAGGACCCCACATTGTATAGCTGAAGAAACGCTGCTCTATGCAACCTCTTTGGTGTTCACTGAACATTGTTCTGCAAGTAATATTTCTTATTTCATGCTTCATTTTCCTTTCTCCCAGAGCAAGAGGTATAATAAAATGCAATGCATTATAAGTGCTAGGGAGGGGGCTTATAGTGGGGCAAAAGTAGTGTTTGCTGTTGTGGTGGGTGAAATGAGCTAAAATATTCTCCTTCCACTTCATCCCAGCCTCTAATCCTCTTTCTCACAAAGCGGACAGAATAAAACAAGAGGAAATAGTAAGCATAATGTTATTTCCACAGCCTGAACTCTTTATGTGTCAAAGAGAAAGTCAAAGTGCTGTAGTAGTATAGTGGTTTGAGTGTTGGGCTCTTGGAGACTTGCAGCAGTTGGACTTCTGCTTCTGCCTAGGAAACAGGAACACAGTGGCAAACCAACCACAAGCAAAGGTTGCCAAGAAAGCCCTGTGATAGATTGGATGGCCATAAGGTGGAAAGGGTTTGAAAGCACACAGCAAGAATAAAGGGCAAAAGATGGGTCCCTTCCCTAGGAAGCTTACAGTTTCCATTTTCAAGAGAAATCGGAAGGAGGACTGATAACAAGGGAAAATACAGTGAATATATAATTACAGTTCGAGCATCCTTTATCCAGAATTCTGAAGTGCAAAATACTGCAAAACCCAGAATTTTTCTCATTGGTGGTTGAGATAGTGACGGCTTTGCCTTCTGATGATTCAGTGTACACAAACATGGTTCCATGGACAAAATTATTAAATATAGAGTGTGTATAATTTACTTTCAGTCTGTATGTAAAACATGTATATGAAATATAAATGAATTCTGTGTTTAGACTTGGATTTCATCCCAAAGATAGATCTCATCCTGTACATGTATGCAAATGCGGGCATTCCAAAAACAAACAAAATAATCAAAAACGTTTCTGGTGCCATGCATTTTGGGTAAGGGATACACCTGTATAAGTACAGTGATGGGTGAGGGTCACTTCTGGAACCAAGTTTTATATTTCGGAGGGAAAGCCACACACATGGTCATGTGGAAGAGCTCATCTGGTTGTTTCCTGGCACCTTTTAATGTGTTTCCTTTGTGTTCTTAGACATGTCTTTGGGTCTGCAAAAGTCTAGAGTTATTATTTTTGAATAATCTGGGCTTCCCTGAATTCTCCATCAGTTGTAGGGAATAAATTCACTCCAAACGCTTTAATATTTATTTATGTATTTATGCATTTATGTATGTATGTATTTATTTATTTATTTATTTATATACTGTGTTTGTATACCGCTTTTCTCAGCCCATAGGCAACTTTAATTTGGTTCCCCTTGTGTGAAAATGTTTTTTCCTCTAAGGACTGATGGACAAGTCTTGAATGGGTTTAACATGGAGCTTGTGCTTCAGACCTCTGGATATTTGGACATTTTATCTAGGAATTTCTCATGCCAAAGTGGTGAGCTAGTCTTCTGCATAAGGGAATATAGTAGAGTTTCGCTTATCCAACCTTTGCTCATCCAACGTTCTGTTTTATCCAACGCAGTCTGCCTCCTGCCCGGATCCATCACTGTTTCAATACATTGAGATGTTTTGGTGCTAAATTCATAAATACAGTAATTACTATATAACATTATCGTGTATTGAACAGCTTTTTCTGTCGATTTTGTTGTAAAGCATGATGTTTTGGTGCTTAATTTGTAAAATCATAACGTAATTTGATGTTTAATAGGCTTTCCCTTAATCCTTCCTTATTATCCAACATTGTGTGGGCCCATTTATGTTGGATAAGCGAGACTCTACTGTACTTCAATTCATTCCCAAAGCAAGCAGTCCTTGTGTTAACGGCTCTGCTTCCACGTTGGTTCTTGAAGATAGGAAAAAATGTTTTAAAGTTTGAGCAAAAGGGAAAGTGCAGTCTCCCTCCTCCCAATTTTTAAAATTTCTGTCTGCATTTTATTCCCCCCCCCCACCATCAAATAGTAAAAACATGCCCAGAAATATCACAAAATGCAAACATTACAACCACACAAACCCTAGGAACCTGTATGTCTATCCCTCATCCCAAGATGAACTGAAAATGGAAGCAGAAGGTGCTGCATCAGTTATGTCAGAACAATGGTATTGTTGCAGGAGGTGAAAGATGGCCTCTGCTCTTTCACATTTGCCTGCTCCTGGTCTGCAGAGTTAGAGTACATCTACACTGTAGAATGAATGCAGTTTGACAGCACTGTAACTCCTATGGCTCAATGCTATGGAACCATGGAAGTTGTAGTTTTTTGAGTCATTACCACTATTTGCAAAGAATGCTAAAGACGTTGTAAAACTACAATTCCTTTGGTTCCATAGTGAGCCATGACAGTTAAAGTAGTCACAAGGTGCATTCATTCTACAGCGTAGAGGCACCTCTAGTTGCATTTGCTGTGTCTTGTACTCTTGTTGCAATGATCAGTGTAAAGTGCTCAACATTTGTTTCAATATATCGCCAAGATGAATTTTGATTGCAGTTTGCTGTTTTTATTACAGACATTTTCTCTCCGTCTTGCCTTGAGAATCCTTGATTTTTTTCATACATCTGGAAAGAGAAATCTGAGCCACAATGGTGTTAAAAGGGATAAATATTTTCATTTTTTTCTAAAAATAAAACCCAGGAAGATTACCTTTCCTTAGGTGCTAACAATGTCAGTCCCACCTTTCATTCAAGACCCATCAGTAAGAATGAATGCCTAATCTCTGTCTCCCTCCCACACAAATACATTTTCTCTCACACAAAGTCATCTTCGTTAACACATTCCCATCAATAAGGTGTATTTACAAAGAAATCAGAAATATGTCATTTAAAAAAAAACTTAAGGAAAGGGGTATGTTCTTTCCTTATTGCTTAATATATGTTGCAGTGACTCTAGACAGTGTTTCTTAACCTGGGGGTCGAGACCCCTAGGGGGGGTTGGTCACGACTGGGTTTCAGAGGGGTCACCAAAGACCATTAGAAAACATACATTTCTGTTGGTCTTCTGTTCTCTCCCTTTGGCAGAGAAGGCTGTAGATCTTGCTGCCTGTCCTTCTCTTCCTTTTTGGAAACAGCCGATGAATCCTCCCACCAAAAACCCTCCTCCTCTGAGAATGGCCACCCTCTCAGCCAAGGGTAGGGCTGCTTCTGAGACTCCAAGCATCCAAGCAGAGAGGGGAGAGCTCGATGCATGGTGCGCATGTATTGGCAAGGGAGAGCGTGCGAGGCAGGACGGAGAGCGTGCGAAGCAGGAGGGAGGCTTGTGCCAATGAGTCCCTTGAAGGCATGGGGGTTCTGTGTGGGAAATTTGGCCCAATTCTATTGTTGGTTCAGGATTCTCTTTCATTGTAGGTGAACTATAAATCCCAGAAACTACAACTCCCAAATGTCAAGGTCTGTTCCCCCCAAACTTCACTAGTGTTCACATTTGCACATATTGAATATTTGTGCCAAGTTTGGTCCAGATCCATCAGTGTTTGAGTCCACAGTGCTCTCTGGATGTAGGTGAACTACAACTCCAGAGCTCAAGGTCTGTGCCCACCAAACCCTTCCAGTATTTTTGGTCATGGGAGTTCTGTGTGCCAAGTTTGTTTCAATTCCATCATTGTTGGAGTTCAGAATGCTCTTTGATTATAGGTTAAATATAAATCCCATCAACTACAACTCCTAAATGATAAAATCAACCCCCCACCCCCAACCCACCAGTATTCATATTTGGGCATATCGGGTATTTGTGCTAAATTTGGTTGAGTGAATGAAAATACATCCTGCATATCAGATATTTACATTACAATTCCCATGAATTGTATGACAGTTATGAAGTAGCAATGAAAATAATTTTATGGTTGGGGGTCACCACAACATGAGGAACTGTATTAAGGGGTCACGGCATTCCGAAGGTTGAAAACACTGCTCTAGGAAGTGTTATGTTAGTATCCCTTGTCAAAATAAGGTGTCAGTTATGATGAGCAGTTGTTTTTTCTATTGAATCCCACTTCCTAGGGTGTGAACTGTTGGACACTTCACGCTGGTGGTTGATGCGGCCAGATCCAAAAGGATGTATAGGCAGTCTCTGAGTTACAGACATCCTACTTACAAACAACTCCTATTCAAGAACAGAGGTGGAACAACAGGAAGTGAGAGAAATCTACCCTTTGGGAGGGAAATTCACTCCTGAAAGAGTTCTTATCAAGGGGAAAAGGTGTTTCCACTGAAGCTTTATGACCAACCCTTAGCTTCACAACAAGCTATTTTTTTTCAAAATCTAATGCTCATAGAGACAGAAAGTGAGGTGAAATCTTCTGAACAGGGGCAAAACAGACAGCAAAGCAAACTCCACAATAGTTTTAATCCTTTCTTATGCTATCTAAAGCTAATATGTGTGTTTTTGGCTGTAGTTACACCTAAACATTTACGTGTTCCAACTTACAAACAAATTCAACTTAAGAACAAGTCTACAGAACTTACCTTGTTTGTTACTTGGGGACTGCCTGTAGTTGTATCCTTTGTCTTGACTTGTTCTACCACTCTCTTCTTTCTTCTTGCCCAGTGAGATACCATGAAAAGACCATGTTGCTGTTGTCAAAGAAGGAAGCATTTCACTGACAGGAGGCTTTGAAAGTTGGCAATGGGTTGCCAGCTATCCATTCCTGTTTGGTGTCACGTTACCCTGAAAAAAACGAGCAAATTGTGCTTTGATCACATCTCTCCTGGAAGACTTTGTTCTGGGAACCACAGTTCAAGAAGGATATTGACAAACAGGAGTGCCCCCAAAGGAAGGGAATCAAAGACCTTGAAAGACAGCCTGGTGAGGAATGACTTTGGTAATCGGGAATGTTTAGATGGAGAGAGATTTTGTTTTTGGCTGCTTCGGAGGCACAAACCAGTGGATTCAGGTTACAAGAAAAGTGATTCCACCAAAAGATTAGGAAGAACTTGGAGTTGTTTGATAATGGAACACACTGCCTCGGAGAGTAATGGACTCGCCTTCTTTGGAGGTCTTTCAAGAGATGTTGAATAGCCATCTTTTGGGAATGGATTAGTTGTGTATTTCTGCAGAGGTTGGACTAGGCAGCTCTTGTGCTTCCTTCCATCTCTGAGATTCTAAGTTGACTATTTGCATCTTTTTATCCTTTGACTTTTGGTGGAGAGAGGTGGAAGGCATTGTGTTCCCTTTCCCCCACACAATAGTATATCTCTCCCCTTTCCTGGCTTGTTTGATTGCTGTATACACTAGTTGAAACTTGGTAAGCCTGATGGTGAATTTTGAACACTTTGTTTTGTCGGGAATGCTTTGATTGGATTTTCCTGCATTGCAGAGGGTTTGACTGGATGGTCCTTGTCAACTCTTCCCAATCTGTAATTCTGTGATCGAGTGCTTTCATCCAGACCTCTTGGTGAGCCTTTGCTCTCCTTTCAGAAAAGTTCCAACCGAGTCTTTCACAACTCAGAGACTCTAGAACATCCCTATGAGACAAAGACACAGGATGGCAAAGCGGATATGTTGACGGTCCTCAGATATTATAAAGAAATGTTGAAGGTAGATGTAGGCCATGTTAATGTTGCTCACCGTAGGAGCTAATGGATGAAGAAACCTGCTGTGATAATGCACTCATACATTATCTAGTTACTCCATCCAGCTAATAAGGGGTTAATTTAGCACTTAGAATGGCAGGGGGTTATGCGAGATCAGGGTAGATGCCCTTTGCCAACAGAGCTTCCTGTAAATATAGAAGTGCTTTAATAGCTGGAGTATTTGGAATAAGGTGTATAAAAGTTTAACTGCTTTTTTCCCAGGGGAATGTTCATCCATGCTCTCTTCTTGGGAAGCTGGCTATCATTGGTATGTGGAAGGTTGGTAGAGGCTTATTCCCTCCTCCTTAGCTATGGGGAAGTCAGAAAACAGAAGGTCTCCTTCTCTTTCAGTGGCAAGGGACCATTTTTAGTTAGGGGCTATCAGGTATTTTTGTTGTGTTGTGTTTCCTGAGCTGTTTGTCAGTTCCAAGCTCTTTTTGTTATATAATCTGTTTCTGTAACTTTGCAATTCTCTAAGATACACCTGGAGAAGGATGCTCCAGGATACTATACCCAGAAACCTCATTTAATCCTGATTACATAGAGCAAGCTTCAGGGTGTACACAGACACAAATCACTTTCTTCTCTAGAGAAGGGAAGGGAAATGATAAATTCTTTTGGATTAGAACTTAAATTCATCCCGTCCAGAATTCTGCTTTTCTTCAGTGACCGACATCATGCCTTTATGTTGTTTTGAGTGAGATTGGTGCCGGATTTTTTGAACAGTGTCCACGTTCTAAGACAGTGGTTCTCAACCTGGGGTCCCCAGATGTTTTTGGCCTACAATTCCCAGAAATCCTAACAGCTGGTAAACTGGCTGGGATTTCTGGGAGTTGTAGGCCAAAAACATCTGGGGACCCAAGGTTGAGAAGCACTGTTCTAAGATCTTCTAATGCTCGGTTTCTATTCAACAGCATAATTGTGAATGTGGCATTCAGTATAATGTCCTCTTCCTCCAGAATCCCAGGTACATATACTTCAGCCATTAGAGCATGGCTCTCCTTTCAAAATAGCTGTGTTCATTTGTCTGCTTGTAGGAGACCCTTTTTTCTCTGTGTAGTAGTTTTCCCCTGGAAAAAGGCTGAAAGCATATAGATCGTGGTGAAGGACCCTTGCTTTGGGCTGAAAGGTTCTTAGCTCGCCTTCACAGGTTAGCCATGGGGTCTTTTGCCTCCTGCAATTCTATTCACCCTCCCTGTTTGTGTTATTGTCCTTCTCATCCTCCTCTTCCTCCTGGTGAAGAGGGCCTCCGCTCTGCAAATCGCCATTCCCCCGGCTTTTGTCTGAGCTACAGCTGGAGAGCCTGCGGTAGCTTAGAAAGGTCTCATCACTCACATTCATTATTGCAAAATATGGATTTGAGAGCTTGCCTCTGTCGGTTTCATTTCAACTCCAGTGCTTTTTTTTTTTTTTCCTTTTTGCAGGAAGCTCGGCCAAAGCAGGCGCTCGTCTTTTAATGTCATTCAAAAGCCTCATAGTAAACATGTCATGTGGTTAACCTTCAGTGTGGAGTAACATTTAAAATGAAGAGTTTGCATCTTTAACTGCTGAATTACTACATAAATATTTAGGTTAGGTGCAAATAGGAATCCGGCATTATTTATGGGCCTGTGTTTCTTTGGCATTTCAGAGGCTCCCTTATTGTGCTCCTAACCAAATATAATGAAAAGAGGTGCCTAATGAAAATAGCCTGCTAATTTCACACTGGGTGGAGAAAAAGTTCAGTCCGTTTCTGCCAGTGTGGTTCCACATCTCTCATTTTTCAGTCTCTACAAAGGTATTAGTATCAATGTACTAAGTGTTTGTACCTGTGGCTCTTCCAGTTTTCATTTGAGGGTGTCTTCACTTGAGGACCAATGAATAAAGCCAACTAATGCATTGTCGAAGGTTTTCGTAGCCGGAATCACTGTGTTGTTGTAGGTTTTTCAGGCTGTATGGCCATGTTCTAGAAGCATTCTCTCCTGATGTTTCGCCTGCATCTGTGGCAGGCATCCTCAGAGGTTGTGAGGTCCTCTGAGGATGCCTGCCACAATCTCACAACCTTTGAGGATGCCTGCCATGAATGCAGGCAAAACATCAGGAGAGAATGCTTCTAGAACATGGCCATAAAGCCCAAAAAACCTACAACAACCCAAAGCCTGCTAAGGAAGTATTTGGAGAATTTCTCTTTCCCCCCCATAGTGTAGTGTTTGTACCAACAATCCATTGAAACCCTTGTGCTGATGAATGCTTACCTTTCCTCTACTCCACCCCTTTGCCCAAGAGATTGCTGCTCTTCTCATTCTTCATTTTGGAACTGAAAAAGTCAAACAGTAGAACAGGTGATATTAGCTGTTGCTGAACTGGGCTGTTTCAGAGGACATTCCAGAGATTGCGATGCTTCTTTCTCCCCATGAGATAAAGCATTTCTGACATGCACATCTGACAAAAGCTGTTCTAGATTCTCTTGCATGGCATGGCAATCATGGATGAGAACACCCAGATTTGATAATCCCTTACTCTAGAAAAAGGAGCGTTATTCAGTGTTAAAGCACATGGCATTTATGCAGAGAGGTTCACCGTCTTGGTATTTTCTGCTTTCAAATGGCAGGGTTGGACAAGACATTTTGAGTAGCCTTGGTAAAGCTATTCCAGTTGGCATGACCAATGCTAAGGATAGAGACCAAGTTTATGACTTAATATATCACAAAAGCATAGGAAACAATATCCTTCAGCACATTAGCATAGTTGTAGGAAGCAGGTATGAAAACAGATCTCAAGAATGCTGAAACTGAAGATATCTCCTATTATCATCATCTTCAATTTATATCATGTCATCACTCTTCGTGATGCCTTCCCTTAGGCTTACAATCTAATTAAAGCAATACACAAAAGAAAAATAGGAGGGCAATGTGAGAAGGGATTAAGCCCAGCTCTTATCTTCTTCATCTGATAAGTTGGGATAGATGGAGGCTCATTTGTTTGCTTCCCACCTTCACTTGTCCCAGCGCAGTTTGGCCACTCACTGCCTGAAGACCTGAATCTCCTAGGCAAGCTCTGTTTTGTTTGGATCCATTGTAGCCTCATGCCATTATAAATGATTTTGCAAAGAGCCTCTGGAAGGACATACACATATTTGGCAACCACTAGTACAGATTGTATTGAAGGGGATAAATTATGCCTGGAACAAAATTGTCATGATTTGGGGTGGAGAGAGAACTGCAGGACGGTGCCATCCTATATTTATTAAGGAGGAATGGGAGGAAAGGCTCAGGACTCATGCATATGAATGAGAGAGGGAGAAGTTCTGGGCTTTAACATAGATATAAATAGGCTGGAGTAATGGTACAGGTTGAGCATTCTTTCTCTGGAATCCAAAATTGTCCACACAGATGGCTGAGATAGTGACAACCTTGCCTTCAGTGTATACAAAATTTGGTTCATGTACAAAATTGTTAAAAATGTTGTGTATAAAATTGTCCCCAAAATTACTTTTGTGTTTGGACTTTGGTCCCATTCTGAAACATATCTGATATATATGTATGGATTCCAAAATTTGGGAAAAAAGTGAAAATATGGGATACTTCTGGTCCCAAAGCATTTTGAGTAAGGGATGATCAACCTGTAGCACCTCCCTACCCTCCAGTTAACTGCTTTAGAAGCTTTGAGAAATGAAGTTAAAGGAATGTGTCATGTTTTCAAATAGATTTTCACACATGCCACCCCTGCCCCCAGGTTGGGTTGGCCCCATTGGCAGCTTTCCTCCGACGGAGAAAAATGTGAGAACTGTGGTTCTGAATGTGTTTGGCTGAATCCTTTCTGATGCCTTCATCCTGGAGTCCTCCTGACTGTCCAGTAATAGAGAAGATTCTCAGCATGTCTGTTTGAATGTGCTTGGAGTTAACCTTTAGATGTTGCAGCTCCATTTGGGAACATTGAGAAGGAAAGTGACACACATGGAGTTTGCAAGTTGCAAGTCTATTTGCAGTTGCAATGTTTACTGCCTCTATGTTGGAGTAGTGGGTTGGTACTCAGTTGTAAACCACTTATACAATTATAGGGGAAGCATTTTGTATAATACTGTATATGCAATCACCATTTATATGACCCCAGAAAGTGTCTTTTTCCCTACCTGCTTCTCTTGGGTGTTTCTTGGTTACTCCTGCTTCTTGGCAGGGGGTTGGACTGGATGGCCCATGAGGTCTCTTCCAACTCTTTGATTCTATGATTCTATGAGGTACTGGGATCGGAGCTAGTGTGCAGTCCTGTGACTCTTGTTTGGGGATTCAGACAGTATCATGGTCAGGTTGTTACCTACAAAACCTACTTATTGGCTGGAAATTTAAGATTGCATTGGATGGTCCATTGATGTGATGTCAAAGGACCATCCAGTTGTGCTCAAGTCCTATGATGGTATGAACCTATCTTCTCCCAAGTATGCAGTCAGCTTTTTCTGACCTTGGAGGGAATTTTCATGACTGAGACCTCTTTGGTTTGCTTTCTTCTCCACCACCAAGTCCTTGTCCTCGTCCTTCTCTTTCTCCTAATCTCCCTCCTTTTAATTTATCAGGTTCTGAATGTTTAAACAAAGTGAAACGGGTGGCGGAAGAATGCCTTGGGACCATGGTGCTAATGGTTTTGCCTCGTTCTTCCCCAGCCTCCTCTCACTCAGATACAGGAACCCCGGTGAGACTCGGGGAAGCTGTTGTCGTTCGTCTTCTGGCTTCCCTCCGAAGTGAAGCCAGTGCGTCGCTGCAGCTAAAGCGATGGCTGACAGCCTGAGTTATAAGGATCATTTTGGCGTCTGGTCCTCTCCATATAAAGCAAAGGGAGCTACTAGCAAAAGCTGCAGCGGCCGCGGCTGCCTCCACACCCTCTTTTCATAGAGCGTTACTTGAGAAGTTGGCATTGTAAATGATGTAGCAATGTGCATGTATTAATGAGGGGTATAATAGGCTCAGCAGAACTGGCCGATAAGATGTGTTAATCTTGTATATTAAATAGTCCTACAACAATGAACCTTATAATGAGGCTGTTATTAAATCTTTTCTTTGCTGGCGTCGATTCAGGACAACTAGCGCTACTCAATTTGGCACATCTGAGGCTGGTTCCGAGAAGCGGAAGTAGGAAAACGGCCTAACGATGTTTGGCATGTTTGTGGGAAATGTGTATGTTTTGCTATCTGTTTGGCAACGGATGCTAAGCCCCGCTCAGGATTTGTCGGTATGACCTAAACTTCTGTTTCAACGCTGTGGCGGCTCTCTCCCCACCCTTCCCAAGCCCGTCACAAGCGTTGTAAGCAGATTGTGTTCTAATAAGGTTAGAAAAGCTGTCAAAATAGCTGCTGTTTTGAAAGGGAAAACTGCAGCATGCTCAAGCTAATGCGATGCTGGCTGGTTCTAATGAGAGCAGTCCGGAGACAGTTAGCTTTGTGGCACCACCGGAAGGGCAGAACTCCTTGGCTTGTTTGGGCCTCCTTGTTTAGCAGCAGCTGCTCCCTGTATGCCAGTAACGGCTGATTTGTCTCGTTCTCAAAGGTTTCGAGGGCACAGGATTGAGGAAAATGAGGGAATAAATTAAAGCCAATGTAAACTGTGTCAAGATTGCAAGGAGAAGAAAGAAAAAGTTACCTGCTGTGCAAGGCAACAATCCTGGGGTTTGGCATAGCTACATGGGCATAGGTTGTGGCGAAGGTCTAGTGCAGGCCAACACAACCTGTGGCCCTCCAGATGTTTGGGATTTCGGCTCCCAGAAATCTTAGCCAGCTTGTCCAAAGGTCAGGAATTCTGGAACCGAAGCCCAAAGCACTTGGAAGGCCACATGTTATGCAGGCTGGTCTAGTGGCATGGGTAAAAATCCCTAAAGGGACTGTCACACCAGGGATGATGGCAGTGGAAACATCAGGAGGACAGCTTTTTCTGTTGACGGAGGTGTCCATTTGCAGTTGCAATGTTTACTGCCCCCATGTTGGAGTAGTGGGTTGGTTAAAGGACAATTGATAATGTTTGACTATGGCATGGAAGAGGATTTGGATAAGTTAATCATTAGTTGATGGCTAGCTAAACAGCCACCATACGGGCAATAGCTAATCAGAGTGTAAGTATACGGTTTTAATCTTTATTTATTAATCTTCATGTTTAATTGTTATATTTGTTATTCTGTATTTTATGATGTGGCATTGAATTATTGCCAATTGTAAGCCGCCCTGAGTCCCCCCAGGGGTTGAGAAGGGTGGGGTAAAAATGGTCAAAAATAAATAAATAAATAAATACTCAGTTGTAAACTACTCATACAATTATAGGGGAAGCATTTTGTATGATTCTGTATATGCAATCACCATTTATATAACCACAGAAAGTGCCTTTTCCCCTCCCTGCTTCTCTTGGGTGCTTCTTGGTTTTCTTTCCTTAAACTTCACCTTTTCTTTTTGCTCGATATCTTCTCTTTCTTCGTGGCATTTTCTTTGCTGTATAATGCAGGGATGGTCACTGGCACATGGGAAGCGGTGCTACACTTTCAGTTCTCACTCTTTCTCTGCAGAATGGTTCAACAGTATCTCCAAAAAACATGCCACGGCACTGATGTTCTGGATCTGGCTAGAATTTATATGGAAATGCTGTTTGCTTTTCACCCTTGTGTGTGTGTGTGTGGGATAAGAAATTGGGGAGGGAGGTGGTTGTGTATTGTGATTAATGTACACAGGCTGAACATATAGAAGAGCTGGTTCTTTCAGTGTTCTCTCTATGTGTCCTGCTGTACTTGAACCTCCTGATACCATCAAGCGGCTTGTGGAGAGGCTACCATGTGTTGGAAATGGCTTATGAGTCTGAGACTATTTCCTGAGTTAATTCATACAGGGACATTGACAAAAAATCTGACAAATTTAGTGGAAAGAGAAAGATACATGCTCTGGGCCAAAAAAAAAACCCATTGATTTTTTTGCATCTGACATTATGTACGAACTGTGTGAAGTCTCAGTCTTACGCTACATTCACTTAAAGGTCCTAAGATTTCCAGGATTGCTGGATCTCCTTGCAGTAGCCATTCCAAAGGCACAGGCTGTGGTAAGAATTGGGTAGGTCACTGCTAAGGCCGGGGGGTAACTGGGGTTGGGAGCTGTGCCCTTCTTGAAGCCACCTGGGGGTCCATCTGTAATATTTTTGAGGAGCAATTTAAAATCGTGTTGTATTGAATTGTTCTCAAACTATGGAGCTGGAAACCCTGTGATAGGTCACCTTGGGGTCTCCAGAAGTTTTACACTACATTCACTTAAAGGTCCTAAGATTTCCAGGATTGCTGGATCTCCTTGCAGTAGCCATTCCAAAGGCACAGGCTGTGGTAAGAATTGGGTAGGTCACTACTAAGGCCGGGGGGGGGGGGTAACTGGGGTTGGGAGCTGTGTCCTTCTTGAAGCCACCTGGGGGTCCATCTGTAATATTTTTGAGGTGCAATTTAAAAGTGTGGTGTATTGAATTGTTCTCAAACTATGGAGCTGGAAACCCTGTGATAGGTCACCTTGGGGTCTCCAGAAGTCAAAAGTGACTTGAAAGCACACAGCAACAAAGTTTAGCCTGCCTTAACAGAAGCACACTATCCAGGTCAAGGGAAGTAATAGTCGACCTATATTCTGCACTGATCTAGCTTCCTCTGGAGTGATGCGTTCAGCTCTAGGCGCCTCATTTTAAGAAGGATATATAGAATAGGAGCAGGTTCAGAGAACAAAACATATGAGGAAAAATGGAAGGAGCTGGGCAGGATTGTACTCTTTAAAAACCTCAAGGGATGTCCTAAAGAAGAGGGAACAGGTCTGTCTTTTGCAGCCTCACAGACAGGTCTAATGGTCTGAAGTTATATGAGAGTAGATTTCCATTGAACATCAGAAGGAACTTCCTGATAGTGAGAGTGGTTTAGCAGTAGAGCCAGTTGCCTAGAAGATTGGTAGGAAGGTCTCCTCCTTTGGATATCACCAAAAGGAGGTTGGGCAGCTACCTGCTGGGGCTGCTTGAGTTGGAGATCTTGCACTGAGAAGAGGGTTGGACTTGAAGGCCCATGAGGCTCCTTCCAACCTTGTGATGCATTGATTCTATTGTTTGTGCAACCGTCTTGGTGAAGCAAAAGAGTCTAGGGTCCTTGTGGATGGGAGACTTTCTCAAAAACTGCACCTTTTTGAAATTCCAGATTGGAAGGTCTATTGAAACACAGTGGCTCAGTATATCAACAGTATTTTTGGCTGAAGTTCTCTAGCGAGCCAAGAGCCCTTGATTATTAATAGCTTTTCTTCCTTGTTTGTCAGCTTCTACTTTTTGTTGAATTGTGGTAGTGGATGTGTCTGAAAGGAGCTTCTTGGCATACATGACTGAGGCAGAGGACAGGACGAGCTGGAGATGAAGGCTCTCCTCCTCACCGTATTTTCTTTGGGAGTGGGCCCTGATTATCATAGCTTAAAAGGAACTTCCATGGTCATACATTACAGCTAAATCATTCCTGGCCAACATCTATCAAGACTCTCTTTTAAAGGTTCCTGCCAGAAATTGATTCTGTGTTGGAGAGGATAGGCAGCTACCTACTGGAGTGAAAAAAGAAGGGGGAAAAAGAATTTGCTTTCCTTTCAGTCTCATTTTCCCTCCATGGCCTACATGGAGAGATTTATGTACATAAATTCACCGAGAACAAGGATTGCTGCTGCCTTAGAGGAAGCCTCCTGACCGGGACTCTTTCCCATCTTTGCAAGCGTGCCCTTCCCTCGGAATGATGGGCCAGCGCATGAAGGAGGCGGCACTTTCCACTCAACCCAGGACAGCCTTTGCCCTGCCACGGAGGGATGGGAGAGGGCCAAAACCCCCTCTCTGCACAGCATTGCCTTCCGCTGCTTACTCGCTAATCAGGCCCGTGGGGAGGGCACATAGCTTTTGTGGTAAGCGCATGCTTTTTTTTTTTTGCGCATAAGGTCTGAGGTTTGGTCTCTGGCTAAAACCTCTGGGGTCGCAGGGCTAGGAAAGACCTGCCGAAGACTCGGCTTCCCATCAGAGCAAACGGCATTCAGCTAATTCGAGCAGCACAAGCAGACTCAGGTGCCGGGCAGATTCGCATGTTGCCATGGCTTCAGAGTGTGAGATGTTCATCCTTTGGCTTTTTTTCAGACAGAGCTGCTGCCATTCCTGAGATGAAGGCTGGCGAAGCAGAGCGCTCCTTATACAGTAGTACTGAGTGGCAAGTCCTGCCTACCGTAGCCAGGCAAAGAAGGAATGGCAACGAAATCTAGGAGCTGCCGCCTAATAAGATCAGCACAGCCACACTGATCCACCCAATCTTAGATTCATTAAATACTTGCTTTATAACCGCGTGTTGCCGTCAAATGACAGTACAAATCCACCTAACTGAATTCTAACAGTCAATGTAGGAACAGCATTTGCATCAATGATAAGGATCCGTTGTTAACTTGCAGAGATACATGTATGACTCCAAAAACGTGAAGGTACATGTTCCGCATATTTGCCATTTTACCTGGACAGGCATGCACGTGTCTCTCTGTGTCTTCACTCATCTGATGCTGGAGTGGTAGGCTTCTGGAAATATGCTTGAAAATATATCGCCAGGCCAGTGAGTTCTCAGAAATACTATGTGTATGAGGGAGATTGAGAGAGAGAACGAGTGTGTGAGTGTGAAGGCTTAGTGGTGTTGGTGAAATTAATCGGCTTCAGAATGTCAGAGGTGGAGTGGAGTGCTTAATTTCGTGTCCTCTGGTGCTAGGAAAAAATGCAAAAACTGCCACTCTGGTTTCCTGAGCCAAACAGCACATGTTCCAGAGAGAAACTGAGTTGCAGGTGGGAGGTGCACTTTATCCTGTAGTATTGTTCCTCCTTCTCCTCCTTTTGAGGTGGGAAGATTGCCCTATTGTTCATGCTCTGCCTTTGGACCTTGAACCACTTGCAGAACTGCAATTATAAATGTATTTGGATCTTTCTCCAGAAGTTTTGGTTGTAGCATGGTGTACCTAGCTTTCTAAGGAAGCTGATAGTGGGGTCTGGATTTCATTGGATTGGTAGTGGACATGGGTTCATCTCCCTGTTTACAAATCAACATTGCTTCAGTTTAGTATGTCAATTGTAATTTGTCCTGAGTGCAATAGGAAGCTTATTGACAACAGGATGGCGGTTAAGGATGGGTGCTGGAGGAGCTGCAATAAAAAACCAGCTTCTTTCTACAGTTGTTTTCCTGTTTCCTGACGAAAATTGACACTTCTGTTAGATCAGGCATCCTCAAACCGCTGCCCTCCAGCTCTTTTGGCCTCCAACTCCCAGAAGGCCCAGCCAGCTTGTTCAATGCTCAGAAATTCTGGGAGTTGGAGGCCAAAATAGCTGAAGGGCCGCAGTATGAGGATGCCTCCTTTAGATTGTTTGCGATCTTTAGGATGAAGTGCTGGTTACGCTCTAATCTCCTGGCTCCTTCTCAGTAGGGCTGCGCTTGTAGGTTGGGTGAAGGAAGAAAAAAAGGATGTGTCTCTGACCGCCTCTGTTTCCTTCCTGATAGTGTTCCCATTGGCCAAGGGCTGGGCTGAATGCCTGAAGGAGCATTCACATGGTTTGTGGTGGCTAGCAAGAGAAGTTGCACAAAACCTCGAGGGAAGCTCACTTACTGGGGGTTTTGTAACTAGGAGCAGGAGGGGAGAGCCTCCATCACCTTCCACCATCTCGATGTGGGAAGACACCTACCTTCATTCTACCTCCAGAGTCTGCATGGATTTCCAAATATTCCTCTCCATATATATATGAATGAATGAAAGGGATGAACCCACCTCTCCCAGACATAGTTAGATGTCTATTTCTGGTTTTGAAAAAAAAAAGAGCTTTTTTAAAATGCTGGGATAGAATGAGTAGTTGGGTGGTGATGTGTTGCAACCTATTGGCAAGGTGATGTGTAACTCTTGGAGGCTTTCATGAGAGAAATTCACCTTGTTCTGTTTTTCCTTCTCTTTTTTTGCCAAAACTAATGGTCTTGGGAACTAGGAGGATTTGAGAGCCACAGAAACAGCCTTTGGGGTCTGTGTGGCCCCTGGGGCAGAAAAAGTAGAGAGGAAGATGTATTGCACATTGTAATTATGATTTAGTGATGTGTTCTCTCTACGTCTTCTACCTCAATGGTTTTCCCCTTTGGCTCTCATTAGGAATGTATCCACATAGAGCACCTTCTCCACTTTTAGTGTTGTCTTTGCTAGTCTTCTTTGAGTTTGAGTTGAAAAGAAAAGCCACCAGTTGGTTTTGCTGTTTTTTTGGGATGATTTTTTTTTTTGCCTTGGACCATGATGATCAAAAGAAAGGAATCCACAAAAAGGCAAAGATCTGGTGATGTAAAATTCCTACATGTTTTTTCCTCACTTACTAGAAAAAGATCTGCAGAAAGGATTTGAGATGTGTAAACATACATTCAATTGAGAAATCCCTGTTTTTAGCATGTGGAGTGAGAGAGGAATAGATTAGAAACAGCACTGGCTTGAGAGTTCACATGTAGAAGACTTGTACCTACTGAGGTTCACTGCTCATTCTTCACCAAAGTCCATCTGCATCACGTTGCAGTCAGTCAGCCCGTTGGTTTAGGTCCATATTTGCGATGAGTAGAATCTCTGAGGAACTTCTTCCATGTTCTTGGGCTGTGCTGATATCCCTTCCCACGGCCACTAAGGGGAGCCTTTGGTCCATTTTTCATCTCCGTGCTGCTGACCAGTGCTTTTTGTCAGCTTTGCGGATGCACATATGGTAGAATATTATCATTTTATGGTTACAATTATGAGCAATTTGATAGAAAATGACAGCTAAATTATGCAGCGTTCTCTATATTTGTTTTAATCTTTCACTTTAAAGTTGCAGAGGGGAGGGGGAAAGTACACCTAGTTCTTTGTGTCTGGAGAATGCAGTCAGTCCTTTCTTTACTTTACCCCCCCCCCCCCCCCCGCTCTGATTTGCCTTCTTTTTATGCCTTGAATTGAGTTTACTTTCAGTAATGAGTCCTTGTTTCTTGACAAACAAGAACTTAGGCTGCTTGCAGCAATGATAGACAAAATGCATAGGCGATAAGAGTTCCTAGTTCTTGTTGGAGGACCTTTGATACCTGAGATCAAGCTGTTTTTTTTAATGCTCCCAAAGACAATATGGATTTTGGCAAATGCTTTATAGAAATGAATTCACAGAATCAAAGGCCATCTAATTGTCTAGAATCCACAGGTAACACACTCCTGAAAGTTGGCCATCTGACCTTTGTTTAAAGACCTCCAAGGCAGGACGCTCCACCACCCTCTTGTGGCTGTCTAGTCAATTGTGGAGCAGGTCTTTCCAACTGGAAGATCTTAATATTTATGAGAAATTTGAATCTTTAGGTTTAGTATCCTAGTCTCTGGAGCAGAAGGAAACAGCATCACTCGATCTTCCACATGACATCCCTTCAGATATTTAAATATGGCTCCCATATCATTTCTCAGCCCTTTTCACACTAAAAGATACCCAACTCGCTAAGGTTAACCTATCAGTCGACCTGAAGTGTGATGGAATCAGAAGATATTCAACATTGTTCGTTCTCGTTGGGCCACTGTATCATCACCATAGCAGATTCAGCTCTTCTTGGCACAAGTTAAATTACAGGAACATTGTTTTCGCCTTCTGTGTGCCAACGTTCAAGTAGATTTTGTGAATTTTCTTTTCATCTTATATAACAACAACCCTCCTGTTGAGCTTCTGCAGACTTAAGAAGCTGCCTTGAACTGAGGCATATAATTGGCTATCTTATTCAGCACTGTCTACTCTGATTCACAATGCCCCTGCAAAGCGTCTGGGGAAAAGAGATTTTTCTGAGACTCTCCACCTGAGAGCTTTCCTACCTGGAGATGCCATAGATTGAAGATGGGATCTCTTCTACATACACAAAAAATGTACATTGTTTGATGGTTTCTCACCACGTCCTTTCTTGCAACATTCATAATCATTGTGTAATGTAGCTGACTGTCATTTTGCAGATAGAGAACGAAGATTGGGAGACAGGGTTTGTAGAACTGCAGTTCCATAGCTAACCTGTGACTTGGACCTAACAAATTGTCCAGTCCTGTCTGAATTTGGAAGCTAAGCAGCCCTGGCTAGTACTTGAATGGAAGACCACTAGGACCTCCGGTCAGAACCCTTGGAGAGCCATTGCTGTCATTTTAGAGTTGACATTACTGATCTAGAAGGGCCAATGATCTGACTCAATACAGGATGGCTTCCTATGTTCTTAATTTAATATTCTTTTTCTGGATTCAGTTGGCAAGTTTATAGGAAAGAAGGATTTTTTTCCTGATGTGTAGGCATAGTGGAATTCCTCTCTTGTGATGGCAACTCATGTCTTAGTTTTTGCCTGGACTCACAAACGTGTGTGCTCTTCTAAACGGATGCACTGCAAGGTGAAGGTGGGGTAAAGATGTACTAGAGCCTTGATTCACTTTTGGAATATATACTGGTTTTTATTTGCTTCCATTGTGCATGATTGCAGGGAAGTATTGACCCGTGGAAACTGGAGTGAAACCGAAAGCAATCATGGGTTTGGTGGCGAAATGATACAAGATGCCCGTGATGAAGGATCTTCAAAAGGCGAAATGAAATTGTGGGTGCGCAGGACCTTTGAATATTGCATTGTGCTCTTCAGGAGATTAGAGTAAAAATCTCTTCATAAAGCTGTAGCGATTTGTTCCTTCTAGGTGAAGAGATAGCATCTTTGGATGGAGTTGATGTTTGATGTTCTCAAAGAGTTTCAGGCATTGCTAGAAATTACTTTTTCTGACTCAAACTTTATTTTAGTTTTTCCCCTCTTCCGACATCTAGGACAAACTTACAGCTGGGAGGAGGGATAGCAGTTGTGGTTTAGCATTTTATTTAGGTGAGTGAATGCTCAAATGCAATTTGATAAAACTTTCCAAGCACATACCGGCCGGCCTTTCTGGGCACTTTCGCCCCGTCTATCTACCGCGCCTTGCATAATAATCTATACAGCTTGGAGTATGACAATGTGTCATTGACTTCTGTGGGTAATTATCTGTGACAAGCGACACAACTCTTCTCTCTCTTCCCCTGACTCCCAAAGTTTCTGTGGAATGAATTAATTCTTTTATAAGCTGGTAGCTTCCCTACGATCCCATGAGAACTCTCCTCTCCCAGTAGCGTTCTCTGACATTGTAGGGCTGGTTAGGAAGCTGTGTGCTCCATCTGCAAAGCCCATAATCATAGCATCGCTATAGCAAAGCTTTCTCTACCCACCTTTTTTTTGGACTGTCCATCTGCTCAGTGAATGTTAGAAGCGTTATAAAGTTTTGTCATTTAGTGTCATAGAATTGCAGAATTGAAGAGACCACAAGAGCCATCCAGTCCATCCCCCTGCCATGAAGGAATCAAAGCCCTCCTAACAGAACTTTAGATGGAATCTCTTTTATTGAGATGTGAACATATTGCTCCATTGTTTCCTAGTCTCTGGAGCAGCAGAAAAAAACCTACCATATATACTCAAGTATAAGCCGACCCGAATATAAGCCGAGACATCTAATTTTATCACAAAAAACTGGAAAAACGTATTGACTCGAGTATAAGCCGAGGGTGGGAAATGCATCCACTATGGGTCAATACTGGATGGCCCATGAGGTCTCTTCCAACTCTAGGATTCTATGATTCTATATTGTACTATACCATTATATTGTAATATTATTTGTAATATTATATGTAATGTAAATATATAATTATAATATCATATTATTATTAGTATTATTATATATAATACTATTATTTTATTTTAATAATAAATAAATAAAATAAAATAAAATAATAGTATTATATATAAAAATTAAAATATGCTTTCAAGGATTGTCACAAAGAGTGGGGTGGTTTTCAACAATGTGAAGAAAATCCACCAAAAATACCAATGGGGTTTCATCCACACCAGAAATCAAGAGCAGAACTTGGGAATCATTGCTTCTGGGCTCCTGATCCAGAAACCCCACCACCAGGATTATCAAGGTCCTGCCCAAGTTTAAACCTTAAAATCCTTAAAAGAACCTCGAAAAACAATCTTGCTTTGAAGATGAATTGCATTTGGATGCAGTGGCTAATTTAAAGTTTGCGTTGATTCTTCAGTGTTCAAGCCATCTCTACCCTTCTGTTTTCCTCTGTGTTTGTCGGCCTCTAATCTGTTCTCTGAAACTCTGGCAAAACAGAATTTGGGTAGCTGAAGAAGCAAAGGCATGTAAATCTCCCTTCTGTAGTTCATGAAATTTCCATCTTGTTTGTAGAAATAAATCTTATTGGCAATTTTGACCGATGTAAGAAGCTTAGTGCTTTTTGTTGCTTTTAAAATCAATTTTCGCAGCGCCGGTGCAGGTGGTATGGGTGGAGATGGAAGGATTATTTTCCCAAACAACTCATTCAGCTGATTAGGAGGCTGCCGCTCGTAGGTTCTTCTGGCCTTATTGATGCCAGATGGAGCAGGAAGGCTTTGGATTTGATCTCCTGGCTGTGCCAGCTGAGAGCCGGGAGTCTCTCCCCTTTGTTTGGAGAGCCAGCACCTTTTCCCTTTTTAAGGCAGGTAACCTCCGCTCGGCTCATTGGTATGCGCCGTGCGCCCTCCCAGCTCACTTCAAAGTGTAATCAAGTCATGAACTAATTATGATACCATATTCCCAAAGAATGTAAATTTAATTTCCTTTCAAACACAATGGGAATGTATTAGCCTTTCCTTTATGTGGAAGCTATACTGTTCCACAATAGAATGACAGCACTTCAAACAGAAGTGAGTGGTTTAACTTCTGGAGGCGTGGTGACCTTTTTCTTCTCTTCTCACACTTGTACCTTGGTTTAATTGACTGGCCAGCTGTTTGCGAGCATTAAAATATTCAAGCCTCCAGTCCCCGGTTTCTTTCTTGTACAGAAGTGGCTATGTTTCCATACAAGAAAGAAACTCCACATCTCCCACTTTTGTGCTCTCAGTGCCTTGTTTTCCTGAACACCCCAATCCTCCTCGAAGTGTTGGCTTTCCTTGAGTTCACAACTTGAGTAGAAGCTGTTTGCTATTGAAGGAAGACCAAGTGGGACATTCCTTGGTGTGGGCTTCAGCTAAAGAAGCCACATAAATTTAGTTGCAGTCAACCAAGAAATACGAGGGTGTTCATAAGACATTTTATTACCTTAGCCAACTAGCCATTACTTCTTTCAGTAGCAATAATTCAGACTACAATCCCAGAATGATAGTGTTGGAAGAAATACCAAGAGCCATTGAATCCAACCTCCTGCCATGCAGGAAAATACAATCCTGATCCTTCTGAAAGATGACCATCAAAGGTCTGTTTCAAAACCTTCAGAGAAGGAAACTCCACTGGACTCTGAAGATCTCTTTCAGCCAGGAAGTTTTTCCTAATGTTTAGGTGAAATCTCTTTTCCTCAACTGTAGTTTGAATCTATTGCTTGGTCTCTGGAGCAGCAGAAAGCAAGCCTTGTCCCTTCCTCCTCAGTGGGACATCCTTTCAGATATTTAAACACGTCCCCTTCTCTCAGCCTTCCCTTCTCCAAGCTAAATGTATAACCTATTCCTTATAGGACTTGGCTTCCAGGACTTTTAGCTTTCATATTGTCAATTCCTGGCTTCTTATAATGCAGTGGTTCCCAACCTTTTTTTGAGCACTTTGACCAGGGATCACTCTCCAACATTAGTACCAAAAGAGTTACAAATTAGTTTTTGGTCAGCTTTAGGTTTGGTTTGGTTATTTGGGGTGCTGATTCAGAAAATTGCATTGGATAGACCACATCAGCTCTAGATTCTGATACAGAACATATGCCATCCAGTAGTCACCATCTGCTCGCCCACAGAAAACCATAATTAATGTAGTAGCTGATGTAGTAGTAGTAATCTTTCAATGGTAGTCAGCCTCTCCACTACCAACACCCTCGTTGCCTCAGCACTATAAGAGGGTGTCATGATCCCAGTCACTCTTGTTGTTGTGTGGTTTCGAGGCATTGCTGTTGTAATGGTGGGGCCACGGACCATATATTAGTTCCTGCGGACCACTGGTGGTCCACGGACCACAGGTTGAGAACCACTGCTATAGTGGGTAGTAGTTGTATGGGTAGCAGTTGGGGGAGTGGGTGAATTGGTTTTAGACAGAAGTCTAGTGTACTTGTAGGTCAAGACATGTTGTGTCTTCAGGGGTTTCCATGTGGTTTGATCACATACTTACGAAGTTCAAGAGGTTGCCATAAAACTGCTTTTGGAAATCTAGGAAGGAAAGCACACAAGTGGTTACTATAAACATAGATTTTATATAAAAGGGAGAGGTTTTGTGAGCATTAGATATCATTGCAGTTTAAATATTATTTGGATTTGTTGGTGCTGAATAGCAACTTTTGCAATGACAGCAGCTTTTGGCATCCATTTAAGAGCCATCCGCTTGGAGTGCTTCAACATCTCCTTTAAGGTTAGATGGATTAATGTAATCTTTAGGGGGGAAAACAAAACTGACAATGATATGTATTGTCGAAGGCTTTCATGGCCGGAATCACTGGGTTGTTGTAGTTTTTTTTGGGCTATATGGCCATTTTCTAGAGGCATTCTCTTCTGACGTTTCGCCTGCATCTATGGCAAGCATCCTCATAGATGCAGGCGAAACGTCAGGAGAGAATGCCTCTAGAATATGGCCATATAGCCCAAAAAAACCTACAACAATCCACTGACAATGATAGTTTAAAACCTCTGTTTGACTGTGGCAGATTTGCTCTTTTACAGTTTATACTAAAAATGAACAAGGAATTAAAATATTCCACATAACATAATAGACGGGAAAACAGCTTAGCTCTCTATAGGCACAGTTATTCTTGATTTGAGACTGAGTTTAGGCAAAAATTGCATTTCGGGCATTTTGGACACCACAGTAGCTTTTAAGGAAAAGCTGTAGGTAGCCAAGTCTTGGTAATATAAAACAGATAATGATTCTTTGAAATGAGTGATGTGAGCATGATTTGTGACATTTTCTTGCTCTGATAGATATTGTCATCCTCATTTGGTTTGAAAAGAATCTTTGATACTTGCAGGTGTTTACGCACTGCCGCATTATATTCCTCTGATGTGGAGTTTAACAGATGGACAGTGGAAATGGATTTATAAGCCCTTTTAGTTGCAAAGAGACTCTCAGGCTGGAAAGACAAACTACTTTCTCAGAATTAAAAGGGAGGGGGAGGCTACTTTTTGCACATAACAGCCTAAACCAATAGGTTAATTTTGCCAAGGGGAGACCCACGGAATTGTGATGAGTAAACCTTATTGGTTCAACGGATGAGCTTCCTTTGGACTAACAGTAGGATTCAAGCCACTGATTTCTTATATTACGTAAATATGCTTATATTGAAGAATAAACATTATGATAATGAGTTAATCAGAGTTGCAAATTAAATTATAATTTTATGTGAGTTGATTTATTTATTTATTTATTTATTTATTTGCAGTATTTATATTCCACCCTTCTCATCCCACAGGGGACTCAGGGAGGATTACAATGCACACATACATGGCAAACATTCAATGCCAATTAGACATACAACATATATAGACAGATACACAGAGGCAATTTGTTCAGATGGTCATTCCTGCACAGCCATGTTCTGTTTGCATCGTCAAAATCACTGCTGCCAAGGTGGTCTTGCAGTTAGGACCCATGTTTGCCTTAAGGACTTAAGAGCAGTTGCTTGATCTACTGTGATTATGAACCTCTTGTTTTTGAGTACCTGCTTTGAAGAGATAGAGAACGACTTTACCCCATGGAGCTAAGGGACCCCACCTCTTTACTGAAGGCCAAGCATGCATGTATATCTGTGTGTACATCCATATCGTGTATAATTTTGCATTCATGTGCAATACCCTTTCGTATGTACTTCCTTACCCCAAGCCTGAACTAACTATGACCATTCTGCATTGGATGAAATTTCAAAACACTTCCATAACACAGGCCTTTAACACGCTTACAGAACATGGATTTTTCTTTCTTTCGGAAAATATAAGTGGTATGGTAAACAAGGAAAGAAAGTGTTGTATAATGTAAAACTTGGTATACAATAAAATAAGAGGGTTTTTCCCTAACTTCATTTTTCCTTGTCTAGCTGGAAGATTTTTAGCAGCATCAGCCTTAGGAAGATGGTGGTCTGGCAAAATGCAGATTGTTGGTATCAGGTTGCAGCAGCATGTAATAAAATTTGAGCTGGGAAATAGTGGGATTCTGCTTTAACCAATACCACTGTAGGTGTACATGCTTGGTACAACAGACATGGAAGAGAGGAACTGAGGATGTTGTTATGCACCTCATTTTATTTTTTACTTACGGCAACCCTAAGGCGAACCTATCAGCAGTGCTGGATTTAGGACAAGGACCTGTGCTAGTTGTGTCATGAGACACACTCCCATAGACTATCAACTTTATCTGGAATCACTCTGAAACAGAACACCTCCAAATTTTGAATTGCCTCACATAAGCAAAATCCATTGTAAAACATTTTTTGGGCAGGAAGATGCCCCCCCCCCCCCCACCGGCCAGCGTGGCCCTGTTCTTAAGCACACGTATGTGCAAGGGTCAATCCAGCACTGCCTGTCATGGTTTTCTCATCAAGATTTCTCAGAGGAGGCTTGCCTTCCCTTCTTCAGCGGCTGAGAGTGTGTGACTTGCTGAAAGTGGGTTTCCATGACTGAGTGGAGATTTGAGCTCTGGTTTCTCAAGAGAGGCAGTCCAGCACTCAAACCAGACCAGCTTTATTGCTGGAGATGTACAAGCAGAAAAAGAGAGAGGGAAAGGGGAAACAAATGACTGTGCTTCTCTGCTTTGCCAGCATGTTAAAAAGCATAGTTATATAAACTGGGATCTCATAATGGAATTTGTAAGAAAAATGGAGGTTGTGGAGTGTAAAGAACAATGCCTTGAGAATTTAAGAAGGAGGTTTCAAGTTCAAAATGCTTTTGTGTGCTTTCTTGACGTGGCTGTTTCATTTTGCATGTGCATTTTGCTGGTTTTGAATGGTCAAAGTTTGCTGAAGCATGCTGCTCTGCTCTTCCTCTTTGGCAGTGCAAGGAGCCTGTCTCCCTTCTTTCCTTGTTATTCTTGCCTCTGTGGCCAGGAACCCACCTACTTCACCTCCTGAATATACCTGTGTATTCCTGTGGTTTTTACTTTGTGAGATGGGACCCCAGAAAGCAGCCTTGCACCTGTAATAATGAATGAGCTCCATTCTGCTTTGTGTGGATTGGCAAAAGGTGAGCAAGCAGAGGAGCATCCGAGTTTGAGAATGGTGGGTTTGTCTGCTTTTTATATTCTGCCACGTAACTCGCAATTTGAATGAATTTGCCTGTAATTTGTCTTCAAATGCCAGCATTTAACTCTTGGGCTGTATAAATGAGCAGGCGTGTTTTTTTTTCCGAGAGTAAAATTCATGCCCTGCGTCCAGGCTAATATGTTCACCTACTATAAACATTACTGCCGATGGTTACAGCTGGCATAAAAAATTCCTTTTATATACATCATCACTTGCAAAGACTCTGGAGACCACCACAAATCATTTCAGAGTCTCTCTCTCTCTGTGTATGTGTATGTGTGTGTGTGTGTGTACTGACAAAACACATTCAACAATAAAACTGCCTGAGCTGCCCATCTGACAGCTCAGAAATGTAATTAGCTTATTAAACCCTTGCTTGCTTGTGCCATTTGATGTTGATGTTTATTTGTTTGTTTCAAGCGCAGAAAAAAGACATTTCAAGGAGTTCTCGTTCGAACTTAAGTAGGTTTTCAGTTTTGTCCGGTTGGATCAAATAGAAAATGCTTTGAGGAGTCTCCTGGCAGCATTTTAGAAAAAGGAAAGGATGTCAGAGAAGTAAAATCTCTGCAGAAAAAATATGTGTTTTCCCCATCAGAATTTTGCATCATCTATCAATACAAAGGGAATGGGCAGTCATGTTAGCTATTGGGAGCTGGGCTACTTCAAGTCCCTGTGTTTGGAGAAAGATTGAAGAAAAAGAAGATAAATACATAAAAAAATATAAGGCATGAAGACTTGAGATAATCCTGCTGCTTCACAAAACTCATTTTCCTTCCTCTTTGAGTCACCAGGTGGTATCCAGACCAGCCTCTTGAACAGACCACAAGCTGGTATCTTATTCTTTAGTTACATGGTTCTCTGTTTGGTTCAGCACTTGCATAGAAATTTGGAAGTCAAAGGAAATAGCTGCAAAACAGCCCCTGTGCTATGGCTGCAGGCTTCTTGTGTCAGGTGGGAATCAGGCAGAGAAGCCAATAGAACAGACTGTTGTTCATGGAGAGAGGATTTCCTCACTTGATGAGATCCAATGTAGAGTCTTGGTTTGAATCTCTGATTCGGACTCATGGACGTCAGGCTCTTGAACCCTCAGGTGACCTGCTGGTTGGCTTTGGGCACGTTGAATTCTCCCAGTCTTGGAGAAATGAGCTGGACTCCATTAAGGAAGTTTGGAGGTCCAGCACAGTGTCATGTTTGATGTTGCATTGAACTACAAGAGAACCAGGGTTGGAATCCCTACTTAGAGATGGAAACCGACCAGAAAACCTTGGAGAAGTAAGATGTCCTCCACCTCAACGAAAGGCAGTAGCAAACCTCCTTTGAAGTTGACTTAAAGGCCTTTCAGAACAACAAGAAGGTGCTCTTTTGACAAAAATCTTTAGCCCTTCTAAATGGCACTAGGTACTACCCAAACTTCCCATTATAGGTTAAATATTCCTTACTTGAAATGTTTTTGACCAGAAGTGTTTGGGATTTTTCTTCTTCTAATTTTGGAACCCTGGTAAATCCATATATGTATTGAATGTGATATCTTGGAGATGAGGCACAAGTTTAGCATGAAAATTCATTTATGTTTCCTATACACTTTATACACACAGCCTTCAGGTCATTTTATACAATATTTGTTATAATTTTGCATATGAAACTTCTGGTAAGTTTGAGTACATTGAGCCATCAGAAAGGAAAAGTGTCACTATCTCAGACATTTATAGATTGTGGAGCATTTCTGATTTCAGTGTTCTGGGTAAAGGATGCTCAATCTGGATAAGGGATGACCTGGATAAAGGATGCTTAACTGTCCTAAAATTCCCGCCTGCTACTTTCAAAATATTGTTGCATTGCTCTTTGTTGATAGAGCTGCAGTAGACCAACTCTACCAACTTCCTCCTTTTTAAAGAGATGTTAGTGGCGATTAGACGATAAGAAAAAGTTTACCGCAACTTCACCGGCTGGTGCTATTTGCAGGCTGAAGGAGTGTGTTTGGTCCCCTTCTTTGCTCATGCTGTGCTGTGGCTGCTGCTGCTGTTGTTGTTGTTTAAAACCTTACTTTGGAGGAATGGCTTTGGACAGGGAGCACTCACCCTGTCTGCATGCATAATTAAAAGCACGGAGGCAGAGAGAGTAAAAGGAATGCTGGGAGGGGGGAATGCCAAGTAAATGGTTTACCATGTTAAATGAGCAAGGGAGGGAATAGTACAGTGACAGGTGAAGAGCCAATTCATCTCCTCCCGGAATTTCAATGCTGCAAGCAAGGCAGGGTGCTTTTGCTAATATCCTTGCAAATGCCACACTTTGCTGCTTCTCTAGATCACTGTCCAAAACTTGTCGTCGGGCTCCGAAAGGCCTGCCAGGCGTTGCCTGCCGACGAGCCATGGGGAGTTTGCAAAAGGCTTTGCGTTTGGGAATGAAGTCAAGCAAATTGATGACCATGCCGGCCACTGATGAATAAATCATCCACACTTACCTCGTTTGCATCTCTGTGCGCGTTCTGCTTCTGCTTGTGTTTTTTAAACCACCAGCACCAATGCCACCACTTTGTTTCCATTCTTCTTGCAGTTTGCCGCTGAATTATGATATTCCATCCCACCTTGTACTTTGTGTCCACTGTATACAAATCATAGAGAAATCTCAGGCCCACAGCCTAATGTTCTCCTGGACTCAGCTCTGAGGCTGAGTGTGCAGGTTTCAGCAGTCACCTGGAGTGCATTTGCACAGGTAAAACCAATGCACCAATCATGTCCACTCCTTGAATGGATTTTGACATTGTAGCCTTCTCCACTGAGGTTGGTGGCAATGGCACTGAAATGACTTGGTGTGGAGCCAGGTCCTCCACATCTTTGGTTAACAACGAGGGTGTTGTGTGAAGGATAGTCTCGTACAAGGGATTCTTAAGCCACTGCTCCTTATTGCTCCTTGGGTTGAAGGCCTAGAAGTGTTTGGATGACTTCAACACATGCTCTTCACCTAGGCAAAAGAGGCACTTGAAGTGGTTGTCCTATTGGGAATTCCTCCTTCCCCTACCAACAATCCAGGCATTTCTTAAATAATGTCATAGAATGTAATGGAAGCAGATACCATAGTCAAAGAACAAACCAAGATCGGAATGTCTGGGTGGTTAGAAAGATGAAAACAGTCTAAGATTAAAATTTCAGAGGAATGAGAATAGCCAAAAAAGACCATGGTCAGTGGTTGAGAAGCCATAAAAGGAGTCAAACCTAGCAAGAGCATGAGAAGTGACAGATAGAAGTTTCTAACATGTCTTGTTAGGACAAATAGGAATTGGGGTTTTGGCATGATGCACCTACTTATAGCTTGGCAGGTGAGCAGGGTTCCTGCCAAAATCTATCTGAAAGCTCTAGAAGGTTCAAAATGTAAAAGGGGAAGGGTGGGGGAGATAAAGGTGGCCATTTTGTTGGTTAATGCCAAGAAAGGTAGGCCCATTCAAGCAATAGTGGAATTGCAAGTCAGCATATAGATCTAATGTATTAAAAGAGTTTGCTAATGAAGACTGAAAGAAGATTAGGTCACCTTTCTTTGAACTGATACTCTCGTATCTTCTCTAGGAATTTGCTGTATCCTCCCAATACAACTGGATGATAACATCCAGGGTATGTAGACTGTAGAATCTCCTAGAATACCTAGCAAATTTCTATAGAGACCCTGTGCATCAATAAGTGAAACTGCAGATACCAGTTCCAACTTGTGGAGGCCTTATTGTAGTTGAATAGGAGAATAGGGAAGTTCTTTGTTCAGGTCTGGGATGAGCTTCTGGGCATAAAATTGTAGAATTTGAGCACCATTGTAAAAGGATCTGATAGACCTAGCAGCCAAACAGATGGCAGGGTCTCTGCAAAAGACCCTACAAGAATGTCATGGAGTGGACATTGAATGGAAGCAAGGGGGCAGGGTGCACTCTCATCTTAAGCTGTAAAGACCTGTAAAGGTTAGAATCAGCACAAAACAAAACAAAACAAAACACAGAATCAGCACAGAAACATCAATGTGGTTGATGAGGCATCAACATAAAATAGCCTTGGATTTTGGGTGATAGATGGATTGATAACTTGGAAGAATGGGGCCAAGGGTTGCAATTCAAGCACCAAACACTACTGCAGGGATGTGTGCATGTTTTGCATGAAGGTATATAATGCTGATCATTTTTTAACACCAGGCCATTCACTACTCAGTATCTCACCAAACCAAAAATGCCAATGTGTGGCATTTAATGATGGTGTCATTTGTCTGCAATAAATGAAGTGTGCCATTTCTCCTTTCACCTTACAGCATCTGGATGAGCTTTGTAGGCAAAACAAAGCTTCTACCAGCTTCCTAGGTGCAGAAACATCTAATATTTGGACATGATATGAACACTTACAATCATGGAAGGATGTAACTCTGGGTGATATATTTGTTTATGGCAGCCATATTCTCCTTCTTTGCCTTTGACGTTGACTTCCACTTTGCATTTGACACTGAGTTCCTACCTTGATAGCTGAACCACATTTGCACAGAATAAATGACCTCCTTTCCTTCTCCTTTTCCGTTCACAACGTTTTTGTCCTTAACTTACTGTCTCACCCCTGCAGCAGCAATACAGGGAGTGCCAGGAACTGTTGAGCCTTTACCAGAAATATCTCTCGGAGCAGCAAGAAAAGCTAACACATTCCCTTTCGGAGCTTGAGGCTGCCAAGCAGAAGGAGCAGCAGGTAAGTGTCTCATCTGCACATTTATTACTTCCTTTTGGATGGCTGTTATCTGTCATCCTATTAGAACGTTCTCCTCAGCTATGAAACTCTGGGATATCAGAGCATTTCAACTTGCTGCACCATCCCTGTTGCGGTGGAGTTTTTGTGGATCCTTTCCTTCTAATGGGCCCCAGAGGTAAGAAACTTCTCCTTAGAGCATCAGTTGTACAGTGGTGTCGTTGACCATAATATGCATGAGGGCCTGGTTTCCTTGCCTCAAATGCAGGAGAATATTTATGTAGTTTTGAAACGCTGGTCTCTTTATGACCGAATATTGTGATATGATGAGCCTTGTGCAAGTCAGTTGGTTACAGCAAGCTTGTCCTTTTTTTCCACATCAATGTATAGACCTTGGAAATAACAATCTAGTACAATGAAAGAACAGATTAATAAAGAAACAGATCCAGGAAGGATAAATCCGTGAAGCCACATCCAAAGCATTCCTCAAGAGCTGTATGTTGTAAAGGGTTTGTGGAGCTCTTTGCAGATGAAATTGTTTGGGTCCGCTCCAACTTGGATGTTGTAGTTGAAATGGGAAAAGGTCTAGTAGATGCCACCTTGGAGCCTGCTTGCCCAAACTGGGATACATCTCAGTTTGGCAACCTGAGGATGTGCATAAGATCCTTGGAGAGGTGAGAGCCACCACATGTGTACTGTGTCTGTGATTGAAAGGTGGGGAAGATTAGTAGATACATAATGTGGAAGAAGTCCTACAAACGAAGACTACACAAGGAAACCATATTCTCTGACATAAGATGTAAGAACGCTTTTGGGTCAAAGTGTTGGTCCCTGTATCAGTGGAGGTTATATTCTTGAATTCACCGCAGGAACAGGAAATGGTGGACAACAATGAACCATATTGAAATAAGTGACTTCAACGTAGATAATAGTGAACTATATTCAAATGAATGAAGTTACTAAAGAGTTACCTTGGAGGACAGAAAATACCAAATCATCTCTAGGTGCCTCAGTGGCACAGTAGGTGAAACCCTTGTGCCAGCAGGACCGAAGACTGACAGGTTGTATGTTCGAATCCGGGGAGATCTCAGATGATCTCCCTATGTCAGCTCCAGCTCCCCATATGGGGATATGAGACAAACCACCCACAAGGATGATAAAACATCAAAAACATCGGGCCTCCTTGCAGACGGCCAAATCTCTCACATCAGTAGTGACTTTCAGTTTCTCAACTCGCTCCTGACACACAAAAAAAATCTCTAGGATTTAGAAAATACCTTGAAAATACTGTATTCAGTTGTGAAACTTTGGTTGATGGTCCTGTTGGTTTGGGAGGGTCATGCTGTATATCCACCTGGTCCTGTTAGCAACAGATACCAAGGTGCTTGTTTATAAAGCTATTGTCCTCCCAACCCTGCTATATGCCTGCGAAACGTGGGCTATCTACAGACATCACATGCAACTCCTAGAATGATTCCATCAGCGTTGCCTGTGAAAAATCCTACAAATCTCCTGGGAAGACAGGAGGACAAATGTCAGCGTTCTGGAAGAAGCAAAGACCACCAGCACTGAAGCGATGGTCCTTTGCCATCAACTCTACTTGACCGGCCACATTGTCCGAATGCCCGAGCACCGTCTCCCAAAGCAGTTGCTCTACTCCAAACTCAAGAATGGAAAACAGAATGTTGGTGGGCAGGAAAAGAGATTTAAGGTTGGCTCAAAGCCAACCTTAAAACCTCTGGCATAGACACCGAGATCTGGGAAGCCCTGGCTCTTGAGCACTCCAGCTGGAGGTCAGCTGTGACCAGCAGTGCTATAGAATTCGAAGAGGCACAAATGCAGGGCAAAAGAAAGAAACATGCCAAGAGGGAGGCACGTCAAGCCAACCACAACTGGGACCGCCTTCCACCTGGAAACCAATGCCGTCACTGCAGAAGAACATGCAGGTCAATAGGGCTCCACAGTCACCTACGTACCCACCGCCAGTACAACGATTTTGGAAGGCAATCCTACTCAGACAATGAGGGGTCACCTCAGTAAAAAGTAAGTTAGCAGCTCCCTGGATGTCTTCTTTCAAGCATTTTGAAAGCCATTTAAAGTAAGTAAAATTTGTCTAGTCTGAGGTTGATGAGGATGTTGGCGCTTAGATTAAATGGGAAAAGAATGCTTTACATGCTGACCCATTATTTTATTTTTCTCCTGAAAATCCCACATTTCAGTCCAAAAATAGAATTGTTTGGTCCAGCTCTGCTCCGTAGGTTCCTGGGATCCAAGAGCGGCCTGTTATCAGTGGATGGGCATGAGAGGAAATGGCCCTCCGTTCACAGTCTGGTGCTCCCATTCTGAGCGTCCATCCGTCTTGGCATGAACTCCGCAAACTTACTGGGGGAAAATGGTGGCGAAATGATTTAAGACAGAGCCCTTGTGGAGTCAATAATCAGTAACTGGAATGTGGCACTTCCGTTTTTGTGTGTGTGCGTGTGTGAGATAAAGTTAATTCCATTTGAAAAGATACTTAAGGTGACATGAATTGAATTATTCAAACCGGCTTTCTCAGCATTAACTCTAGGTTAATATCTCATGATGCCTCTGGTTTCATTATAGGAGTTTTAAGTACATAACTTTTTATAATAAATTCAATACTGAGGAGCTGGGCTGAAATTGGTTTACTTTCTAGCGAGCCATAAAAAAGCAGCATTAATTGTAAAGTGAATATTAAAGTGGTCACTGAAGTTGACTCAGACAGATGCGGAGATCGCCCCTGTGATGAGATATGCGGAGCAATAAGTTTCTGCCCTGACATTAATAGAAAATGCCATCTATATTAAAATGTAGTTAAATCACTTCCATCAAGAGGAATTTTAGACAGTCGGTTAGCTACTCCCACATGGACTTTCTTGGCCGTTTTTCATGAAGCTTTACTCGCATGTAAAGAAAATTGCCCTTGTTCTAGGTAATCAGCTCAGACCTAATTATGCAGTCCTTGCTCCGCTGCCATCTCAAACAGTGGAAAAGATCCAATTTATTTTGGCGAGAAATTGTGGAAGTGCTTTGTAATGTGAAGGACCGGGGCTCCTGACCGCTCTGTTTCAAGCTGAACCGCCGGCGAGGGGGAGCGCGTTCTTGAATCTCGCCCATGAAAGGAAGGGCAGCATCCTTCGCCAGGCCGCCTTTCTTCTATTAATCTGTTTGTTTGTGAGCACAGCTGGTGCCTTTGGTTTCTTATTTGTATGAAATCATCGCTGCATCTGCAGATAGATCCTTTGGCTCAGAGGTTTCGGCTCGCCCGCCACTCTTTGTTGTTGAACTACAAGTCGGAAAACAAGCGGAGCGGCTCCGTCTCCCCCCCAAAGCAAAGCCCAAGCACGTTTTATTCTTAATTATGGATGGAAGCTGTTGAAAGGCAGCAAGCGTTGCCTGAAATTGCCCTCAAAGGCAGGGAAGGGACTTTTTTGTGTGAGTGGCTCAGCTCAGGGCTTCAGAAGCCAATGTCTCAAGGAGACAAGTTGCCGTGAGGGTCATCGGAGCTCCTCAAACACTGTTGGGCCTGGAATAGGGTTGGTTGCTTAGTAGCTGACCAGCAGCAACATCTCAACCACACCAACTATGACTGCACCATCTCATAGAAGTAAACTCTATGTATCAGCTCCCATGTGGTCCTTCCATTTAGGACTCTACTTATGGATTTGGTCAGAAGGACACAAGGTCTTCATTAAAAGGAAACTTTGCTTCTCCGTTCTCAGATACTAGGCAAAGGGGGTCACAATTCAATGCCAGTAATTCGGTGAGGATAGAGAACCTGGGACATGTGGAATGAGTTTCAGAGTTGGAGTAGTGAGAGCTAGCTGGCAATGCAGGTGCACGCCAAGGGCTCCTAGCAAGATTCAAGTAAGCTTCCTTCCAGGAAGTGAATTCTCTCCATAACTTAACAGGGGCTGGCCATGCTGCCTGAAATATCCTAGAATTGTTATCAGGGGGGGGGGGGGGGGGACGGACCCTTCTCGACTTTTCTACTCAAGATGCTGAAGTGTGTGTTTATGTCATTTCTATTGGAAATAACAGCACCTTACTTACTTACTTAGGCGATCCCTCAAACACTGTTGGGCCTGGAATAGGGTTGGTTGCTTAGTAGCTGACCAGCACCAACATCTCAACCACACCAACTATGACTGCACCATCTCATAGAAATAAACTCTATTTATCAGCTCCCAGGTGGTCATTCCATTTAGGACTCTGCTTATGGATTTGGTCAGAAGGACACAAAGTCTTCATTAAAAGGGAACTTTGCTCCTTAGTTCTCAGATACCAGGCAAAGAAGGTCTCAATTTGATACGAGTAATTCGGTCAGGATAGAGAATCTGGGACATGTGGAATGAGTTTCAGAGTTGGAGTAGTGAGAGCTAGCTGGCAATGCAGGTGCATGCCAAGGGCTCCTAGCAAGATTTAAGTAAGGTTCCTTCCAGGAAGTGAATTCTCTCCATAACTTAACAGGGGCTGGCCATGCTGCCTGAAATATCCTAGAACTGTTATCAATTGGGGGGGGGGGGGGGGAACCCTTCACAACTTTTCTACTCAAGATGCTGAAGTGTGTGTTTATGTCATTTCTATTGGAAATAACAGTACCATAACCTTATTGAAAAAGGTAGAAATGATGTCATATTTGTTTGGCAAATGTGAATCTCCATGAATATGTGCAGACTACCTTTTGAAAACCACTAGTCAAGAAAAGCATGACCTTGTTAGAAGTCAACCCTTTGAACAAGTGACATTCATAAGCATTCATATAATGGCACACAGGTAATATAATGGTATAGTGCAATATAGTAATGTATAATACTGATATTGTAGTATGCTAACAATATAATATATTGTATGAAAATATATATTGTAAGCCGCTCTGAGTCCACTTCAGGGTGAGAAGGGCGGCATAGAAATGCCGCAAATAAATAAATAAATAACTCAGTTATTAAACTGAAGAACCATGTCTTTGAACTGCCAAGCCTTAAAGAGATGGGCATGTTTAGCCTGAAGAAGAGAAGGATGAGAGGAGACATGATAGCCATGTATAAATATGTGAGAGGAACTCACAGGGAGGAGAGAGCAAGCTTGTTTACTGCTTCCCTGGAGACTAGGACGCAATGAAACAATGGCTTCAAACTACAAGAGAGGAGATTCCATCTGAACATGAGGAAGAACTTCCTGACTGTAAGAGCCGTTCAGCAGTGGAACTCTCTACCCCGGAGTGTGGTGGAGGTTCCTTCCTTGGAAGCTTTTAAACAGAGGCTGGATGGCCATCTTTTGGGAGTGCTTTGAATGCAATATTCGTACTTCTTGGTAGAATGGGGTTGGACTGGATGGCCCATGAGGTCTCTTCCAACTCTTTGATTCTATGATTCTATGGATAAAGACATGCCACTACAAAAATATATTTGGTTAGTAGAGAATGGTTGTTTCTTTGAAGATAAAATTGCAGTTGCCCAAAAGGTGCACACTCGCTTAAAACCTCTTAGTTAAAATATGCACTCAGAGATAAAAAAACAAAGTCTTCTTTGAAAAATAACATATCTTGTTTACTCACAACATCTTGTATTAATTCACCATATAGGCCCATTTCTTATTAAAATTCAGGTATAAATACGATGTAGTTCTTCTCTGTGTTGAGTACGCAGGATATCATTCTTTATCAGTAGTCCATAGTCTTTAAGTAATAATAATAATATAATAACAATAAAATTTGATTTGTATTCCACCCTACTTCCCCAAGCTATACACAGTGAAATCCATAAGTCATACTTCTCTACTAAAGTCCAGAACAACAAACATGCATCCGCCTCCACTGAGGTCTGATTCAAACGCAGTCACCTCCAATGAGGTGGTAAGCAGACTGAATACAAAATGGAGTCTGATCATGCTCAGTATAATCACATATCTATAACTCCTCCCACACCAAAGAGGTCAGTCAAACTGGCAAACAACATACACATAGAATACAGGTTAGCAAAGATATAGATTAACAAATAAATGGTGAAAGGCTTGCAAGGTTGCTATTTCCAACAATTTCAGTGACATTCCACCTTTCAACCTTCAGATGGGCCCCAAGGTGCCTGCAAACAAAGAGCCTTAAAACAGATTTGGAACAAATAGCAGAAAATGGGTTGCGTTCATGTTTGTGTGGTCTTTTCCATTAATTTCTAGGATTTTCTTAGGCAACGAATCCTCAAAGATTGGTTTTCTAGTTCCTGCCTTTGAAGTATCACCTCCAGCCCATGCATAAACTGCATCAATATTCTGGCAATTACTAAACCAATAATCAGAGGCGTGAGAGATCTGAATTCGACTTCTGCCTTCTGTTATCTTGTTATTGAGCGGACACCCATCTCTTCTTTTGTACTGCGTAGTCTTTGTGACTGGCTATCAAGGAGTAATGCAGGATGGTCAGCACCCCATTTGTGAGACTTGTGTACGGGTGAGACGGAGCACGTCTGCATCCCCTTGTGTACTTGCTCCGTACTTTGGCTGTATGAGCTTACTCCTGGTTATGGGTGAAGATATTTTGGCTTCAGGATCCAGTCCACTAAGATCCTGTCTTAGTCTCAGGATTTATCTTTACACCTGGAGCTCTATCATGTCTATTTAGGGCTATCTGATTCATATCAACATAATTACTTTTGAAAATGTTCCCAGTATATGGGAAAAGGATCAGTGCTGTGATAAACTTTTCATTTCCTGTTAACATTGTTTGGTTTAGGTTTCCTGATCAGGTTGTCATCCTGAATGCATTGGTGTCAGAATAGATATTCCTGTAAATGCAAAACAGATCTCTTTTCCCAACATCTTACAGCCTAGATGTAGGCAGAAGAGAGAGTAGACTCATTGAATCAGTTTCTGTGTCGTGAGTCAGTATACAGATAGATCCAGCTGCTTCATCTAGCTGAGACTAACAATATTTTCATAGAATCAAAGAGTTGGAAGAGACCTCATGGGCCATCCAGTCCAACCCCATTCTGCCAAGAAGTAGGAACATCGCACTCAAATCACCCCTGACAGATGGCCATCCAGCCCCTGTTTAAAAACTTCCAAAGAAGGAACCTCCACCACACTCCGGGGCAGAGAGTTCCACTGCTGAATGGCTCTCACAGTCACGAACTGCTGAATGGCTCTCACAGTCACGAACATCTTCCTCATGTTCAGATGGAATCTCCTCTCTTGTAGTTTGAAACCATTCTTCCGCGTCCTAGTCTCCAAGGAAGCAGTAAACAAGCTTGCTCCCTCCTTCTCCCTGTGGCTTCCTCTCATATTTATACATGGCTATCATATCCCCTCTCAGCCTTCTCTTCTTCAGGCTAAACATGCCCAGTTCCCTAAGCCGCTCCTCATAGGGCTTGTTCTCCAGACCCTTGATCATTTTAGTCGTCCTCCTCTGGACACATTCCAGCTTGTCAATATCTCTCTTGAATTGTGGTGCCCAGAATTGGACACAATATTCCAGGTGTGGTCTAACCGGAGCAGAATAGAGGGGTAGCATGACTTCCCTAGATCTAGACACTATGCTCCTATTGATGCAGGCCAAAATCCCATTGGCTTTTTTTTGCCGCCACACCACATTCCTGGCTCATGTTTAACTTGTTGTCCACGAGGACTCCAAGATCTTTTTCACACGTACTGCTCTCGAGCCAGGCATTGTCCCCCATTCTATATCTTTGCATTTCATTTTTCCTGCCAAAGTGGAGTATCTTGCATTTGTCACTGTTAAACTTCATTTTGTTAGTTTTGGCCCATTTCTAATCTGTCAAGATCATTTTGAATCCTGCTCCTGTCCTCTGGAGTATTGGCTCTCCCTCCCAATTTGGTGTCATCTGCAAACTTGATGATCCTGCCTTCTAACCCTTCCACCTTTCGGATTTCATCATCTCAGGAGCACCACAATTAGGCCAGTGTGACCCCGAAATGCTGAGACACACCTATGTTGTGTTGTAGTAAACCCCTGGGAAGCTTCACCCATGCAGGTGATGGTTCTACAATATTCAAAGAGATATCAGTGTTACTCACCATAAAAATATAGTGGAGAGGAAAGGAGGAAAGGCATCCTTGTGGCACTTTTACAGTTAACTTGTGTTAGCGTGCAGTTTTGTGAACGACAAGCCACTTCCTCTGGAGAACAGGAAGGAAAGAGAAAAAGACAAATGCAAGTAAATGCCGCTATCTATATTTGCGGTTTGCTTTGCTTGTGGTTGGGGTGTACAAGTGCCCAGGAGGTACTTCAACATTAAGGCGTATGGTTCATGTGGTTCCTTTGAAGTCTCTGCAGCAATGACATGACTCGAATCATTGTCTTTGTTTTTTCATGGTGCAGCAACGGAGCTGGTCCTTAAAAATGGTAAAATGCTGCCAGAGCCTCCAAGGAAGAAGGTAAATGTAAGGCAGCAGTATGGATTACCATTTAGCCAATTTGTATTTATCATAGTTCGCCTGCTTTGCAGCTGCATCTTCAAACTCCAGTTAATAAGCTTCTGACATCTTACTTCCATCACTGTTGTCTTGATAGTGTTGTATTTCCACGGCTTTAATAACTCAGTGTAGACTGAAAGGATAATACTGAAGGAATTGACTGAGCTAATTAGACCCTGATTTGTCTTGCTGTCCACAGCATGACAAACATATTCTTGACATAAATAGGATAAGGCAGCCTGGTTATCCTTTACCATTAGCCACCTGCAAATACTTCCTTGGCATACAGATGCCGAGGAAGGTGAAGAACACCAAAGGGAGCGCCAGCCAGGCTATCCCAGTTCCAAAAATGGCAGAGCCCTGGACCCCTGTGCACACAAAGCAAACCCTGGCTGCTGAGCTGCGTCTCTGCAAAGTAGCAGCATTTCTGGCACTGGGTGCATTTAACTACAGAAGCAAGGCATGCACGTTGATTTTGGGAGGACCTTTGCAGAATTGCCTTGATACATATCCTAATTGTGGTGCCCCTGAGATGATGAAATCTGAAAGGTGGAAGAGGCCACAAAGGCCATCCAGCCCAATCCCATTCTGCCACGCAATCATACAGAACCCAAACCCTCTTGACAGGTGGCCATCTAGCTTCGGCTTCAAAAACTCCAGAGAAGGAGACTCCAGTGGACCCCCAGGCAACATATTCCACTGACAGAAAGTTCTTCCTAATGTTTTGGTGGAATCTCTTTTCCTGTAGTTCGAATCCATTAATCTACATCAGTGGTTCCCAATGTTTTTTGACCAGGGACCTTTTTGACCAGGGACCACTTTGACCAGAGACCACTTGATCATGGAGTACTTGACTAGGGACCACTCTCCAACATTGGTACCAAAAGGGTTATGATTCAGTTTTTGGTCAACTTTAGATTTGGTTTGGGGTTCTGATTTAGAAAATTGCATTCAATAGACCCCATCAGCTCTATTTTCCGATGCAGAACATATGCCATGGTGAGTGACAGGAAAAGAATGGCAGGTAGTGCGAAAGGAGCAGAAATAAAATAAAATAAAATAAAGACCAGTGGACCACAGGTAAAAAACCACTGATCTACATCTTAGGGCCCTTCACACAGATAAATAACACAGAATATCAAGGCAAAAAATCCCACAATATCTGCTTTGAATTGGGTTATCTGAGTCCTCACTGCCATATATTCCAGTTCAAAGCAGCTGTGTGGAAGAGGCCTTAGTTTCTGGAGAAGCGGAAATGATGAGGCCTTGTATTCATTGTTCCTCTCCTGGGAATGTGGATTGTAATTCACAAAATTAACTACAAAGCTGCCACAAGGATGCCTTTCTATTTTTCCTTCTGTATTCTTTTATAGTGAACCACCTAAACATTATTAAGAACTTCCTGATGATAAGAGCTGTTCTACAGTGGAATATGCTGCCTGGGACTCTGGTGAGATCAACTTCTCTGGAGGGTTTTAAGCAGAGGCTGAGTGGCCATCTATCAGGAGGGCTTTGATAGTGTGTTCTTGGTTGGCAGTGGGTTGGACTGGATAGCCCTTAGAGTCTCTTCCATGATTCTATGAGCCCTTCCACACAGCCCTATATCCCAGAATATCAAGTCAGAACATCTCACAATATCTGCTTTGAACTGGGTTATCTGAGTCCACACTCAGATAATGTGGGATTTTCTTCCTTGATATTCTGGGATATAGGACTGTGTGGAAGGGCCCAGTGAGAGTAACAGTGCTATCTCTCTGACTTTTGTGGAACAAGTACCTGCACAGACCTAGCTCCCCTGCATTAACTGCTATACATATAGCTGAGTTGAAGTATTTGTGATTCACATTAGTCTAAATGAGGCCTGCACAACCTGTGGTCCTTCAGGTGTTTGGGACTCCAACTCCCAGGGTCCTTCCACGCAGTCCTGTATCCCAGAATATCAAGGCAGAATATCCCACAATATCTGCTTTGAACTGGGTTATCTTGAACTGCCATATGTTCCAGATAATATGGAATTTTCCGCCATGATATTTTGGGATATAGGGCTGAGTGGAAGGGCCCCCAGAAGCCCTGCCAGCTTGTCCAATGGTCAGGATTTCGTGTTTGGAGCTGTAGTCCAAAACACCTGGAGGGACACATGTTTTTCAGGCCTGGTCCAAATATTGATTTTAATCACAACCATTGGTTCAGGTTTACTTGCTATTCAGTAATTGATTCAATGGGTCTACTATGGTGTACCACAACCAAGACGAATCCTGTCCAATCAGTTCTTTTTGCACATCTGAAAGAAAAGCGTGTTGTCCTCTCCACCTCCAATCCATGCTTATGCTGTCAAGAAAAGACAGGGCGGTTGTCCCACATCGTTGCTTTGCCAACTGCTGTTCTAAAGGCAGACACAGGGAAAGGTTGCTCGGGCATTGAGCAGTATGCCTTCTGATGCTTCATCAGCAGGACTCAGTTACATCAGGGGCACGTGTTCCTTTAGGGTCTCAAGGCACGTCCTGCATGAGCTCACCTACTGTTCTGCCCAGAGGTTGGGGAGATCATCAACCTATCTTACATTGACCTCTGCTTGCTCACGTCAAACTACATTATAGCTATGCGGGCGAATCGGAAGCACAAAGAGCGCTCGCCACAGCAACCTGCAGAGTTACCCTGAGAAAGCACACATTGTTTCCCATTTCAGCCTCTACCTTCATCATACGCCGGAGTACGGGATCCCAAATGTCAGCGTCTGTATTTCCAAACTGGTAGGAATTTGCCTAACGTTTGCACAATGCCGAGCAATCAACTCCGATAGCAGCAGGCTAAATACCAGTTTCCGAAAATAAATTTTATACCAACGTATTCTCCAGACAATTTGACTTTTAAATGTTGTGTTTTTTAAAAGAAAAAATGACATCTTTATACAAGCAAACCCTGGCTGAGGCAATAGCGACAAAACCCTGGAGGTTTTCCATGCATCCTTGTGCTTTTCACGATAACTTGTTAAAAGCACAGCTGGCTACGGTGCAGCCTTTTACGGCTTTCCGTTGGAATAATTTACTGCCCTCCTGACCTATAAACATAACCATTACTGTGGCTTGGCACCACTAAGCATTCTGGACACATGCTTGGAGGTGATGTGCAGTTTTAAATATTGCATGTGCGGAAGGTTTTATAGCCAGGCCTTTGTGCAATGGGAAGCATTCCATCTCCTCAAGCAACCTTTGGGCAGTGAGGGATTTGCCCTTGGGAGGCTTTCTGGCCAGAGTGCTCCCAAATGAGGAACTGCCCAATTGGTATTTGGCTCCTTTGTGGGATGGTTTCAGCCTTGAATCTCCTGTTGCCTGTTGTTCGTCGATCTTGGTGGTTGACCTAATTTTCAAATTCTCCATGTGGTCAGGGCAAGGCATGTGTAATTGCTGTTAAAGGCTTACACTATCTCCCTTGTAGTCCCTGTGTGATTGTGGTGAAGTGGTGGTAACAACTCATCTCTTAGGAGGTTAATTATGAGAGATCTGGATGTAGGAAAGCCAAGCCAAGTGTACACAAAGTTAGAAATCCTACATACTTGGATGCCCAGACTGTATGTTGAAAAGTCTGTGGTCTCTGTCTAAACATACGCAAACACTGTACGATCTCTTAATTCACTTTTGGGCATTTGCGGAATAGAAAGTAATTAATGGCATGAATGCCCAGGGTAGGGCTGTCGGAAGAGTGTCACGACCCCAGCAGGTCTCAAATCATGGATAATTGGTATAAATTCTGTCTTTTCTGTGTTCAAAAAGGCATGAATTGAATATCAGCATGACCACATACAATATGCAGCATTACTAATTTGCTCCCATAGATCTGAATGGTTTGGGAGATGTTCCTTGGCGCGCATAAGAGTATCCAGATCAAGCTTGCTCACTTCTCTGCCAGGATTGGAAAGGTTGAGCTTGCTGACCAGTTGCAAACTGCAGATCATCTTCTTCCATTCCTTACTGCCCTAGAGGCAATGGGTTATGGGGCTGACAGCAGACAAAGCATAGAGGTCACAAAGCATAAATGACTTAGCTATATTCGAAAAACTAAAATCTCTTGAACACAATAGTTCACTTCACTTAGGCGAT